>NC_139344.1:322034658-322428069 GCF_055883805.1 Amblyomma maculatum | reverse complement strand
CTCCGATGCCCACAAAGTCTGCTTGCTTAAATTTTTCAAAAGCTTTATACAAGCTGACCTCGACAGCATGCCGCCAGCAGCTCCGTGGATGCCAGCACAGCTCTCCTGCATCCATCGCTTGCATTGCGGAGAACTCTTCAGCACCCATCAGGCGCCTGCACCATGAATTATGCACTCATTTTTAGTGCACTACATTTCTACAAGTGTGGAAGTACAGTTCGACACTGATCATTTGACAAAATCACCAGACCAGTCACATGCATAGCTATGTTTGGTGTATGTTCTCCAATTAGTAACAAAGTAGCAACTGCAAGGAATGGTACCAGTAAATAGCCAAGTTTCATTTACAGCTTGTAACGGCACATATGCAGAGTGAGAGCAACCATGTGTAATGTCTACAATAACGGGCCAAGTTACAGATGTAATTTGTACAAACCTCAGCGCCTTGCACACAGGATCCTTCAGCTTGTCATTGCTCCTGCGCCAGAAAATCACAAATACATGATCCCTAATCAAGCTGCCATGCCCCAAAAAAGTTTCAAAATTAAAGCATATGTAGACACTATAGTCTGATATAGCTTGGCCTTCGCTGCTTAAAATTCCCACATCCGATAATGTCAACTGATTCACATGGCGTTGTGGATCAACACAAGCTGTGGCAGATGAAAAGGGGTTCACCATGGCTTCATCTGAATAACCTCAGTGTCATGAAAATTGTTTGAGGCCATAGGTCGAAGGGTACCTTTCAAGAGCATCTTCGGCTTTGTTCTCAAGTTGTATCCAACTACAGTCATGCTGTAGTTTGCCCTGTTAATATGGACAACACGAATTATGGACAGTTTTTCTGGGGACCAACCTTTTTATGTATTTATGCCTCGATATTGTGGAAATTCAGCGTCTGAACAATGTACAGGGTAAGAATGCGCAGTTAATAGGGGCCCATATATTCATCTTGTTAATATGGAGAGACTTGAAGAAATTACAACCGTACGAACACAATTTATAGGAGGGTGCTCCACTCGCAAACCTGCGCAACACTCGATACGGACGTATGCCTAAACTAGCCGTGCATGGTTCGAAAGAACCAAAGCGGGATTGTCGGCTTTTTCGCACTAGAAAAATGCACAATGGCGGAGAGGAGTACATAGCAATCTGAGGATCTGCTAAGGGAGAAAGGTCCGGAAAGGAGGAAACCGGGAAACTGGATGGAGCCGGAACGCCATAATGAGAGGCTGCAGTAAGTGAACGCTGCCACATGTGGTTGCCATAAATTCTGCTGAACGTGAGCCGAGAGATCGGTAAAAGATCAAAAAAGAATTGGCAGGGAAAATTACAAGTGCACAAAAACTGTGCCAGGAACTGAAGTCATTTTTCTTCAATCCAACAGCACAATTAAGTCATCTGTGTTCAGGAAGCCATTAATACTCTTTGGTCAGAGTTCAAACACACACCCACAAATTAGAGCGACAACAGAAAGGCAACGAGTACGCAACCAGGACCGCACATACCGTCTTGAATGCACTTCCCTCTGGAGCTTGCTTTTCGTCACTGCTGTGCTGCTGAAATGCCACATTATGCACCCTCCCCGCCTCCCCCCTGAAACCTGTAAAAGTCTGCAGGTCGGCTTCGCTTTGACTTAGCAATGCACCCTTGACCAGGCCTAAATCCTTCGCAGTCAGCTAACCATCGTTACAAATTGTAATTCAGCTTGTAGTATTTGTTGCATAGGAACCCATGCAAACGTCGGCAGGGAGGAGCTGCTCCTCTGCACTACAGCCAGCTTGATTTCCTTGCTTACAGTGTAATTTTACAGAAACAGCACATGGCAAAAATAATTAAAAAGAATAGAACTCAATGCCAGTCTGGCTTTTGGCACGGCGAGGACTGAACACAAAAAACGGAGCTGAATGCAGGCGCAATGCGGGAAACATGTGAATGCAAGCGTCAAATGCCATCTTAGTCAATCCAAGCAGTAAGGGTCTGGGGGCTCAATTAGGTCTCAGCTTCGTCACATAGACAGTAGCATTGATACCCAGGAGTCCGATAAATTGCTCAATGCTGGCGTCGCTGCGTCAACCACAATTCGACAGTGCTTAGTACAGAAGTAGGGATTAATTACAAAGTGTTTTGTAGCCAGAGCTACACTGGACACAGTTAAGCCGTTTCGCGTACCTTCAACAGGTGCACTTCTGCTTAGAGGTGAGCACAGGATGAATTTTTGAGCTCGAACTCGGCCCAGGCCCGATGCTACAGGCCCGAGCCCGGCCCAGCCCAACTTTGAAAGGGCCTGATCCCGACCCGGCCAGACGCTCAAATTTAAGGCCCGGCTCGTCATGTCATTTTTGCAGTTTAAGCTATGCTACAGAAGGAAATAAGTTCAAAGCAATAATTTTATTCAAGGTCTTGAAATGTTAAGTTCTCACGTTTGAAATGACAAATTTCACATACATAGAATTGACTTGTTACGCAAAAGCAAAAATTTATGCATTGAATTCAGGCACTTGCAACGCTCCTTTGGTCGGTCACTGACGGCTACCAAAAATATGTTCTCGACGAGGACGAAAGGTGGGTCTACGCCGGGAAAGAACTCAGAAGCTCTCGTGCGGGGAGGACGCGGTAACATGTAACATCACACTATGGCCGCATTCGCGTGCTTTCGCAAAAGTTGCATGTGTTCGAGATCGGAGTGTCCGGCCCGGCCTGAGACAAAGATACCTTGGCCCGGGCCCGAGCCCAAAGAAGAGGGCTGCCAAGCGGCCTGAGCCTGGCCCGCGGGCCGGGCCGGGTACGGGCTTTCGGGCCAGTCAGAGCCCGTTCACAGCTCTACTTCTGCGCATGCAAGAGGAAGCTGCGTTGCTAAATAAATGAAGGGCAAAACAGCCGCGGGATATAGCCGCTTGCCATCGAGAAGGAGATTCTGGCGACTGCCGAGCGGCGCTGGAGAATCTCAACTCGTCCGACCCTGAGGTTGTGGCCTGGCCGCTGAGAGCAGGAAAAATGAGCGGTATAAGGCCAAATGAGAGGCGGAGACGCCGGAGCAGAGAGAGGAGCGCCTGGCCAAGAGACGACTTCGGGACGTAGAACGGCGTGCCCTGGCCTCACTGCAAGACGATGCGGCGAAGGAGGACGACGTGAAGGCCCGCCATATAACCGATCACGTGATTAGACTGAGTGAAACCTATACCTCTCGCTACGTTTATCCTGGCATAGCTAAGCTAAGCCACTGCCAATTTTAATTCTTTTTTCCGAATAAAGGTCTTTCGTTTCTCTTCCCGATTCATTATTATAGGTAAGTCGCTTTATGGACAGCTTTACTCGGGAACCAAAGTGTCCATATCAACGAGGCAAGACTATATAGAAATGCACATGTGATCCCAATACCTGACAGAGCTCTGACAATTTCCCGTGTGAAATGCAGCCAGGACCTCTATATAAACCATGCATTTACTTGTGTTAAATGCTTACCGAATGCAATAGAGGAAACCTGCCAAGCTTATGGCAAACATGAGCACCTGAAAACCAAGTTACAAACTGTAAAATACATATAAGGAATAAATAAGCTCAATGGCACTGTTCATGGCACACATGGTCAAGACTGATTGATCTAACAGCAGCTGCAAAGTATGGTGAGCGGCTATTCAAATTCATCACTGTATGCCTGGTCAGCAGTTATATGGATACTGCACGAAAAAGTTACAATTGTTCAGGTTAAAATTAGACGTGAAAACTGTATCTCGCTCCACAGAAAATGCATTATAGAAAGGCCCTGTGTGAAATACTTAATGGGTGCAAAGAGCATGCCAGAATTAACACCTTGTCAATGTCCACAGAAAGCAGAAAGAGCAGTATGCACACTAACTTATGTATTACTTACACTCAACGTACACAAAATTAAATATTCAGCTGAAAACTGTCAGCTATAATGACTGCCCAGAGATAGGAGAGGAAGAAAAAGAAGCAGAAACAGCACAGCAACACTTTCAAAGCACACTGCTGTGTTGCATTATAACGCAAAACGAAACTGGGGAGATAGCGGAGGAAAAGACAAAGAACAAAACAGCAGCAAGTGCCACAGGACATAACAATTAAAGTACTTCAGGTACCAAGAACACACCCGGTAGTTTTAGTTTCAACACTATATGCAGGCTGTCGACAAGCACTGTTTTATCTTTGAAAACAAGACTGCAAAAGGCTGGAGACACAAAGCTAAAGCTTGCCAAGAAACACAATTTGCAAGAATGGTTTCCCTCTATATGAATTCCTTTTGTGTTCTTTGGAAATAATGAACCACCAATACTGTAATCTTCGACACAGCCGTGTAGTATAAAAACTGGAAGATGCACCTCTCCATGAGGAACTTCGCGTACAATCTCCCGGCTACGCAGGACGTTGAACATGATCTCCGAGCACTGGTGGGGTGATAAAGAGGCCACCATTCACCGCTCTGGCATTGACAGAAGCCCCTACTGCCTCCATCTCACCTGATTGAGCATGTACACCGATAGCACCCGACGTCTGAAAGTATAGCCAAAAAGCAGAACATGGCTTGCACAATTACAATAGTGATGCAGAACGGACAAAGGCCAACACGAGCTCAAAAAACAACATAATACATTTAAAGAAAACAGCTTATAAACAATTTCTTTTACATCTCTAGAATTCAGTTTGTGTAGTTCTGAGGCTTTCACAAAAAATAGCCCTATTTTGTATCTGTTCAAAGCTATTCGTCACTGTATGCGGCAGACAAAACGGGATATGAAAAGTGCGTTGTTGCAAGAAGCATTCTATAATTGATGAACAGGCTGAGCTCACAACAAATCGAGTAAAGGACAAATGCATTCCATTTACGAACTGCATGGCAGAAATCAACGCTGCCCACCTTCATTCCAGTTGTGCAGCTGAGATGCAAATAAAAATATTATAGGGGACACTTAGGCTCCGCCTTTAAGTGTTTAACGCAATAGCACAGGCTACCATCCCTCCACATATAATGCCCCGCTTTAACCAAGCCGCATGAATGCGCCTGTGTGGCCTAGGGGTAACACGAATGCAAGGGTCCTGGCAGGCTCCTTCTGATATTGCCCTGCCATATGAATGGAGAGGCCCAAGTTCGCAGGTCCTATCAAGCATAATGTCAGACAACCCTACTTTCCAGTCAGTGCAGCGATGTTAGCTGCCAGCTACCACTTGCCAGTGCTGTGCGCATGATTTTTCTGGTGAACGAGGCCTTTAACACTATCGTGTTAAAACTGTCAGTGTACATCAAGAACTTATGATTCAAGCATAGCTACACATATTTTTTGCAGGCGTTCACAAATAAAGCTTGAGAATGGAAGCTTCACAAGAGAACCTGATCTTCCAGTTAGAGCTACCTACTTCTTGCGATTTCAGCCAAACTAAGGTAAATGGATACATATGCACAACTCTGTCTGGTTCGCCCCCTATGCTTGCTACAATAATATTCTTTAAAAGGTAAAAAAAGAAAGGTGTGTTATTTCATTGTTATTGGTTAAATGACATTATACCTGAAATATCTAGCTAAAAACAGCATTTCCATGGCACTATTCAGACTGCTGATTCACAACAATAACTGCTGAACAAACCGAGACAACCAAGATCACTATCACGTGAAAATTAGGCTCCTTTGTAATGTTCTGAGCTCCAATGAGCTTTGTCACAGCAACTGTGTAATCTGCTACAAACACATCACAACTTTGTCAGAACATCAAGTCGCTGCTTAGCATTATGCCCTTCCTAAGCAACACAGTGGAAGTCCCAAAAAACAGGAATAGAGTACACCTTCTTATGCAGCTTTTATGTCACCTGCTACGTTGGTAACAGGCTTGCCACATAAGGGCCAGCTTATTTGGACAGTTTATCTGGGGCACGCCAAGCACTCTATGAACTAGGGGGTGGATAGGGGGTAATGTGGTAGCTAATGGCCAAAGAGACAGTGGGGGAGATTGGAATAGTGATCTAGGCAGTTTGGACATGTAGCTGTGACCCGGTGATGGTACAGGTATTTTGTATAGGAAACGAATTTATGAGGTGGACAGATCTGGCTGGGGTGATCAAATAATCTTTATTTTCTCATAGGTCGTCCTAGTGTTTTATTTGCTTCTGATGTTGAAGGGCCTCCAGGTGTAAATTTTTGCGGGCGAACTGATCTCTCGGCTCATCATGCAATCCCAGCATGACCACGAGTCAACCTATCCAAACTGGAGTGGGGACAAGCTCAGTCAGTTCATCCATAAGTTCTTTGCAAAGGTTAGATGAAAGATTGCCTGATTGAATTGCCGGTACATGGTGTATTTGCATGGCTTGGAGGCAAGTTTCAACAGTCTCCTGCTACAGTGGAAGTTGACGGGGGGAGGTGAGGGGAGAACAGGCTCAAAGCATCAATGTAAATGGGACTACTGGAGGGTGATTGATGATGAGTAGCTTGTGCCCTAAGTCAGCCCTCATGTCTGATGCGGCATTCCATTTAATGCGATGGGGGTTATGCGAAGATCTGGATTTGGGAGGAGGTACCTTGTGAAGGACAGGAGGAGTTAGAACTGATGCTTGGACGAGTTGGTATGCCATTTTCTGAAGAACAGCGCGACTTCGACAAGGACGGAAGGAAGACAACACGGACAGCGCCTGTCCGTGTTGTCTTCCTTCCGTCCTTGTCGAAGTCGCGCTGTTCTTCAGAAAATGACAGGAGGAGATTGTAACTTGCTGCAATACCTATCTGCCCTGTCTTCAGCTAGACAGGTGAGCTATTTGCGAATCACATCTCTGTGTATTTGAACGAGCTCCATAAATGACAAAGGCCTTTGCCAAAGAGACAGCAGGTGGAGAGCAGCTTTATACAATGTGTGCAGTGCAACTTCAAGTTGAGGTTCTTGCCATTGATTGAATATATTTAGGCGTATAGGGAATTTTTCTTAGAGCCAGCAATAGTGCAGACAGATGGACAAGTTGGTATGATGTTCAGGATAAAGCAGCCCTTCCTCCTCCATGTTTATGCAGGCACGTTGCTTTATCCTAGAATGGATTAGCTGTCATGACTGGCTCTCACACAGCAATCCCCATCTTCTCACAACTCACCTGATCACAAGGGCTAGGATTTGGTACATATGAATGGTGATGGATACATTCAGTTATACATTCCACCTGTCAGATATTTTGTGCAAGTGAATGCCTAGTACCCAATGTGAGGGTAGTCAGGAATATCTTTCCTTGCCATATGCATGTGTACTGATTTGTTCTGTTCTTGTAGGTATTTGAACCATGTCAGAAATAGTTCAGATTTATCGCGTGCTGGTAATAGTCCTATTGTGGAAAAAGTAGGTTTCCATCGTGTCTACTGTTTGTTAAAACTCCCTACATATGTCTAGAGTAGGCCGGAGGTCGCGAGTGGCCAACTGCTTGGACAGGAGTGCCAGCCCTATGTTAAATGGGTTGCTTGGACAGGGGTGCCAGCCCTATATTGAATGGGTTGGCTAGCAACACTATGGAATCCTATACTGTGCCTCTTGCAAAAATAACTGGGGCCAAGGGTTTGTCTGGCAGGTGAAGTTGTGCTGTATGGCTACTTAAAAAGCTTCAGTATAGTTGTAAAGGTAAGAGCCACAGCTGGTTGAATTTATAATTTGAATGAGGGGACCATGTGTAGTACTGTCGAATGATTTCATGCCGATAGTGACAAGAGTATGTTCGGAATATGTGTTTGAGAAATGGCAATAGATCTTGAGTGGGCCCGGGAAGAGTTCTAAGTCGTTCAGGCGTCTTTCCAACCTATCTAGGACCATACGTTCCATGGTTTTGCTTGAATGCAAGTTCCTTTTAAGGACACTCATCACATATTTTGTACAGTTACCATTTTACCCGGCTTGGGAAGAAATGCTATTGTTTATGTTTTCCACTCTGAGGCGAGGGTATTGGTGTGCACATAAGTAAACGAAGCAAAGTATTCTGTTAAATTGCAATACCATCCTTCTCGATCAGATATTAAGAAATCTTATGCACTTATTACTTGGCTTGGTTTTGGGGTTTAACGTCCCAAAGCGACTCAGGCTATCAGAGACGCCCTAGTGGAGGACTCTGGAAATTTTGAACACCTTAGGTTCTTTAACGTGCACTGACATCGCACAGCACATGGGCGCCTATAGCTTTTCGCCTCCATCGAAAAGTGGCCGCCGAGGCCAGGATTCGATCCCACATCCTTGGGCACAGTAGTCGAGCGCCCTGACCACTGCACCACTCCGGCAGGGCTTATACACTTACGAGAAAGTGCACTACAGTCTGCTATCAGCCTGCACATATTACAGATACCAGTTTCAACTAGTGAACACTTGCAAAATGCTAAAAGGGAATAGCATGCTCCATTTACTTTAGTCTTCACGTGTACCTGCTTTACAGCACGAGTAGATTTCTTCCAGTAGGATCATGTTGCTGCTATTGGCAAGATTTCGCAGGACAGTGTATGTGACATAGTTGTCCTGCAGTGCTGATTTTCAGTTTGGTGAGTGGCAGGCATGCTCTAGTCCAGTGTGTCCACTATTGCAGGGTTAGGTGCTCGTGTGGAAGATGGGTATGAGGCATACTAGCTGGTAACAGCTTGTGTCAGTTATTTTCCTAGCATAATCAAACATTCGGTCAGTGGGCTGTGGCCCAAGTAAAGCACGGAAGAGGCATCACTTGTGTTTATGGTGTAGTGATCTGTTGATTTCATAGCATACTTTGGCACACTGTGAGTCAACTAGCGCTTCATAGTGTGTGTATATACACAGAAAGCTCCCCAATTCTTTGTGCTATGAGAATGCTAAATGTCTGCTCCTGCAGGATATTAGTTATATGAGGTTTTAGGTTAGATGATCTGTCATGTGAAGTGCTTAAGAGTTATGGTTCTTTATTCGATTTAAAACATTGGCTTTCTTAAGAAATGTACAAACTAGAGAGAAATCAACGAATGCTTGTTCCCCTAAAAGCAATGCAGGATGAAATGGAATGTGTTCATTATAAAATATGGTAAAATATTTTTCCTGAGATTCTCAAGTTGCATGCATGAGATTAAAATGTGATTGACTGTGAGCTCATCTCTGCACAATTCACACACTGGTTTGTCTTTATTTGTGAAGAGAAAATTATGAGTGATGTGTGTGTGTCCTATGCGTAGACGGCATAAAATAACCTCAATAAAATGTTCTTGATGTCGATACGATTTCCATTCCCCTAAAAAGGGCTCTACAGAAAGTAGCTTGTCCTTTTCTTCATTTTCCCAATCAGCTTGCCATCTAGCTGTTAGTTTCCTGCGCACCAACTTTATACAATCCCTGTGTGGTATGTTCTTACGTTTTATTTCTCTGGATCTTGCTTGTGCAGCTCATGCGTTTGCCCTCTCATTACCCTTAATCCCAACACAACTGCGGACCCAGCAGAATGTTATATTATGTCAATATTATGTTTTTGGGACGCTATCTCTACTATCGTGTGTATTATGCTGCTAATAAGTGGTTCAACTGAATTTTTAGAGTTTAATGCAGTGAGGACACTTAAGGAGCCAATGTAAATGATGCTATTTTTAATGTTTTTGTTTCTAATTTTTTTTTACAGCAGTACAAACAGCATAGCACTCTGCAGTAAAAACTGATGCATAAGGAGGTAGTCTTGTTATTGCTTCTGTTTCATCTTATACTACTGCACTTCCAACACAGTTACTTGTTTTTGAACCATACGCTTCAAGTTTTTCGCCCACGTGCCCGAACTGTTATTTTTTCAGCCTCCTTCTTCCCACGTGCAGCTAAAGATTGGAACAGCCTTCCCCAGCATATTGTCGACATCACCTGCCCTTTATCGTTTGCTAGTAATCTAACCAACCTTTTTTGTACATGATCACATATTGCATTGTCTTGTACCTTTTCTGCTCATCCCACCCCTTATGTAATACCCCGCGAGGGGTTCTTAAGGTAATAAAATAAAATGAAAGTGAAATGAAATGAAATCTGTGTAAAATGCAATGTAATTTGCATATTCTTCTTTTAGTGCCAGGAATTCCTGCAATATGTGTTCATGTGGAGTGTGCATTTTTTTGAAACTGTATTAGCGTGAGGTCAACAACTGCAGGGAGAGTGTACCACGGAGGGAGTGGTTCGTGTCTTGGTGCAATACATTCAGTTTCATTCAATACGTCTAGCTCTCGGTATTTTTCTTCGAGCGCAAGAACAAAGGCTTATCAATTGCTTGAGGCTTGTTGAAGAGTATTTGGGAAGGGCATTTCGTGACAATAGAGTAACAGAGATGTTTAGGCATAGAACGGATTTTGAGGACGTATGTACAAGTTAGTGCAGTTCTTCGATCTTTTGAAGCAGGTTCATTAGTTTCCACATAGAGGCTAGCTATTGGAGAAGTTCTACAAGCACCGGATGATAAACGTAAACCAAGATTGTGAACTGAATCTAGCCGTTTTAAGTAGGATGGCCTGGCCGAGCCGTATACTATTGAGTCATAGTCTAACTTAAGCGTATTAGAGAACGGTAAATATGTAAAAGACATGCCCTATCGGATCCCCAGCGTTTTCTTGAGAGTACTTTCATCACATTGAGGGCTTGGGATGCTTCGTTTTTAAGTTGTTTATGTGTGGAAGAAAGGCTGGTTTTTTGTCAAAGGTGACACCTAAAAATTTATGTTCTTGTTTAACGGGCAATGGATTCTGGTTCAGGTGAAGTGTAGAGTTGCTTTGCAATCCTCGTCTGAGCGAGAATAAAACAGCTACCGTTTTTTTGTGGAGAGAACTTAAATCCGTTGTTGTCTGCCCACGTGGACATTTTGTTTATTGTTTATAGTGATTTGTATTTGTCTCTCGCAGACTGACAAGTTGGAGGACGTGTATGCTATTTGGACATTGTCTACATAAAGAGAATACATTATGGACCTTCGGATCACTTTTGCTAAGGAATTTATCTTAATTATGAAGAGTGTGGTGCTTAAGACACAGCCCTGGGAAACGCCGTTTTCCTGCACAAAGTTAGTTGAAAGAGTTGAGCCTAAGCGGACTTTGAATGTACGGTTGGTTAGGAAGTCACTGAAGCAGCTTAGAGTTCTGCCACGGATACCTAGCTCGGCTAGGTCACGCAGGATGCCAAACCTTCACGTTGTATCGTAGGCCTTCTCCAGGTCGAAGAAGACCCCCGATACAATGCTGTTTGCGGATGAACGCTTCCTTGACCGTGTTTTCAAGGCGGACCAGGTGATCAGTTGCAGAAGATGACTTTTTAAACCCGCACTGATGTATATTTAGTACTTTCCGGAACTGCAGAACAATAAGTGAGTTGTATGTTTATTATACTTTCAAAAGATTTTGCGATACAGCTGGTCAGGGCTATTGGTCTGGCTATTGGTAAGTGGCAGGTTTTGTAGGGGGCTTTCCGGTTTTTAAAAACAGTACTATTACTGCTTTTTTCCACGCCTCAGGTATTATTCCAGTGTCCAAAATTTTATTAAAAAATTTCAGCAGGGCCTCTATGGCAGCATCATAGAGGTGCGCAAGCATAGCATAATGTATGCTGTCGGCCTGGTGCTGTTTTTTTACCGCGGGATAAAACTGTATTCAGTTCTTGTAATGTGATTGGCCTGTTATATTCTTCATTTGTGCCTGTACGAAAGGGAAGTTTTTGTTTCTGTTATTGCCTTGTGTTTCTGAAATGTGTCTATATAGTTTTAAGAGCTCGAAATGTTCGCCTGTTCTTCGAGTGTTGTGTTCCAGGTGACGTCAACATTGGAAGAGTAAATAGGGTATAATCGCCGGTGAACTTTCGAACCTGTTCCCACATTTTCTTTGCAGGGATTGAGCTATTCATGGATGATACATAATTATGCCAAGAGGTTTTCTCGGCATTTCGCCGGACGTATCGCGCTCTGGCTCTTGCCTTTTTAAAGGTTATCAAGTTCTCTGTAGCTGGGTATCGACAGAGGATGCCCCAAGCTTTGTTCTCTTTTTCTTTTGCTTTGCATTCCTCCGTCCACCATATTTTGTTGCTTTCTCCTTGCGTATTCGTATGTTTGCGGGATTGCTAATAACTCTGCTGATATTATGCATATGGAGAACCTTTAATTTATTTCATCTGTAGTTAATTCTTCAGAGTACTGCTTTTCTAATGTAGAATTTGATTTAAAAACTGACCAATCAGTGAGGTGAAGCTTCCAACGCCGTGACCTTGATGGGATGATGGGTATAGAGGATGATAGTTTTAAAATTAGGGGTAAATGGTCACTCCCTCTAGGGTCATCTAAAACATCCCAGTTAAAATCATTAAAAATGGATGATGATGAAATAGCTAAATCAAGGCAGCTCATGTTGCCTGAGCTGGGGCAGCAATATGTCGGCTTTCCAGTGTTCAATAGACATATGTTGTTAGACAAAATAAAATCTATAATTTGCCCTCTCATGTCGGTTCGTTCACTCCCCCAAAAGGAAGAGTACCCATTAAAATCCCCAACTGCCACAAATGACTTCGATAGCTATTGAATGAGTCCTTCTAGGTCATTTACTGTAAAGGTTAGGTGTGGCGGTAAGTATACAGAACATATTGTTATTGTTTTGTGGCTGATTATGTTAACTGTCACTGCTTCAAACTTAGTTTTCAGTGGTACGCCTGTGGCAGGGACGTCGCTTTGTGCTATGATTGCAACGCCTCCTGAGAGTCTGTTTGCCTGTTCTCGGTCTCTTCGGAAGGTCTTATATTTCTTAAGGATATTTGTGTTCTTTGGGCCAAGGTTTGTCTCTTGGAGGCACAAAGCTGTAGGTGCCATTAATGTAAGTATATCTGTGATGTCTGTATAATTTCGGAGTAAACCACTACAATTCCATTGTACTATGTAGGCCATATTGTGGTGTGTTGAGGAATAAAAGTTACTTAGGTTCGGGTGGAGCTACCCTCGGTTTTCCCTTTTTTTTCCAACGAGTTCCGCCTCCCCTGCAACACAACCATGTTGGGGGTGACGTCCATCGCCTCACTGGAGGCCCGCGGCGATGCCACGGACGAACTAGCTAGGGGCCTCCCTCTGGATTGGGAAACCATGTGGGTTCCCGACTCAGAGGTTGGCAGACCCTCTTTCAGAGCTGGCAGAGGAGCCTTGCCTGCATCTGTCTGGGGCGACATGGATGGCCCTTCCATAGGGTCCAAAGACGCCTTGGTAGGTACCAGGTTGCGGTCTGGCGCTCTGCCCCTGCGCGCCATGTCCGCATAGTGTGTCTTTGCGGTGAAGATGAATGGATTGTTTTTTTCTAGCCGTTTTCTTGCCTCAGTGAACGATATGTTTTCCTTTGTCTTTATCGTGATAATTTCTTTTTCTTTCTTCCAGGCTGGACAAGATAGTGAATATGATGAATGTTTTCCTTCACAGTTGGTGCAGTGTGGCACTGGAGCATCACATTCTTCTGCAAGGTGTTCTCTAGAAGCACATTTAGCACAAGTTTTTTGTCCACAACAAATTTGTGATCCATGACCACATTTCTGGCAGTTGAAGCACCTTCAAGGATTCAGTATGTATGGAAGAACCTCGACTTTAAGGTATCCTACTTCAATTGTCTCTGGCAGTAAGCTGAAATTGAAGTTCAAGATCAGATGCTTTGTTCAGATTTCTCTGTCGTCCTTTCGAATTTTGATTCTATGAACATTCACGACATTTTGGTCAGTGAAACCATCTAGCATTTCTTCTTCAGTTATGTGAAGGAAGTCAGAATCAGATATTACTCTTCGAACGGTGTTTAGGGATCTATATGGGGTCACGGTCACCGGGACATCCCCAAGAGATTGGATGTTGGTTAGTTTCCCTAGTTGATCTTCATGGCATAGCTCTAGAAGCAGGTCTCCATTTGCTGTTTAAGACACTTTATACTTTGGGCCTAAGGCATTTGTTAAACATTTTGATACTAAGAATGGGGACAATGTTCGGGTTAGTTTTTCTTCAAGTTCAGAGTGAATGACATAGAACTTAGCATAGCTTTTCTTTGGTTTTCCAAGGAATTCTGCTGTAACTTCGGTCCGCCTCCGTGTGTCGGGGCGATCAGGTTTAGAGGACTTGGAAGCCATAAAGGTAAGTTTGTTGTTCGGCCAGGGTGGCAGCCACCCACCACCGAGCCCAACGAGGGGACGGGACACGATCGTGCAAGGCAGTCCTGCCCACGTCAGCCGTACACACAGACTATAACCAAATATAGCGTAACACAGGGTAGTTAGCCACACAGGGTTAACCCTAGCCGCCAGGAAAAATGGGAAAAGCAGGAAAGGAAGAGGAGACAGGACAGTTGTAAGACAGAAGATAGGAAAGCGAAAGATGTAGGGGAGGATAGGAAAGGGCGACTGCCGGTTTCCCCCGGTCGGGTCAGGCCGGAGGTGCCGTCTATAGGAAGCGTGGGCCAAAGTGGTGTGTTGCCTCTGCCAAGGGGCCTTAAAGGTCCAAACACTCGGCATCGGCTCAATCACCGGGATCCCCATTTCCCCAGGCACGGCTAAGCGTGGGTGCTCGGGGTCTGTGGTGTCGCACAAAACACACAAACACCTGCTTTAACAGGTGCCCCCTGCGGAGGCTCCTGCAGGATGCGAGATAGGCAATGCCTGCATTGGTGCAGTCTGGTGAGATGGCAGTTGGGACTTCCAAGAGGGGCATTCTTCATTGCCTGCTTTATTGGTATTCCTTCCATATGTCATTCATCCATTGCATTAGTACAGAGGGTTGTGGTTGCTGCTGCTCTGGCTGCCCAAAATTTGTTCCAATCTGTGTGGGCGTTGCAGTTTTGGAGTGATGTTTGGACGTGTACCCCAAAACTAAAATATCCTGCAAGGACTCCAAATGTGTTCAATGTTGTGGATATGAGTGATGTGTTCGTACTTGTATCCCAGAACTAAAATATACCATACAGACTGGTCAACATGCCACACGAGTTCAATGCTGTGGATATGAAGCTGGCTCAAGAATTTATTTGTGGCGAGCACTGGCACGTGGGGTTGAACGTGTTCAAATTAACTGTGGCAAGGACAAGAAACGAGTTGAAAAATAAGAAGAAAAAAAATCATGACATAAAGTCCATATGAGCAGTGCCAGTAGAGCAAGTAAAAATTGTTTTTGCATTAGCAGCAGTGAATCCCAGTTGAATGATTCTTTTTCTACCAGCATATTGATTATGCCACATCTAAGCGAAAATTTTCTCCATCTCAAGTTGCAGCAAGGGGCATTAGGCACTCTCTAAGCTTATTTATTTCAAGAATACTTTAGGCAAGACTTGTCTGAATGAAACGTATTGCCATTTCCTAAAAATATTTTTCAAAAGTCTGCTGAGACTACATTTGGAAGAAATGCCAGTGGAGCACTGAGACGATGAGGACTCTTTGCACTAGTCATCAAGTGACAACCTCTTGTCAATGTGATGTCTATTAAGGAGGAGCTGTGCTGAAACATGGCCTACCCTTGGAATTTCTTACAACCATCAATCCACACAAGGCAAAGGTGGGTATATGCAAAACTGTTTCCTTTATAATGAAGAGTGCAAAACACAGCACACTTCTCTGAGGCAAAGGTGCAATTCCAGGTACAGCAGGTAAATTGCAAAATTGTTGCAAATTGATAAAATTTGCAATTTCGAAGAAAGAAGTGCCTTCCGCTTCTAAAGTAAGGCACAGATTTGTACAGGCATAAAAACCATCGTACACAAGAGGTGTACGAGGCATATGTTAAGAACGACGTGTGTGTATTAACGATCCTTCGATTATGCTTGGTGATTATGAGGTGCAGTTTCTGGACACAAGGCTATGACGGAGGCAAATTGATAGCCTTGAGCTCAGTGTATATGTCATCTCTCATTTAGTAAATTCAGTTGCGAGTGTGTGCATCCTGTTTTTCATTTTCTGTTGTCAGTGCATTTCTTTAGTGCAGTTGTCCTATTCGTACAAAGAACATCAACCAACTAGCCCAGCTCACTGCACTACTAATTACTATTTAAGAATTGAAAAAGTGGCAGATACCTCCTGCTTGCATGTGCATGTGTGGGCACAAACACAAACACGCATACGTTTAAACACAAACGAAGAGTGCAGTCAACGTAAGCAGCTAACGCATTGTCAGTTACAATCGAAGACATCATGGATCCAACAGGATAGGAGAGACTATCACCTGCTAGGATGCTCGACGAAAATGGCGAGAAGGCCGGAGGCAAGCCCAGCCACAAAGGTAGAGTTCTGCAGATAGAGGCGACCAAAGCCCCACCTGAGGGAAGAGGGCAGTGTGCACCACTGCCACTGCTCCTGTCACTTACCTCAAGGTGCAGATGAAGAACATGAAAAGCATCACATTGTAGCTGAGGAATGATGCTGACCGGATGCTGCTCAGCACAGTTTCCAGAAACGCCTTCCCAGAGGTTCTCCGGCTAATAAGCTGTGCCACCTGCATAGACTTTCTAGCTGCCACATGGCCTACCCAGCTCTGGATGCCAGTTACTAACCAGAAGAAACCTGGCTAGTTATTACAGGTACAGGTTCATTAATCAGAGGAGAAAAGGAACCTCACGTCTTCATGGCTAGCATGTCCTCGGGTCTAGGCCATGGATCATCAGTCATGGCTTCAACTATGCTGCACATGTTCACGAGGGACATGACAACTGCCCACATTTAGTATTGTTTCTTTTCACCTTCCTCGCTTTAACTTCTAAAGATGGAAACAGCTATTATTTACGATTACCTCTCATGTGCAACCCCCCCCCCCCTCCCACCGAAAAAAAAAAAAAAAAGCAATTTTGGTGCTACCAAGGGAAATATTAAGCAAACGGAACTGATCTGTGAAATCTAACATACTTTAGAACCACAGACGGCATGTCAAAAACATTACAGCTACCCTCTTGATAGTGCGGCTCCGAATTCATGTCTACTTCAATCCGATTCCGCCTTGAATCAATCTGAACTTGAGATGTTTATGAAACCCAAATAGCAGCCAACGAAAAAAAGCCCCTTAAATTAGTGCGGTCAAAGCCAAATAGCTAACCTGTCGGCTAGTAGTAGTAGTAGTAATGCACTTTATTCAGGACTCAAATTAAGCGTCCAACAGGTCGGCTGCCTGTTGTACCAAGGCTAGTTGTTCCTTCGGTGAAGAAGATGTCGCTATGTAATCAATGTAATGTTAGGCATCATCGATCAAAAGAACTGCAGATGCAACAGTTATGACGAGTAGCACATTATCAATCCAAGCAATCTACAGAAGTGTTACTGGAATTATTACACGCCGCCGGATACCCATAAACCGTTAATTCATGATGTCGCTAATCTAGGACGTGATACGCATCGCGCGCATTCGAAAAAGTCGGCAATATTGAATAAGCCGTCGAAGGCTAAGCGCAGTCACGCAGTCCCGAACAAAAAGGCCGTTATCAGCAACCTTGCAGTGCAGCGCACCTGCCGCCACCCTGCGTTGCCCCAGAACTGCAGCCACTGCCTCCAACGCCACAGAGTACCGACATCCGTTCGGGCGTGCAACGGCTTAATTCAAACCCCGAGGCCGCAGAGGCGCCAAAACACGCAGACTGCAATGAAAACTCGCCGCCTCTACCAGCCCCTAATAACGTAACCTAGCAAATCGGCCTCTGAAAACTTGTCGCTCAGCTCTTACTGCTAGCAAGTCAATCGATGAGCCGATAGAATACGCGCTGCCTGAAAAAGCTTACGCGTGTCCACGTGTGAGTGTGCACGCAGCTAACTTTCGCACGGCCTGCTCGGGCACGTAATGCGTATGCGCGGTCAGCTGATCCGAACTCCCGCGACGACGCACCCAGGGAGGAAAACGCGTGGCGTTAAAATCAGCCGATTAAACAGAGCATGCAGTATATGTACAGAAAGAAGTCGTGAACAATTCTTAATAGCCACACCGACACACACATCTTCATTGGCTGTTCAGACGGGTTGTTTTAAGATACTTTAGCTGCAAGCAAACGACCGGCCACGTAAGAAACAATGCCCACTGACCAGATAAAGGACACTGTAGAGCTTGACGGAGTTGGAGAAGGTGTCGAAGAACATTGCCACCCAGCTCGCTGTGCACGAAGGTTCCCATGGATGTGCGATTTCATAGCAGCGGAACGGCAGACTCGTTTCCAACAACTTGCTGAGTACCGCCATTGCGGACACGGCAGGAAAACGAGGAAAACCTTCGCTCGAGGTACTTTCACCTCTCCTCGCGTTTCAACAACAAAAAAAAAAAAGTCAATTTGCGCCACCTACATCTCTCTCCATCGGCGCACCGGCATTCGGCCGCTTCTCAATGGCTGAATTTCAGGGCGGCTTTTCGTTTATTCAGTCGCACCTCCCATAAAAAGTCAGCACATACCCCCTTCACTACATGCGTTATCAGTATAAAACAAAGGTATCAAGTCTTGATCCCGTTTACCGTAGCAAGAAAGCATTCTGCAGCGCTCCGACACCGCACGCCTCTCCAGGCCGCAGGTGGTACACGACCGCTGGAAGAGAGCGGGAGGGGGCTCACGGTCACAAGTGAGGGAAAGGCGCGGGGTTTTTAAAACGGCCACTTTTATTTCCACACAATTGTCAGGTTACACGTCGCCTGTCCATCACAGTCCGGCCCCCCCGCGAGAAGGAGGAGTGCTTGGCGGCGGGAAGACACACACACGAGCAGCGGCGGTCAGCCCCAGGTTTCCTTGAAGGAGTCCTGGTACCACTGCTGTCCGTCGTCCTGCTGCTGGCTGCTGTTGTGGAAGCGGCGCTTCGAGTCGCCCTGGTTCTGGTGGCCCCCGTCGAACTTGCGCTTACCGGCCAGGCTTCCCCGGGGGAGGGCGCCCCCACGGCCCCCACGGCTGGCAGGGCCCGCCCCCCGGCCAGCGCGAGCGCGGGGGGCCCGCCCACGGCCGCGCCCCCCACGCGTCACCCCACGCTGGCCACCACGAGCCTGCACACAAGGAGGAGGAGGGCGCGAACGCCGCGAAGGGACAGGGGTCAGGACCCGCTGGCTGCCGCTGCTCGTCGAAGCCCCGGCCACGGGCGGCGGGCGCGCGCCGGGCTACCATATCCGAGAGCGAGCACCTCAACCACCGCGGGGGCGCCCGCTTTCCCGGCCGCTCGGATATGCTAACCGTCGGCATAGAGGAGGAGGAGAAGGAAGGAAAAGAGGAACCACCCACCCGCTCTGGAGCAGGCCGGCCACGGGGGGGTGCCGCAGCTGGGTAGCCGTAGTCATAATAGTCATCATAGCGGCCGTAATAGTCCTCATAGTACGGATCCGCATAGCCGCCCCGGTAGTCGCTATACCCATAGTAGTCATAGTCGTAATCTACGGAGCAGCACAGAGACCAACAAGGATCAGGGTTGAGCCAGCCGGGAAAACGCACACCCCCGTGCCCCCTGGTACCCCCGCACTCACCGTAGCTCCTGGGACCCACGGGGGGGCCCCGGCCGCCCCCGCCGCCCCGGGGCCCCCGAAGGGGCGGCGGCGGGGGCATGCAGCCCATCATGCGGTAGTCCGACACGTCCCTGTAAAGAGAAGGGCAACGCAGTACCCTGTCAGCAACCCCACCGCCCACAAACGGGCCACACTTGGAAGCATTCACTGCGTGTCCAACAGCAGGCACCAGAAAAAATTACCCGGGGCTGGACGACCACAGCACTGCACTTGTGCGTCAGCTCAATATGGCGGGCAGTCTTTAAGACGTGTTATGTGGCCACAAATGGGTCATTTATGCATGTAGGATTGCGAGTTACCTATTCTGTGCCCATTCCAAAATAATGTTTGTTTACATCGCCTGTGCCCATGATAAGAACACTGCAACACGATGTCCTGGCAATGAAGTTAGCATGCCAGGTTGAAGCACTACAAAACTACTCTGCTACTGACAAGGTAGGCAATTACCACTAGTAAGCTTGTCATGCAGGACACACGCGCACGCGTGCACACACACACACGCACGCACACACAAAGAACGGCAACAGAGGTTTGTCTTGGAGGGCATTTAGCACAGGGTGCAGACATGCTTGCCCCGGAAAGCAAGCAAGTGTGCTCACACTATGCGTTGCTGCATCATCTGCATCATGCGGCGCTCCCGGTTCCGCAGCACCTCCTCCTTCTTCTTCTTGTCCGACGGGGGCTTGGCCAGCGACACTTCCATGGGGGCCCCACACAAGTCCTTGCCTTGAAGTTGCTCCATGGCACGCACAGCATGATCCCTCTCCTCAAAGTGCACAAATGCGTAGTCCTTGATCTTCTTGACCCGCTCCACTCGGCCATGAGCTTCAAACAGCTCTTTGAGCTTCTCCTCCGTCACGTCGGCCGTCAGGTTGCGCACGTACAGTACCTTCACCTTGGCCATTGTTTCCTCATCAGGCTCCTCCTGTGGGTCAGCCCAGTCCACAATGATGTCGCAGCTCCACACCTTAATACGGCCTGTGCTCAAGCGCCGCTTGGCCAACGAGGCGGCTTTATGTGACTCGTATTCCAGGAAGCAGAAACCCCTGTTCTTTTTCTTGTCATCAGGTGAACTGTAGATAATCACCTCTGTCAGGCCCGCTGCAGCAGAAAAAATGAGAGCCAAATGAGACCGTGGCAACACAGACAAATTAAGCCGCACTTTCCTGCAATGTTATTTGTGCAGCTTATGATGGCAAATCATGTACAGCCACACTCGCTGCAGAATGCTTTCATGTTGAAAGAGTACAAATACCAATTTTAGTTGAGCGTTCCGTCTTAGGAATGACTTGCAACAAATTATATAACATGAAAGCGTAAGAACTAGTAAATATTTGGTTATATTTTAGGTTTGGGGGGTTTGAACGTCCCAAAGCAGCTCAGGCTATGAGAGATACCATAGTGGAGGGCTCTGGAAATTTCGACCACCTGGGGCACGTGCACTGACATCGCAGAGCACACGATTACCTAGCTTTTCACCTCCATTGAAAAGCGGCCGCTGAGGTGGTAAATATTTCATAACTGATTTTTTTCTCGTTTGCTTCAAATGCCGGACAAAGCTGTGACCTCAGAGACGTGTTGAGAAGGGTTAAAGGAGACTGCAGTATGGTCCCCGTTTTGATCAAACCATGCTTGATAAGCCTGCCCAAGATTTGGAATCATTTAAAATGAATAAGCAGTAATTATATCATTTTCCCTGAATCACAAAGCCACAACTTGTCCGTGACATCGCAGCCATCATTTGGCAGTTGAGACCAAAGAAACAAAATCCTTGAGAAAATTTGCAATTGTAAATGATATGGCTGGCATAGACAAATCCCAAGTCACCGGTCATATACACTGTTGTCTCAGCCTAATTCAAGCGAGAAAAAAAAGCATAAAACATGTTGGCACCTCTACTTCTTTAAAGCAGTATGAATGAAAGTTCAAAAAGTATTTATCAATGGCTGCATTGGGAGGATTAAATGCCACTGAGCGTGAATGCTCTTACAGCTCCTCAGAAGTGAACCGATACTTAGCAAAACATTTCTTTCAGGCTCTCTTTCCCCTCACTCCTGCAGAGTTAAAGCCGTGGTGGCAGCAAGCATAAAAAAAAGTGCAGAACTGAGCCAAATTGGCTTGGCAACGCATTGATTGGCAGAGCGAGTTTATTTTTCTCGCTCAGACCAGAATGCGCGAGTTGAGAGAAAAAAATGTGAAGGCTGTTTCCAATTTATGATATCTCTGATGACACCTATGCTGGATAGAAAATTCTTGAGGAAGTATGAGAGGCAATTCCATATCTAACAGTATTATTGGTTACGGCGCTGGACTACTGTTCCCAAGGTGGCCACTTTTCCAGAAATACTGCATATGTTGATCTATATACATTTTTCCGTGTGCTGTGCGATGTCAGCGCATGTTACGCAGGCTGTTGAAATTTCCAGAGTCCTCCACTACGGCGCCTCTCATAGCCAGAGTCTCTTTGGGACGTTAAACCCCACAAACCAAACCAGCACTACTGGCTTTCCTTACCCTCAGTGGAAATCTTTTCATTTCAGTGGATTCTCAACAACCACCACGAGAACAGAACAGCGATTGATCACTGCTTTCAAACAATTAAAAAAAAAAAGTTATAGATAGGCATACTAAATCTTACAACTAAGAAAAGAGACAGTGTAGCATATATTTTTATATGCCCAATTATTTTATTGCAGTATTTTGATATCTGTGGCTCTTTTTACACTATGACTGTTTTTCAACAAGTTTTCAGAGGAGATGCCAAAAGGTTGCCCTGCCATGGAAAGAAACCTCTAGCCACCATCTGGTTAGAGCGAACAGAAGAGGTTTAGATGCAGCCAGATGGATGTGCAATTCAGATTTGGTTACCACGGGAACAAGGCAGCATGCACCTACAGGGGAAGGTTGATATACCACGGTAATAAGAAATGGGAGCATAGCAAGGAATAAAGCGCAAAATGGGATCCCAACTCACTTTAGCCATCGCAAAGCTTTTGCCTTGCACTAAGTAGAAAAATGAAAGTTTTCATGGATTAATGCGCTAAGTCAGCCACCTTGGTTGTACCCATCGTAACTGCTGCTCGAGAAACTCGAGGTTGCATAGACACTAACATGAGGTATCCTATACAGCCACTCCGTTTGTATACATGGTGAATGTCCCATTGTTCACTAGCTGTGTAAACTTAATCCTACCCGAAGACCAATCTTTCTTCGGATGCAATGAAGAAAAATGCACCAAAATGTCCGCTTAGTGACTGCCTCGATCAGTCAGACCTTGATCTTCTGGCATGTTATGAGTGAGACCATGGCTAGCCTCCCGACATGCACACCTGGTGCCAAGCATAGATGACCATGGTCAATGTTGCCACTGATCATCACACTACGCTTCTACAACACAGGCGAATTTGAAATCCCTAAAGGTGAGTTCAGATGAGCGAACCGAATCACGGATGGGGTCCGTGATCGTTAGCGCGGTTGCAGTACCACATAACCTGAATGTCCCTGTTTTGAGAGACCTTGAGCGGGCAACGTGGATCTTCCTCGGCCCAGGTCGCAGACCGGATGGAAAAGGCGAGCACCTTATTTAGCCCGACGGTAGCAGACAGGGATTGTTTTTGCGCCTTTTTGCTTTATCATTGCTCAGTCTGTCGACATGGTCTGCTCGTGTCGCTAGCTATGTGGAATGAAGTCAGCTTTGCTCCACGCGGGCGCCTTCACGTGTAGCATTGCGTGCCCTTCTTTTGGCATGTTTCGTTCACTGCATTGTTATTGTGTGTGTCTGAGTGTGTCGCCTAGTGAGTGCCTGCTTTGTTGTCCTGTTTCTGCTCATATGCGTGAAGTTTGAAAGAAAGCACCGAGTAACAAAGCGACCGTCGTGTTTTTAACACTAGTTGAAAGCTTCCAGTCTATACTGACATTCAACAAGCTGACCTGCTCAACATGACGCTAAGAAATAAGTTGTGGCATAAGTAGATTCGCTCGTACAGCAGATTCTGCACACTCAAAACATTTTGTTCCAACCATGGCTTTCTCCAATAAAACAGCTATTTACCACGAAGGCTTCCTTGCTGTCTTCAGACACTTCGATGACAATGTCGCAGATAGTTGTGCACTTGTAGGAAATAGCTTATTAACAGTATATAAGAAGCTGCAGGGCTCCAAAGGCACGACCAAGGTATGGAAACATATGTGCTGAATGCATCAACGGCTTGCCCATCATATCAATGCATACATCTTCAGACGTAACAGACCGCTGCAGAGGGAGCACATAAGTTCACTCTGCCCACAGGACAGAGATCTAGTCTTAGTCACTGGGAGAGCAAGAGCAAGTTTTGGGCTAGTGTTTGGCCTTTACAGAAGTACGGACACAAAATTTCCTTTTCCTTTTTAAAATGATGCATCAGACATTAGTAACATGGTGTGCCATGTGATCACTGCCTATGACCGCTAAATTCATTGACGTTAAGGTCATGAAGAAAAATGAGATACTGCTGATTCGCCATTTGCTGTCATTGCAGCTCAAGATGCAGGTTGGCTCGTTAAAAATATGTATCATCCATTACGCTTCAGCTTTTTTTCGTGGCTCATGTGACCTATATATTTAGATATAACAGTCATTACTTACGGAATCAAAACTAAAACAGCATCAAGGAAGATATTCTATTATAAATTAATTTGCAATCACAGGCAAACACCACGTAATGATCCAATTATTATGTCCAAAGCATCATTTGAAAGACGAGAACATGCAAACTAAATTATGTGTCTACAGTCCGTAAATCGTTTCCATATGCCACTCACACAAGCTGCGAAGAAGGGGGATTTCTCAAGATCTTGTCAAAGGAAACTATCCCAATTGCCCCACAAGTGGAGGGGCGGCTGTTTTTCTCCACTCAGCGGAGTGGAACTGCAGTGTCAAATCGAGGCAAGGGAGTGAGGTTCACAATAAGTGTGCTTAGCATATTAGCAATGTAACATATTTAGCCTATTTTCTTGAAGCCTACTGCATGCTTCTTCCTATGCAGAACTCTTTACCATGCCATTACAGTTGTAGAAAATGCTTACCAGTGAGGCAATGCAGGGGACATTAGGTAATAAAAGAAATAATGCAAAAACTTGTGCAGTGCTGTTAAAAAGCCTCACTGTCCGGAAAACCTGACAGCAGCATAGTGACCGAAGAGTCCCGGACATGTCTCTGGGGTATTGATTGGTCAGCTAGTTGTGTGACGTGGCCAAGTTCACAGGTGCTGTCAACTCTGACTTATCCTTTGGGATGAGAGGGCAAGAGGTAATCGAGCTCTCTGGAACTTTTGGATCCTGAAACAAACATGCAATCCCTAGACCATGCAGGCACATTTTCACGGCTTGGTTAAAGCAGGGCTTTGCACCTGTGTGAGGTGATATCTCGCATAACGTGGTAGCTTATGACTGTATGGTGACAAGTATGCGAGAAATAATAGGCACAAATTAAGAACTTAGTAATCAAGCGAGCAGTGAAGTGCATGTAAACAAGGACACGTAGACAGGAGCCATTAATGCTGTTACACCGTGCCCTTATCAACTGTCACTGGCATCCCCGAATTTGCCCTTGACACCATGAACAAAACACGCAGCAGACCAGCCTGCATTTTTTTTGGCCAAGTCAAAACAGCTCATCTGCACACTGCTACGACTACTATGTGCTCGAAATCTTCCCTTGCCATACATCACACTTTCACATGTTCTTTGCACTATGAAAACTACTGGCAAACATAAATGAAAAGAAAATTGTACACTTAAATGCAAAACCAAGACAATTTCCAAGAGCAAACTACCTTGCCTTATAGAACGAATGTAAAAGTGCACTCCCAGAAATTTTTCGAATATGAATGTCTACCATCACCTAATTTAAGCACACCTTTACTCACCCAATTCTGCTATTCGTGGTCACAACAGAGATCCCACCTCGGATAAGTGAACATATATAGCCCAGACGGTGGCAAAAGCCCCTCAAAAGCACAAGGGCTTCCTACAAACATTGCACAGAGTGCACAAAAATACAAGTGCACACTAAATCTCAACGTACGTGCTTCGCACACATTGGCACAGCAGTACTATTAGTTGAAGCCCAGTATGCACTAACAGAAACAGCCCTTGCTGCAGGGCTAGACAATTTTGACATGCTGTACATATAATGAAGCTTTTTCCGTCATCAGCAAATCACACTTGGCCTCACCTTGCAAAACAGACACACAGGTGGCTAGCTGCCTCACCATATATGTCAGCCAGCAGCAATATGACCCAAGACTAACCCCTTAACATAAGCCACAGAAGACAATGCAACACTCCCAAATTTCGAAGCAAAGTAGAACTCTGTAACCAACATTTACTCTGCAAACTTGCATACAAACCATGAAACTTCTAAGAGCAAAGTGAGCGTCGCGTGTCTCCCAATGTTGCTTGCTCCGATGCCAGGGTGAAAAAGTGGGTGCAATGGTAATGCTTCCTGTTAACAAGCTACAAGGAAGCCTTTTTCTGTTTAGCATGCATTTTTTCAGTGAAGCACCTGCATGCTGGCAACTTTTGACTGAAGACGCGAAGAACAAAGGGTACAGAAGAGCTGTTGACTGCCAAGAGTGTATTTGCACATCATTTTTTGTTGCTGTGCTGCGTTTGTTTATTGCAAAAGTGACCACATGAGGGAAAACTGTAGCGCTATGGTTGGAGAGAACTCTGAATGAAGCAGCAAATACTCCTCAATGACAGCATTTGCAGCTAATGGCAAATATCCGAGTACCATGGCTCTGCTATTAATCCCCTTGCATACATCACAGCAGGCAGGCAAGGAGAAAGGAATCGATCCCTGCACCGTGACAAATGGTCAATGCCATCATATGAGAGTTCATTTCAAGAACTTTTGCTTCATCATTCTTGAGTTGTACTTGTCGGTCTGTCAAAATTTGTCAGTGACACGAAAATTTGCCCCGCTATAATTTGACTGCATGGACTATCACAATTACTAAAGATACGCTGCATATATGCATACCAAGAACAGTCATTTCTATACTAGTCATGCAGATGAACTGGCAGCCTATGCCACGCCTCATGGCACCAGTGATGCAGAATGGCTCAATGCAAGGGAATCGTACACTGCTAGTAATGAGCCATGCAACCCTGGCACCACCAACGTATGACCACTACTACCAGAGTTCGCGAGATGTTCCTGTCTCTGCCACACTGTTTCTTTTGATACTAAGTACCACCCTGACCATTCCTTTTAAAACTGCTCTGGAAGACAGCCAACAAATACTTTTTCTAGTCTCGTAAATGCATTCTGCAACACTGACGTCACTCGTTCCATTGAAAACAAAACGAAGCACAGCAATAGCCAATGACATTTGTGCCTCTATTCAAAACTGATGGCAACAGGGACTTCTGCGCATGCACAGTAACGAACTGTGGCAGAACAAGGAGCAGAATTATTTTGCCCACTCACGTGCATGTTTGGAGAACTCTTCAAACAGCTCCTCCTTGCCCCTGTTCTTTGGGATGTTGCCCACGAAAAGCCGATGATTGTTGATTGAGATGGTGACCCCAATGTATTTGCCCTTACGGATTTCGTGGTTGTCCAGCTGCAGGGCAAGCAAAGAGCACGGTAAGTGAGCGCGTGACGCTGAGCTGACGCGGGGGTGTGTGTGCCGAGCAGAGAATGGTCAGAAAAAGAGGCGGGAAACTCACCTCGCGCACAGAGTTGAGGGCGCCCTCGCGGTTGCAAAATGTGATGAAGGCGTAGCCCCGGTTGAGGCCCGACAGCGGGTCCATCATGAGCCGGAGGTCCCAGATCTTGCCACACTTTTCGAACAGGGGAATGAGCTCGTCTTCGAACATGTCTTTGGGGATCTTCCCGACAAACACTTCGCAGCCGCTACTCGGCTGCGGTCCTGTCCAACCGGGCGGAGGCCCACCGTACTTGCGCTGGCCGGTCGTCACGTCCAGCGAGTAGCCCGTGCGTTCGAGAATGGCGCGGATTTTGTCTTCGTCCGGGCCCTTGTTGGAACCCGATCCCGATGCTCCCGGCAACTTGCTTTTTTGCCGGTATGTCTTCATCACGCCGCACAGGTAGGCGGACTTATTAGACACGTGCTCCAGGCTGCTGTCTAAAAACTGCTTCAGCACGGCCAAGGCTCCATCGGCCGGGAACTCCTTGAGCGCGTCGAGCGCGCGCTCGTCTAGGTCGGCGTAGGCCAACTTGCCCGTCTGGAAGATGGCGTCCAGTTGAGCGGCCACTTTCTCCTGTAGCCCGTGTCCCACCAGTTTGGCGTAGTCGGCGCTGTGTTCCGCCGTTGCGCTCGACTCGTCCATGGGCTCCACCGTTGCCGCGTCCCCGTTACCCTCGGCCATCGTTTTCTGCGTCAAGAAACAGAAAGGATGCTAGTGACGCGCACAGACGACGTCTCCACTGCGCCCCGAATCGACAGCAGAGCACAGAACCCAGCTTCACAAAACGCCGCCGCCAGGCACACCATTCGACGCACGCTAACGAACTGCACCGGCGTCTATCCCGCCATGGCGCTAGTCAAAGCGGCGAACTGCCAAATTAGGCCTCGCGCGCCGCGCACGCTAGCTATCGTTGCCACTGTGTCTGGGCTCGGCTCCGCTGCATGCCGCCGCCACTTCTCTCGCTCGGCTTGGCAGCGAGAGCACGGATCCCGCAACAGCTCCGTCATTCACATTCTGTGAAATGCGCGCAAGGGTAGGCAAAACAAAGGGCCGGCGTAGGACTAGACCGGCACGGCTCGGTAGGCGTCCGTCTCGACAGCGCGGTTAGCATTTCAAGCAGCCGGCGACCCATTGATCGGCATGAAGAATGGGTAGAAAAATTTCTCGTACTCACTTTGGAAGCCGATCACTGCTGCGAGAAAAAATTAGATGCCGATAAGAGGGGACAAAATTTGTCCCAGTCCCAACCTAATGGGAATGGGCAACAACGTGAGTGACACATGCACGGGGCGGCCAAAGTAATCCAAAGGGCCACGCCGTCCTTCGACTCGCAAGTTAAAGTACTCCATTATATGTTTTATCTTTCATGTCAGATTCAGTTTATGATTTTGATTAGATAAGCATTCACAACTGCAAAATATCTTCTTTCTATGCAATAAAAAAGGGCTATTGTTTGAGGCACTACTTTTCGTTGCGCAAAGGGGCGCTCCCCCAGAAAAGGCGCCATCCTTGTTTTGATTGGCGATTTTGAGGGGAGCGGGCAAGCTAGCCGTAGCTAGAGACGCTACATGACGCTACCACCACTACCACTGCTACCATGCTTCACTGGCATATCGCTATTACTGGCTTCCTTTGTTCCTGCTGGCCTATGTGCCTGCAGTTCAGCTCTGTTGTCGGATACCAAACTGGAGTCAACACCCACGCGGGTTTTAAAAGCGTGTTGCTCTTTAGCGTAACTGTCACATCACTTCCGATGCCGCCCCGCTACTATGGAAGCAGCGAGCAACGACGCTACTTTTGCCGTCCAAGCAATCGCAGTTTCGTTCATGTCTGTAGCTTTAGCGTTTCGTTAGCCTCGGTTTTAGCCACGGAGAAAGATTTAGCTGACAGCCAAATTGCTTCGGCAACGCTGTCGGACTGTCATTAATTTATGTTTAAAAAAAAAAAATCAAATTTATTGCCGCTTGGTTCAAGATAGACCGTCAACCTTTTCCGAATACCTGCAAGCTCGCCACTCAAATTCGAAGTATTGATCACGCGCGCGGTGAAACTTGAGTATTGCTTTGTCATTTCAAAGACCAAGTTCACAACATGCTGAAGAACTGCATACGAAATGCTAATGTCCTCCGCGAAACCTAGCTGTGATGTAATGCGACGTTACCCTGCACTGGCGAGTTGTACGGGCAGTACGGGTTCTACATTGAACATAACACACAGATTAGTGAATTCTAATTAATAAAAGGAAATAAAGAGAAAAAAATTCTCCCTTTAAACGGTAAACAGATAAAAAAAAAAGCCGCAGACAAAGCACTCATCAAAAGCCGTAGCAGCTGCGACTTATGCGCGAATCAGTCAAAACAGTCAATTGAAATGTTTAACCATTCTGAGGTTTTTCAGACAAGAAGATGGTAAACTTAATCTCAAACTTAGTTCAACCATACTGCTGCAAAGGAGAGCTGCAGGTATTCTCCCAAGTATTCTCCGCTGATAAAAAAAAAAAAAAAAAGGAAAGTTGAAAATGTCGTCTTCCAGAATTCCAAATTTACCGAATCATGTCAAATTGGTGGTCCCCAAAACAAATAATATTTTCTAAGATCCTCTAACATATATGTTTTTAAAATTACTAATAAATCGGCTTCGTTTTGTCGAACCTGCACCCCCGCACACGCTAACGAGACGCCGTACGTATAGCGGAGGTCTCCACTCTGAAAATTATCGTGGATTCAATTCTTTTAATTCGTGGCGATTCAATAAGGAATTCTAATATCACGATTTGATTAAACTAAACACTGGACTATTTGGGCTCAAACACTGACACACTGACCACAAGATAGCTTATGATCTTTGATGGTTTGGTAAGTAGTTTGAAGGACTATAGCCACCTATTTTTGGGCTCGTGTTTTATCATTTGTAATGATGCCTATGACATTACTGTACACGGACCACCGCGTCGCATGCGTCTACGACCGCTGAATAATATATAATAGAATTTCTTTTCTCACCTGTTTCGGTTTCGGTTTCAACAGTCGAACGGTAGCTGTGACCTCACAGTCAAGCCTGGGTCAAGGCCTGGGTCACGCAAGAGATGAAAATACAGCTATATAATCATTGCTGTGTCATTTGAATTACCTACAATGATAAAGCCAGCCTGCCTCAAGAACAGGGACCACTACAAGTGAAGAATGAGCGATTATATCACTGCTTTTCATGCCAAGCATCAAGACATGAATTTGACGTCACAGCTATCTCTCGCCTGTCGAAACCGAAACTAGTGAGAAAACAAAATTCAATTTTAAATTATTTAGCGTTTCTTGGCGAAAACTGCGTGAGGACCGATCATGGAGAATGGCCTATACGTATCATTACTAAAGAAGAAAAATGCCGCAAAAAAATGATGTATATATTCCTTTAACATCTGAACTTGTCTGCATTTTCAGGAATCGGCGCAAAACGGTAAAACTTTGGTCGTCTGTAGCAGAAAGTTTCGTCGAGGCAAAAAAAGAACAGCCAATTGACAGGCAACACCATCTCACTCCACTAGATGCAACCAATGTCTCAGTCTGGACCTCTTTCTGGACGGGAACGGGCCTTGTAGGTCGCCAGATGGTGCAGTCTGTCACTGTGTATTTCCCTTCTTTCTTCCCTGTGACTGGCCGGGGCACCAACACTCTAGCCACGTACCCTACCAGTACGGTGCTCACCTGTTAAAAAGGGAACAGTCATTAGATCACCATCATCAGAAAATGTTTTTATGTATTTGCCGTATGTAAAAAAAAAAAATTAAAAAAAAAAAAACGAGACGTCATATTATTTTGAATCGACGGTGGCCAGAAATATGAAGTCACCCTTATCCGGCTCGAAGGATCCGCTCTTCAGGTACACGGAAATGCTGCACACAGGAATGAAAGATATTAGACCTCCCACCTCCAGATCGGTCTCTCGCACCTAACGACTGCAGAGATTGGAAAAAATTACAAACACCCCGATTATGTCCATCTTATCTATACGGCGAGGGAGAGGAACCTCAAAAGTTCTGCACTAAATGCGGGATAATAGCCAACCAGGGTCATCTCATTTGGGAATGCCCCGATTCTCCCGGTCATAATGATGGAACCAGAGAGAAAGAAGCCATGGACTCCGGAGCAGCAAGCTCGATCGAGTAATTCGTCTGACACGGGACGCTTAGCGAAAGACGTCCCCCTGCGGGGCTTCCTCTCCCTTGGAGGGCGGTCCTCCTGAGGGAGCGGATGGGCCTACATCGACGGCAATAAAGTTATCTTGAACTTGAAGCCAGTATCTTTTGATCACACGCGCAGTTTTTTTTCTTTGATTGCTGGAAAAAGCCAAAGGTGCTACTTTTATTGCTAACTTTAATAGAGATAGATGGATTTACTGAAAGGAAAAGGCAGTTATAGGTTCGCCGGAATAATTCAACGAAGTGTCTAAAGGTACTGTTGGGACTTGCCCGTGTGACAGAAGAAAGGTTCTTCTGTCACAAGGGCAAGTCCCAACTCCTTCGAACTTCTTTTCCATAAAGGACCACGGAGGGAGTTCAGCCCTAAAGGAGTTGTCGCCGTGTCACACGGCTAAGAACCAGCTTCTCCGAGACGCCGTCGGGGTCCCATTAGGCGCTGTTCGTTTTGTGTATGCATATAAAATAATCAAGTTAAAAACATGTGAAATAATTTTTGGCTGCTTTCTTTTCAACAGTTTGAACTGACTTTAAAATATAAATGTATCTTTATTCATGTGAAAAGAATGCGCTGTTACTTTTACTAGCATATCGGGTTTGTCTGTTCTACTGGCCACAATGTGCTTGCGAAATTCTTGCGTGCATGCTTGGATATTTGCACATTTACTTTTTTCCATGCTTTGCGTTGTGCTACAGTATTAAAATTAGTTATAAACTCAAAATTAATGCATATGCGTTTTTTTAACACCTGCAATGAAGCTCACAGGGAACCAGAGTACTCCCTTTACTGCCTTTACTTGCTCGAGGGAGATGATCAGGACTCCTTAAGCTAGGAACTTCCTTAAACTTCCTTTCCTAAAGGACTGCCGTGTGACACGGCGCGTATCTCCATTGAGATAAAGACCACCTTGGTTGAAGGGAGTTAAAAGGAGTTCAGCTGTGCCCGTGTGACAGGGGGCCCCAAGCTTTGGGGCCCCCAAGGAGCTTGGGGCGTCGAAATGCGCATGCGCAGAACATAAGGCGCGCTTGGGGTCTTGGACATGGAGGAAGGAAACGTGGGTTAACGCTAGGGGCGGCCCCTGCCCCTATTTCCCCAAGCCGCCGTTGGGTCTGGGTCGCTTAGGTTACGGCAACATGGCGGCGTTCGGCCAAGCGGCAGGCGCTCGCCTCGGCACACATTCGTCGTCACCGTTCCATGGTGTCACGCGTTCATGGAAAACGAAAGGCCAACGAAGCTTATGCTATATCTGAGGATGCCCGCACAACCAAATTTTAGCGATAAAACGCACTATATTTTCAGATTGCTTCCGGTATTCTGGATTTACCGAGCTGCTCTGCTAGGCTTAGCGAGTTCGCCTCCTTTGGTTGCCATGGGGACCAGACGGCGGAAAGCGCGACTGCGCGGCGGTAGCGGCGGTACGGTGGCTAGATGGGTAGGTGTGCCGACCGGCAGGGCACAAAGCGTAGTTCCGCGTGCCTCCGCTTCATGACGACGAAACTGGCGCTGCTGTTCTCCGCCCGGTGCTCACCGGCGGATCGTCTGCTACTTGTCGCAATCGCATCGCGCGTTTTGTTAACCTCATTTTTGTTTAAAAACATTACTTATTACTTGCGTTATCAGTGAAAATAGTAGCTGAAACTAAAACTTTTGCGGTCTGGCATTGAAACAATAAACAGACGACACTAGCTACCTGTTTTCTCGTCTGTTTGCTGTCTGTCATCGTCCACATGCAAGCGCCGTAGCGGAGCAGGCGCTGCGCTTTTTGTGAGAAGTGATCGGAATGAAGACCAATAAGGACACAACTTGTTTCGCACCCTTCTGCAAATCCGGCTACAAGTAATCGAGAAAAGGACTGAAAGTCTCGCTGTTTTCGGCGCCGCGGGATCCAGAACTGTTCAAAAGGTGGGAGCTTGCTCTTCATCGTGCCGACAAGAGGTTGCAGCCACACTCCGTTGTGTGTGAGCGGCATGTTGACCAAGAGTGTATCGAACGGGATTACAAATATATGATAGAAGGCAACGTTGTTAGCCTCCCACGTTCTCACCCACGATTGACGAAAGATGCCGTGCCTTCTGCCCTGCCCGATGCCCCTGCTTACCTGTCAAGAAAGGTGACCGCAAAACGAAAGACGATGAATTCCACAGGCTGCCGCCCAACCAAGGCTGCCAGAAATGACAGCCACGACCTTGAGACGGTGCCGGACGATCCAGTACCTTCAAGCTCCAGTGAAGGTACCTCTACGCGTCTGTAACCGAAGTGTCACCTCGTCCGGTTGACATTGACGATCACTACCTGCACGGTATCCCACAGCGGCTGGACACATCACTCTATTGAAGATTCTGGAGCCTCTGCGTTCTCGACTTGCAGAAAAAGCGGACAGAGCATCGTTCTGGTGAAAGTAATACTCCTGGAGCACTGTGAGTCAAAACTGCGAGCCACCGTGTCCGTGCAAGGCGCCGTAACACAGAAGCTGGATTTGGAAACTCGTGAACAGGTTGGGGACCTTTTGGCTGACGTGGATGCCATGATTCCATGTCAGGGCATAAAATGCAATGACCAACTTGACACCGTCCTCGCGAAATCCAAGAATATAAGAATCCACGGAAACACAACATTCAGCTCCAAACGCAATGTCAAGGAGACTCCTGTTTGCATTGCCGATACGCAAAAAAGTTGCTCCTAAATCAGCTGTCGTCCTAAACAAAGGACTGGAGGTCGAGGGAGCGCGAAAAGAAGAGAAAGCTTGTAACCGCAAAGTTCAAGAGACTGAAGCGAAATATGTTTACTCTTGAGACAAAACTGGAAGAGATGAGGAGGAAGAACTCAAAACTAGAAAGCTGCGCGCTCATGTCAAGAATAGAAAATTTGCCAGTAAGACAACAGTCACAAGTCATGGCCTGTTCAAATGCTTCAAAGCGGAAAAACACGAAGGGTTTTAAGTGTTTTAACTACCAGCGCGAGTGGCTGCTCGAATGCTTGATAATGCGGATGAGGAGCAAACGGCTTTATGAGCACCTGCGCAAGGAGAAGATCATGCTGCTGCCCGGCAGAACGTGTCTCCAACGGTACCTGCGCGGATTTCGAAGCGGATTCGGCTTCAACAAACGGGTGTTTGCTGCCTTAATTGAAGGAAAAATGCATATGCATGACGGAGCAGCAACGTCATGGCGGCATTATGACATCTCTCGAGGAGATCCTTCAGTCACTGCTTCACAGTCACTGAAATGAGGCGAGAAAGTCTCGCAGACTTCGCCTCTTTTCTGCAGCTCAAACTTCCGCCTACGATCGGTTGTGAGGAGCATAAAATTGAGATCACAAACAGCGTCGTCAAGTTTTACTCTATCATGCGCCTCCACTTCTTGGTCAAGAGCAAGAACCTGGCCCGTGAAAACGCGCGAAAAAAAAAAAAAAGAAAACACCTGAAATTGAGACGCGTGCTTTGAACGCATATATAGGCATGATTTTGGGGTGTGTTACTTCACTGACTCAAAAACACTAATGTGTGCATGTCATTTATTGCACTTTCAAAAGTTCAGCTAGAAGATACCGTTTTGCAATACAAGCTTATGCACTCGTTTTATTTTATTTATTCGCAAGGTCTGCTTACGCCCATGCACACGCATAAATCACAGCTGAGCACTGTGTTAATATATATTCGCGTTGCCTTGTGATGGCGTGGAACATTTAATGAAAAAAAAAATTAAGAACGAGGAAGTGACATAACAGTGTTTGGAGTTGCTTGCCTGAAAAATCGGGAACGCAGCAAACACGCTGTACGTAAAAAAACAGCCTTAAACTCGGCTCCCCTGCCTTTGTAATATGTTTACATCCCTTCCCTATTCCCGTAAGACAGCTTGTTTGCAATAAACTCATTTGCACTTCGAAAAAAGTGAAGCGAGTCGCTTTCTGTCGTGCGTGGCGACGGCCGGAGGAAACGGTCATGAACCGGGCTTTCGCTGGTGGCGCCACTGCGGCGTCATGAAGAAAAGGCACGCGTTACCCCCGCCGGTGGGCACACCTACCCATCTAGACACCGTAGCGGCGGGTTCAAATGAGGTTTCCCGGTCTCGGCCTGGATTGACAATTGGCCGATTTCGTTTTGTCTGACGAAAACGGTTTATATAACCGGTAGTCTAGATTTTGCATAATAATAGTACTTTTTGACGAATAAAATAGCGTTGTTGGCTTTTATATATTCAAATTCTTTTCCTTGGCTACCGTCGTGGCGCTGCAATCGACGAACGCAAGCCCGGCTCCGCTGCGCCTGCGTGCGCGCTCCCGAGACTGGTCGTGGCTGCGTCGGGAAAACCCAGTACGGTGCGCTGCCGCGCGCTATTTCCTTGAGGGCCCCAAGCCTTGGGTCCCCCTTCCTTTTTCGGCGCGCGCGCCGCAGAAAACGGCGATGGAATGTTCTACAAGCTACGAGAACGCGACGCGACCGTCCGTGTTGTCTTCCTTCCGTCCTTGTCTAAGTCGCGCTGTTCTTAAGAAAAAAGCGACCGATTACGTAATCTCGGCCACCGCGCTGCGCCTCATCGCCCTCGTCGTCGTGGGCGGAGTCACGCGTGCATTCCCCTGCACGGTCCCGGCCGTCGTCCTCGCTTCGCGCGGGAACGCCGCGCGTGCTGACCCTGTTCTAGTAAATTCGAGACCTCTCCAGAGGGCCGAGGGGGGGGGGGGGGGGGGGGGGGGAGGCATAGCTTTGGCAGCGCTAAGCTCTTTTCCGTTCCTCCTCCGCGCCTAGAAGCTTTTGCGCTGGCTATTAAGAGCGCACCGCGTAGCCATCGACGGTTCTGGTTCTGGTTTTGGTTTGATTCTCGCTCGGAGAAGACAGCAGGCAGACCCGCGACTGAGAAGTCGTAAAAAGAGCGATTCGCTCAGTTTGCAGTTAGTCTTTCGCAGAGTCTCTTTTGTAAAGTGTGATGTCTCACTGCCTCGTGTGGATAAGTTTTCTGTACCCTATGCTTCGTGTTCTTAATGTCATATAAAGTTAATTTTCGTTTTGTTACTGTAAGTTCGTCGTCCTACGTCTCACTGTGAGTTTGTGTGTGAACTGCACGTCGCCTGCCGAATCGAGGAGCACCTTGGAGAGTTGCGGAAGATTTGAAGGAGACAGGAAGAACCTGACGTTTACTGGTACAGTCGTGAGCAAAAGTGGTACACAACACTCAGCTGGTGGTGGAACTCGGGAAAACTGCATTGAAAGGCCATCTAGTAATAACTATTTGGAATCGAGACATAGTGGTGGTGCCCCATTTTATCCAGATGCATGTGCCACTGTCGCTGTCCTTGTCACTGCCACTAAATGGCATTTTGATGAAGTTTTCCCGAGCTCCATCCCCGGCTGAGTGTTGTATATACTACGTTTGCTCACGACTGTACGTCCGACGAAAGACCATTCGATTCTCGTAAAGATACGGCGGACGTCGATATACAGGCTCATGGATATATGCAGCTATGATGTAGCTATATGATATCAGTTAGCCGCGCGCGACTCCCGATGAGGTGGTACGAAGAGTTCATCCATTCTAACATAGATCACGCTCTTTACCCAGGATTGTGTACGGCAAGCATCGCTTTGTCACGCACATAGCTGCAGGCGATGCGACGTACTGCACCAGCTCCGCCAGCTGGCATCGAGATACGCACATTCACGGGCAGCTTTCGCTTCGCACCTCGATCTGCCCGTAATGGAAGCGAGCTATTCCTAGCATTTACGCTGTCTTAGGTCCTGCATCGACCTCCGAAGATCGAGTGCCGGCACAATTAACACATACCTCGCTGTGCAGAACTTCGGCCGTCCAAAGTATGTAATATATATTATACGCTGTATGTGAAATGGCAATATGCTCGTTCCTGACATGCAGACAGAGGAAACAGGATGTTTCTTGTTAAATTCTTCGTTTAAATTCTACCTCAGAGTCGTGGTAAAAGACTTGCCGATAGACGTCTTCGCTGCTACTGCGGCGAGCTACACGTCGACTCTTCGAGGCAAAGACCTGCTGCACCGCAATACATGAGTGCACAACAGGAAAGCCGGAAGCGCGAATGATCCGATTAATTCCCTACGAACAGCAATTTGTTTGGTATTTAAGGGAAGACTAGACAAGTGCTCAGCCTGCATCTTTTTCTTGTCGTTGAATTTTGCGTACATGTAGTTTAATAAACCCCCGCATATGTTAGCGTAACCCGATTGGACGGCTGCAGCTTTGAAACGAGCGGGAGATATGCAGTTGTCGCCGGATTTAGGTACGCGGTAGAAAATGTGCGCTGCACATTTCGTTGCAGAAGCTGACTTTTGCAGAGTGTGCCATGCTAGTGATCGTTGCTACAACCACGCATCCATGTTCCCACGGCTGGCCTACCCCGAGGCGCATAAATATGTTCAACCGCGGACGTATCAATGATCGGATAGAGGACGGATTTTCATAATATTGGGCGCGAAATCGATATAGCTACCAGTGCTCAGTGTTAGAGAAATTCTGCTTTGGCCATGCACAATTCAGTGTTTCAGGTGTGGTCAGTAGCTATAAGTTTGAACAGCTTCAAGTCAGCGGCGCCAGCGATGGACCGGCGGAGCGATTTTCCACGCTACACTGCTGCCTTGCTAGAAAGCCTACCTAGGCGGCGTTTGACATTCAGCTGCTTTTTGTGGGCCCCGTAATTGAAAGCACCGCCTTCAGAAACGCGTTAAATGTTCAAAAATGTACTCTCTTTAACAGTTTCACTCCATGGCTGTCAAATCAGGCGGACATTGATAAAACAGTTGAGCTGATAAAACAGTTGAGCACTCCAGTCGAAGTGTGGCCCTTATTCATGTGACAGCGCTGTCATGAGGGTCTATGTCCCAGCGATCTGAAAGTGACCTATTTCAATAATTTTAAAAACTGAAGGTGATTCTACAGATATCTAAAGACGCGCGGGTGTTCGAAAAACTGAAGGTGATTCTACAGATATCTAAAGACGCGCGGGTGTTCGGTACCGAACACCCGCGCGTCTTTAGATATCTGTAGAATCACCTTCAGTTTTTAAAATTATTGAAATAGGTCACTTTCAGATCGCTGGGACATAGACCCTCATGACAGCGCTGTCACATGAATAAGGGCCACACCAGACTAAAAGCTTATTAGCGCGAATTGTGTTGATTTTTATGGTGCTGTCATGCACATGAACAAGGTTTAATGTATTTATTTTGTGTGTAATGACTAAAATGTTCTTTAGGATGTAGCTTGTTTAGGAATATTTTAGAAAACCAAAAATGCAAGGAATTCGCACGTCTCTCCTAGGATCATGCCGAGATGGAAAGGGATCTGTTGCAAAATTGTACAGAATGTTTTCCTCTTATTTTCTCGAGTCTGGCGCACGTATAAGTAAGATATATGGTTTATTATTAGTCCATCTCCACCCTCCTTGCATATATATTGATTTGTCATTTTCATAAGTATGAAGGTGTCAGGTGTGGGTGTGTCTTTTGTGAAAACCTAAAATATCGCCTCCATTTGTGTTTTTGATGACTGCATGATTTCCATTCCTCGATGACAGGTTTGACAAAGTGTAGTTTTTTGTTTATTTCAATGTTTCAAAAATCCTGTCATTTCACTCTCATTTTTCTTTTTACAAGCTTCTTCTTCAATGCATAATTTGGCATTGCAGCAAAATAACCTGGTTATTTCTTTTCATCACCTTTCAAGACAGCTGTCCCGATTTCATAAAGGGTAGAGTTTCTGACGACAGGAACTCCTTGGAAGTCATAGAAATAACGAAGTGTCTAAAGGTACGTCTGACGTAACCATTCGATTCTCGTAAAGATACGGCGGACGTCGATATACCGGCTCATGGCTATATGCACGTCGAACGCGTATGTTCCACTGGTATGTTCGCATTCCGCTTGCTATGCAGTTTTTGCAGTCGGACAAGTTTTTTTCCTAACGGCTCACAGTAGTTGCGCTACCTGTTTTGCCTGTTGATCTGTTTGTCTGCATGCGCGCGATTCAAAAGGCTGAGAGGAGGTGCTGTACGTTACATGCACAGTGCATTTGTTTTTTCGCAGTTATCTCCAATCGCCGGTGGCTCATACTAAATATAATAGCCAACAAATATTGATATATATGCTCCATGCTTCTTTCTCTTATAAAAGTTTCATTTGTATTAAGCCGAGTGCAAGATATGCGTTATATATCTTTGCCACTGGTGCAATGACAATGTCTACTAAATTTGATGGCAGAACATCAAAACAGCCAGTTTGGAGCAATATTGCATTTTGGAACAGGATGGAGCAGGGAAAGCAGTTTGGCAAAATGAAGGAGCACTTCCACCCCTATATATTTTCAACTTTTTTTTTTTATTGTTACGATTTTAATTTATATTTTAAATTTGCCATTTCCCGGCTACTGGCTCACGAGAAACATTTTTTTCGAACATGTCTCCATCACAATAACAGCTCGAGACCAATTCGTAAGGGTGCCGATGAATAAGACATTTTAAACTCCAGCTGTTCAAGCTTTTCTTTATATATGATGTTCCATCCTTCTGTGATATCTTCAGACTAATAGTTAAGTTTATCTGACAAGTTTTCAACACTGCCAGCAGGCTTGCTAAACAACGGCCGGTCTCGAGGGAGAGAGCGCTTCTCTAAAGAGCGCGCGCTCTCTCCCTCGAGACCGGCCGTGGCTAAACTTAGTCTTACTCTTTTTTTTTTTTTTTTTTTTTTTTTTTTTTTTTTTTAAAGGAACGGTGCCTGTCGCACCCTTGTATGGGTATGGGGGCTACAGCCGTACCGTGGGCCAATTTCCAAGGGTATAGAAGAGGGTGGGTTACGAAAAAGGAATTTTTTTTTTTCAGCAAAATCCCATTTTGTTAAAAGATTTGCTCATTATACCATTTGCCACTTTCATTTAGGGGTACGCCTCAGTGGTGGATATGAAAAGCTTGACCAACATTTAAGGGCCACTGTCCACCTTCCGGTCGAAAATATTCTTCCCCGGTGACTGCAAGACTTCGCCCCAAGAACGCAAGATTGCAAAATGTGTTTTGAAAAGAGTAATGACGCAGTTACAGCCACCGCAATCACCCGATTCGGTAGTGTTTCTCTCCTCTCCCTCGCAACGGTTTTTCACTTTCCTACCCGGTCGTCTAGCTTCCGCAAGCCAAATTCCCCTTCCTTCTTCGCGTTTGGCAGCAGGTGGGGCATGGCACTCTCCGTGCGAAAAAAAAAAAAAAAAAAAGAGGGGGGGGGGGGGGGGGGGCAGCGCGCCATTGCATTCAGTCAAAGCCACCTAGACTATTCAGTCCGGCCGTGGCGAGAGAAAAGCGCGAAGGGGTAGCGAGCAGTGGACACAAAGCCCATCTTTCACCCGTCAGTCGTTAGCTAGTTTGCTACCCCGACGTCAGCCTAGCGGCTCGCAGAGAACGGGGAAGCTGGTTTCCAGAAGGGGAGGATGAGAGCTTTGATTAGTATTTTTGCTGCTTTGCAGCGCGCGTATCCCTGTAGCATTTTGCACAGACTATCTCCGGTACCTGATCGAAGCACTGGGCTCCTTTGCTTAAAAGGTGATACCGTGGACAGTGGCCATTTAAGGGCTATTTGGTTCATACATTCATAGTGAAATCCTTATGTAAGCTGTACAAAACAGGCACCTGTCTTGTGCAGCTGTATAAAAAAGGATCCCACTTTGCAGGAGTTCCATGTTGTGTTCTAATGAGGAGCTTCAGTGGCACTCATCATTGACCCCTGCAAAGGGATCAGGATCTGTACAATCACGAGTGGTGGGTCCACAGCTCATGCACGGTTGCTTTAACGTTTTCATGTTATGTTGCACACACTAGATATATATTTTGACAATGCTGCAATGCAATGGCAGAGTTTGAAAATAGTGAGAAACAATTTTTTGTCACCAACAGAAATATGTTTGTAGCTGGCAAATCCCATGCAATGCAAAAAGGTACCAGCATGAAGACTTCTCATTCCAATACAACCAGTGACAACAGCACCACAGCTGCTATTTTTTCACATGTCCATGCACAAGACTCAGTTGCACTGACAGAGCAGGAAAGCATTATGGTTTGGGCCCAAGGGCTGTTTTAATAGCAGATAGCATCTTTATTTACAAGCACATTTTCTTTTGCATTCTTTCTGGCAAAATATACATACTTGCACCCCTCACGACAAGTTTTCAGGTCAGAAGGCCTGGTCATGCAAAATAGCCAAATCTGCTAGCTGCAAGCATTGCAGACTGCATTAGCTAGTGTTTTCAAGCACATCAAAGCAGTTGGAGCACTGCCTAGTACCTTACTGGTGCTTTCAATAATTCCAGACGGATTGTGAATTTATGATGCAGAAAGGGGTATAAGTGGACGTGTACTATCAATTTCTCAGCAGCCCCACATTAATCCATTTGAAGTGCTCCTTTATGTTCCAATGAGGCCTGTACAGTGTCAAACCATAACGGATTTTTTTGAGATCTATCCGACTACCAAATGTACATGGGCAGCAACACAGTGTCATGAGCTAGAAGGTGCCCAGCTTCACTGGGGACCTCTGCATGAGTACCGTATGCATACCAGTCTTCTACTACTACTACTACCAGTAGGTTTTAATGACATGATTGGAATCAGATCTGATGTCCCCATTTGCAAACGGCAGTGGTGTCCTGCTGTGCACAGGCTCCTGAAAACTCGTGACCAGTTTTTCACTTATTTATCTGACTGCTGCAGTGAGTCAATGCGCAACATTCTGGTACTGTTAAGCAGCATTCACTCCACTACATCATTTGCATAGTATTCACTTTTGTTTACTTTATACATGCAGACATGCAGTTACTACAGCATTGCCATTCCTTGAGCAGACAGATAAGTGCAGCAAAAGGATGGCATAAATATGCAAGAAGAAATAAAACCACATCTGTGTAGGCGAGGCACGCTGCTGTGGCCTTGGGCCAGAGCTGTTTAGATGCTTGGAGTGCGCTGCAACTGCATCGTGACACTTGTGCTGAATGAGCAAGAGGAGTGGGGCCTTTATTTGGAGTGCAGGAGTTGTAAGGGAGCAGAAAGACGCTTTCATACAAAACGGGGAGGAAAAATGGGTCAGGGAACGGGTAGGTGATATATATTAAAATGCGCATCTGTTGTACTGTACATTAAGGGGAGACAGAGTCAATTTGCAAATAAAATGGCCTATCGCGTATGTACACTGGGAAAAGAAGGGAAGGGTGGAGAGGGCAAGGGAAGGTTGGGAGGACAGGCGGAAAGCCTATCCTGGTGGCTCCGTCACTGCTGGCGTCTCCGATGGTATTGTTGCGGCGGCAGTAGTTGTGATGGGGGCACTGGTCGCCCCTGTGTGTCGTCCACGCTTGCCAAAGAGGTTCCCCAGGAAACCGTGCCGGGTCCCGTCACCCGCGGTAGCTGCCATGCCATCCACATGCTGCTGCTGCTGGACCGTGTGTGGTGACGACTCCCGGCTCACCGAGCTGGCCGCCGAGGACTGGAAGGAGACTGACTGGAGGCGGGGCCTGTTGCCAGCCGCTCTGTCTGCTGCCAGCTCACCATGCCACTGTCCAGAGAACCCGCGCTGCCTCGACGAACAGGTCGTGCCGCTGTTTCTGCAAGGTCATGAACAGCACCATTTAGAGATTGCTGCGCACATGACAGCACGCAAGGACACAACATCAAAGACTCGAATGGTCTGTGGCAACTGGTTAAAGTACAGTAGAGTCCACTTATAACAATATTCAAGTGCCACAAAATCTCCATTGTTATAACCGATAATTGTTATAAATGGTTTGCACGAAAAAAGCATAACAACTGCAGAGAGGGGTCACGGACGGCAAGTGACATGCGAGCTGCACAGAGACATCGTTTTGGTGGCCCTGAAAGGGGTCTTGTAAAAAATATGAGAAGGTTGCCGCGGCCCTCAGCTTGAGAAATCCCTAAGTAACGCTGGGGTGAAGAGAGAGAGAGAGAAAGACGAAACTTTTATTTAAAAGTAGAGGAGACTGGAGCACGCAGGCCCCTGGGGTGAAATCGCCGCAAGCATCTCGCACACGTACATCTCACTGGCTTGCACAAGAAAACCCCATGTCCGTTAACCTTGCTTGCCTCACGCGAAGCGTGTCGACATCCTTCTCCATGGCATCTAGGTACACCACGTAGTGCAGCGGAAGGTCCCTCGCGAAAACAAAGCCCCAGAGGGACTGAATAAACTGCAGGGCCTCTTGCGAGAACAACGTTGAGGCAGCCTGCCCTACCGCGTCATCGTCGCTGTCGTCGTCAGGCGCCTTGTCGAACGCGTTTGCGCCCACTGTCAAGCGAGGACTTTTCTTTGTCGAACTTCTCAGAGGAGCGGATGATCGTCGACAACGTCGGTTACGATAGTGCGTACTCCTTCGCGATACTGCACTTGTCTCCAAATTGACAGCCGTGCCGTGCGCTTTCTTTTCACCGGCAACGTTATCCGATTATCAGTGGATGGATCAGCCATCTTACGTTCGGCGGCGATTCAAATGAGACGAAGAAACCGCGTGGCCAGGAACGACTTCGACGCAATCAACTTGCACAGACAGCCAAATCCGTTTGCAGAACTGCGCAAAATGAGGGACGAGCGGGTGAGTGAGCAGATCAGCGGATCAGTGCGTTGGCGAAGTCCATTTGTGTTTCGTAAGGTGGCGCAGCGCAGAGCTCTGGGCGCAGTCTATTTGTGTTCCGAGGGGTGGAAGGACAGCGGGAGAAAGGCACGCGGGCTTACAATGCGGAGAAGGCCAGAAAACAGGTTCTATTGTATGAGCGCGCGGCGGGGAGGGTGCAGTAGCTGGAATTTCTTCCTTTTTTTTCTTTTCAAGGATTTCGCATTCAACTACCTTTTGGCACGAGAACTCATGAGCGAGACTTCATTGTTATAACCGATAATGTGGCAAGGGGGCATTGTAGTAAGCGGGTTATTTTACCATAGAAAACATACAAAAGTAGACGGTACAGCAGGTTTTCATTGTTGTAACCGATATATTGTTAAAACCGGTATCGTTATAAGTGGACACGACTGTAATGGCACCACAATTACTCCAGATCATCACAAGATGCAACAATTCCAGGTCACAACCTCAGATACTGCCACTGGCTGCCATATGCTGAGTGCACTCAGGTTGAGGATGAAACAAGGTTCTGGCAGTAAACTAGAGTATAGTAATAATATGTATAGTAGCATACCTGCCAACCTGAAGATTTCAAAATTCGTAAAACCTCTGCGACCGGGGGGGAGGGGGGGGGGGGGGGGGGGGGGGGGGGGGAGGAGGAGGAGGAGTTTTCTCGGAAACAGATGAGAGAAACTCCGCGTTTTGTTGACAGAGCTGAATATTCTCTCACATTCAGCGTTACTGTGGGGAATGGAGAGTATGCCCAGCACAACCATTGAGATTCTGCGGGATCTGGGCGATCCGTCGACATCTCGAATGCTTCCCAATTGCGACCACTGCATGTCGCACCTTGGCTCATTCAGTATGTCTGCTAGAATCTGGTAAGCTTGTATGTTGGCAAACTCCACTTCGAGTGCATCAATTGTTTCTTCTCTTGTTTCTCCACTCTGCTGGGGCAGAATATTAAAAACGCCGTGAAATGGCATTTTGCACGAATCACACCGAGGTCGCTGTCGCTGCGAACAAAACTTGTCAGGCTCGGCTGGCTGTCCGCGGCTTGCACGTATCTTTGGTGCTTTTTCGAAGCGATGTGGATCTTTATGTCAGACTTGCCACCATGTGAAATGTTAACATCACAGGCACACGTGGTGCAAAATCCAAACTTCTTTCTTAGACGGCACGAAGCATGAAAATTCTGCCGCGTACGACATCAAAAATACTTGGAAGTACTGTCGCGGCTTTGAGCCCGCCATTGCACTGCGAACCGCTACTACTAAAACTTCAAAGTCACACCGAGTCGGACGCGGCCGCAGATCACGCAAAAACAGAGGCCAACACCGAAGTTGTCTAAACACGTGAACAAAGGAACAGCCACTAGCCAGGCAGAGGCGGTATCGAGTTTTGGATATGGATTCGTGTTCCCTGAGTAGACGAAAGAAGTCACTACAACGTTTGCAGCTGCTGATGATGATATTACAAATATGTGTTGCCCTCTCGTGGCCGCCAAACCATAATAGTGTTAACATGGCCTCCGAGATTACCCTTCCGCGCGTGTGGTGTTATCTCGGAGGCCATGATGTTAATAGATGTCCACACTTTTTTTTTTTCCTGAAAATAAAACATTTCCTGTAAAATTTCCCACAAGATTCATAAAATCGTAAGACTGGTCAAAATTTGTACATTTTACGGAAAATTCGCAAGAGTTGGCAGGTATGATAGCAGTGAGAGCCACCACTCACAATGATATGGGTGGTTTCTGAAACGGAACAAGCATTAAAAGGCTGGGCAGAGATTTCATGATCAGTGCCACTCACGCTGGTCATGCAGGTCCAGCAGTGAGTTGGAGAGGGCCGACCGCTTGAGGCAGGGGCTCTGCGCCAGCAGGGTACTGCCGCCACCGCCCGCCCCCTCTCCTGTGGCTTCCATGTCTGCTAGCCCAGAGTCCCGCTGTTCCCACGGGCTGCGGAGTGCCTGCTGTTTCTCCAGCTCACCTTCAATGCGCAGGCTTTCCATCTCGTCCATCTGCGCACAAAGAAACTGGTTTCTAGTCTGGCATTCACAGCATTTTCCTCCCAGCTACCCATTCCAGCTTTGTCAAAAAAATGATACTCTAATAAAATGCTAAGCTGGAGTTCACATTTGCAAGACAGCCGAACAAGAAATGAGTGAGCAAAGCTGGCGTCTTTGAGCAAAGCTGGCGTCTTGATTCTGCCACTTTTCACCACCACTATTATTGCACCATACCAGATTGACGCTGACTGTATTTCTTCCCATGTAAGCACTTGCGCTTTGTGGAAACCTAACAGGCTGTTTGATCAAGCTCATGCCTTCACAAGGTGACTGAACATGTTTTTGCTCTGCTGTACAAGGTGGCATCTATGCTGGTACATATTAGTTTAACTCATTAGCAGCTTGATAATTAGCAAGCCCATGTCAGCATCAACAGGTTTGCAGGTTAAAAAAAATGATAATGTGGCAAGAAAACTTCACAAATGTGTGTTTTGCTAATGCAGAATTTTCTGCTTTCACGTAAGACCAGTGATCGCTCAGTTCTACCTCAGCCCGGCAAGAGCCATTTGCAACTGCAAGGATAGATTTTTTTTTTCATTTCATTCATATATATGAACCCTCTCCCCTTCACCTAATGGTTGACAAAAGCCAGAGGAGCCTCACAGTGCTACCGGCTTTGGTAACACAAATTTGTTTTCACATCTATCTCGACATTGCTACTGAGTACAGCTTGTGCATGCACAATAATGGTTAAAGCAAAAGGTTTGGTATGTTACGGCAAGCAAAGTTCATTATTTTTCTGACCACTAAAGGTGAAATCTTTGCTGTTTATATACAACAGCTTATATACAACAGCTTTGAGATAGACAGTAGGACAATGATATATCACCACTGATAACTTTGGAATAATAATTTCCTACTTGGAGAGTGCAGGTCTTCCAAGCACTCTTTCCATGCCACTATGTTAACACGAACATGCGAGCAGGGTGCAAGTGCGGACTATTCGGTTGATCATACTCGATTAAAACAGAATGTAAACACAAGAGGGCACACAGAGCACAGTGTATGTCCTGTTCTGTCTATGTTCATGTTCCTGCCCCTTCTGTCATTTTAATCGAGGGATTTTACTGTACCAATGTTGCTTACCATCTTGTTCCCTAACATGAGAGGTGTGCGGGTTAAACAGGCCTCCTACACCTCTTTTTGTCACAAGGTTCGTTACATTCCAGCAGCTCTTTGTTCCCAAGGCAGACTCGCACAATTTTATACTGGAGCCCGATTTTTTGTTTGTTTGTTCGCTGCTCGTAACTTACCCTCCCTCCCTCAGCAAGTTTATCCTCGTACTGCCACAGCTGGTTCCAGCAAGTGTACTAAGCTAATTTCACAGTGAGAGACAGTCTGCAGCAGCTCAGCTAACACTACTGCCGGAGGGCAATCTTTCATTTGAGTCCCCATATTAACTGATATGACCACGTGTGCACTCTCCATCCATTGTGCATGTTCCAGTGGACCCTGTTCACCGAGTGGTGGCATGGAATCAGTGCTGAGTCTCACCTCGATTGTGCGCAGCCACAGGTGCCGCTGGCCCGCAAGCCTACAAACCTGACCTCAAGAAGGCACATGTTTCTCCATAACCTTCCTGCAAGACTGCTCTATCTGAAGCCTGCTTGCCTCAAGGATGGACTCCCTCAGGTCGTCAACAAACTTGCACCGGTCATGCTCGTTCCGAGCGTTCAGGGTCATCAGAGCTCTGTCATCCACACGCTGCGTCAGGCTGATTCCGTGTGGGTAGTCTGCAAAAGAAGAGGCCAACCACAGCTAACCACATTGCTAATTAATATCCTTCACTACCAGAACTAGGCCACGGTATAAAGAACCCATGTTAGCCCGCTGCACTCAGTACGCTGGAGCTGTACTCACAGGGTGCCTCAAATAGTGCCACGTTCATTCCACACAAGGGCAGTGACTGTCGGAAGGCATACTGGACACTGTTTTTCTTCTTGCTGAATATTTTTGTCACCTGCATGAAGTGCACAACTCTTGAAACTTCTCCCCAAGTACCAAAACACAATGACAAGCTTTACGTAGTTATGTGCGCACGAGTACACATCTACATTAACAGGCATCAGGCACATTACCATTGCCATTAACAGCTGTTGCGTCAGACAGAAAAGTCAACCCAAGTATGCTGGTGTGTAAATTTATTGCAAAAAGGTGGCACTGAATCCTGTTGTGCTACTAAAGCTGCAAACAGCCCCAGAGGCTATGCCTATTGGTATGTGATGCTACTAGCAACGCACTTCACGAGATGGAAAGCAGAGAGCTGACGACAGTCCAAAACTGCTTTTATGAGCAGAGAAAGGCTGTAGCATGCATGATGCCAAGCACTCACCAGGAGAAGGTCGTTGAAAAGGAACACTTCACGCTGGTGCACACCGGGACGCTCTTTTTTATGCACATCATAGACCTCGTACAGACGGCAGTAACACACAAGACGACGGTGGGCCAGAGCCAGGTTCTGCAAATGTAGCCACACAGCACACCTCAGTTGCGAATGAACCAGAATGAAGGCTGAAAAAGGCCATCACAAGGCCGCACAAGTGCGCGCCACTGAGGCTGCACGCGGTATGCGATATAGTGAGGCCTTTCCAGCCATCAGAATTTATTTAATATAGAAGATTTTCTCACTATTCATTGCATTACAGGACAGAGCAAGTATCCATGTGCCCTTCACTTTAATGATTTATTTTAAACCACCTGGGACCTTGCATTTCTCTCCTACACCATAATGCGGCCCCTCAGTAGCAGCCAAATATCATAGCCTCAAAGTTACCAAAGGAAGTAACCTCCCACCACATGAAAGCATAATGGCAGCAGTGTTCATGCACCGTGAAATAAGAAAGATCAGCATGTTATATAACAAGACATGATACACACTTACATTCATTTCATTTTGGAAATAATCAGCGCACACAGACAAGAATTAAGATCAGTGGATACACGTGTGTCCACTGATCTTTGTCCTCGTTTGTGTGCACTGATTATTTCCAAAATGAATTGCATCCAACTAGCCCAACTCTCCGTTCTTTTGCAACATTCATTTCCCCTCAATTTCCTTAGCATGTTCAATGATGACAAACTTCCTCTATCTTCACAGAAATGTAAAATATGTAGTACTATACTAAGCAACACCAATCTCTTTGAGGGCATTACAATGAACATTTAAGCAAACCTATGAAAAGGAACAAAATATATACTTCCTTGGCTGCTCTATACTCACATCAAACAAACAAAAGAGTGTTTCAGACTACATGTGCCAAACATGTTTTGTGAACTAAAACAAGGTTTAGTATAACTCACAGCCAGACACAAAATTAGGGCTCAGTCTAACAGTGCATCCACCCTTCACATTACACAAAGTCAATAGTGGAAACTAGCTGCCACCTGTGGAACACTTGAGAAGCTATTCATACAGTAGACTTGCAATAATTCAAACTCTGATCATTCTAAGTTTCATTTAATTCACATAAATTTCAGTTTTAGTAGGCTGGCGATATCTTCAGTGCACTTTAAGGCTGCTTAATTAACGCCAAGGTTTCGGTTAATAACTTTTGTCCTGCTACAAAACTCGTGGTGCACGAAAGTATGGCAGGTGAAGTCAGATATATCAGGCTCATGGCAGCATGTGAGCCAATAATTCAACCCCTCCAAATAGTTAACTTGGACATAGTCCAGAGTGAAGCAGTATCAAAGTCCCAACGGTACTCCAAGCACCCTATTGCTGCATAGTATTTTGTTTTCAGAGCTTCGCCACGAGCTTGCGGCAAAGCTATCGGCTGTGCAGCAATGGTCCAAGCCAAGCTACGTACAAATTTGAATGATGACTTGTGCACATGTTTTTTCTTTCTTTCTAAATTTTTGCTTCTTTAGTTGAAAGCACCTTTTTTAACTGCTCCTCAGTTTCCAGAAATTCCCACTGCACAGACCAGCTGCTACAATGACTAACCTTAGTAGGACCCCAAATTGTGACGACTTGCCTGGCATCATAGCTAACACTCGAATGTTTGCGTCACACACTGGTAACCATCCTGTGGGTTCTTTAAAGGCATTTCACTGCTCTGGGGGAAATGTGTGCTCACTGGGATGAAAATGTACATTTATCACGAGCTAATCATTGTTGTTTTGGTGAAGCCTCCTGATGTGTGCGTATACCCACTGATGACAAGGCTCAACTGCTATTGCACCATCACACTTATCTAGGAGGCTGCTTAATAATTTGGAGGAGCACTGCTTGACATTCTCTACTTTAGGGCTCACAATACGGCTCGACGAAGCTGAAAAAATGACTTCAGTGCAGTTTCCAGTGAAAAGCAAAATGCGATTCCTTCAATTAAATCTGCTGTGACGAGAAAAGGTTTTAGCAAAGCTCTGTTGAAGCTATTCGAAGATTCGGCATTCGGATACTTCACCATTTCTTATCGCACCTAGAGGTCCTGACTAATGTGGTTTCACTGTATTCATAAACCCCCCAGTGCATTACTGATCTAAAAAAAGTGAAAAGTGGAAAAACAGCATTTCGTCTATTGAGCTACAACTCTCGAGTACTAGAGCTCTGCGTTCATGTTTAGTCATCCTTAAGGAAGGAAAAGTTCCATTCAGAACAGCGACCCCGAGGCCAGACAGCATTATCCACAAAGAAATGTTTGCCGTTCATGCATTTTCTGTGATGTCAAATGACCAAAGCTCCAAGTGTGAAAAATTAAAGGAAACGTGGTATCATGGTAAATGCTCAAAGCTACGGGCGTTAATTCCTGGAACAAGAAACAGCTCTATGTGCAATGACTGGATGCACAAACTTCATGAAAAGCTTGTCACTATGAATGACATGTATGCATGCAGGTGTTTTGAGGAAGCCCAGCATCTTTTTGGGAGGAGTGGTTTTCCCTTTCCATCCCTTTCCATTTCCATTTCGAAGAGCTATCAACAGCTCTGTTGTATATGTTAGTGGAAGTGGACCACATTTATTCTGTTAGGACCACTTCATATGCCATGAACCACATATGATCCATGGTTTTCCCGTAGACTCATCTAAGCAGATATTATGACAACTATAGGTTCGGTTCCCATGCAGTTCATTCCTTTTTTTTTTTTCCCCCAGTAGACAGTGATGTAGAAATAATTGTTGAGAACAGGTAGGTCTGAAATGTAAAAAAAAAAACATGCGTCCAAATCTCGTCAGGATGTGCTACGAATTCGGCGTCATTAACTCTAATCCGCTGCATCTACTATGGTGTGTGTATATATATATATATATATATATATATATATATTTTTTTTTTTTTACAGTGTTAGAAAAAGAGTGAGGATTAGTCCATAAGCTTGACCAGCCTGGAACTTCCGAAGTAAGCATACTTCCAATTTAATTTAGATCTTGAGCAGTTGTGTGTGATCACTGAGTTTACTGTGTTTTTTGGGCTTCCTCTCGTAGACTTCAAAGAAGAGCTCCTTGAGCCGATTTAACACTTTGATGGCAAGTCAGATTGCAATTCGGCACCCTCCGCAAGATGTACAGACAATAACCACAAAAAGTTCAAAAACAGTACCTGTACGCTGTGCTATAAGCAGATGATCCAAGTGAAAATGTCATTTAGCAATGTCGTTATAGAAATCTACACACCCTCAGAGTCGACCTCACCACATAACATAATGCTGTTTTTTTGGTAACTAGGCTCCACTGCTCTCTGCTAGTGTTATAAGGAGAATAGGTACATCAAAATCGCAACAACCGCCCTGGAACTGGATGACCACTGCTTCCAAACAGAAATAAAGAAAGAAACTTTCATATTAGCATGTCAAATTTTCACAACTAAGAAAGGAGGAACAATATTACAGTAGAACGTCGAGCTAGCTAGTCGGACATGATGAAACACTCGGCAGAATAGATGAAAACACATAGAAGAGGCATACAGACACACACATCGTCCTTGTTTATGTGTCTGTGCGCTTCTTCTGTGTTGTCATCTATTCTGCTGCGTGTTTCATTAAGAAAGAAGGCAGTGTAGCACATTTTTTGAAGCGAAAGCTTCACTGGGGTTGGTAAAGCAATCGTCGCCCAAGCCCCAGTTTGACATTCAAGTGACTTTGACAGATACTGCGCCTTTCCTTTTTCATAAACCAATTTACAATTAAAGAAACAGCTTCACTACACTAGGTAGATATAGTCTTTGCATGACACTAAAGTGCCCTTGACCTAATTAGGTGTAGGTGTCCACCCCAAATTATACTGCACTTCTTTTCCCCAGAAACTAACTTAAAGGAAGAGGCAGCCTTGTGTTGTGAGATGTCTAGGCACATTAAAGGACCCCATAGTCCTCCACTACAGGACCTCTTTCCACCTTCACTCCTGCCTTCCTTTAAGTCCCGATAGATACTGCATTTTTTCTTTCTTATAAACTAATTTACAACTTCCTTTCCCTCAAGCCTGACAGGTATCGTGCCTTTTCTTTCTTATAAGCCAATAACAATTTGCAAGAAAAATATGAAAGCATGACCTTGAACAGGTTAGGTGTCGGTGTCCAAATTTCACTGTGTCCACCCAATAGAATAGGGGTCCCATGTGCTGTGCTATGTCAGCACACACATCGAAATTACTGGAGCCTTCCATTATGGTATCCCTTTCTCTCTTTCCACTTTTACTCCCATCTTCTTCCCTTTCCTTACAGCACAATTTAGGTGACCACAGAACAAGTGTGACAGATACTGCGCCTTTCCTATGAACCAATTATTATAAAAAATTATGAAAAAAATTAAGGATTGAAAAGGCGCTGTTACAGAGGCTATTCCTGTACAGCTTTCGCTCATCTTTGTGGCTTTTCTTTTGATACTTATGTCTTTTTAGACTGTTCTTTGAGAAAGTTTGTAGAGAAATTCTTCCTTTACGTTGCCTACACTGTTTAAGCCACATTTTGTACATGCATGAGAGAGTCTAACTACATTTAGCATGTGTTATATCAGGATCCTGCAAGTATTTCATTCAATAAATAACTCATTTTCCAGACATCCCAGTCTCCTTTTCCCCGTGGTTCTGAAGATGTTAACAGCGTAAAAAGAAAATACAGATACACAAGCCATTTTTAAATGCAAGGAAAGAACCTTGTACTACGTATATTCTGAAATTTTTTTTCTGATGGAGTCTTACTTTTATATTCATGCCCTTTTCAACCCTTAATTCTTTATTCTCAGAAGTTCAAAAGAAATCAAAATTTTCATGTTATCTATATCGCATAAATGAATATGAGGTGGGGTTTATATGAGCAGAAGGTCTGTTAAGCATGGTTTTGCACCGTTTATCAACGCTGTACACTGCCTGAAATAGGCAGATCCTTCTGCTTCTGAGATAGCACTTTTAACATGCCTTTTCACTCCATGATTTTAAGAACATTTTTTGTTTAAGTTGGTTTCAGGAGAAAGGAAGGCACAGCATCTATTTCACCTTTGGTTAGACATTACACAGTATAACCCCTTTGTAGTAAAGTCCCCCAGACCAGCAAAAATGTTTACTATATCAGGGCCTTTACAATATCAGGTGTTGGTTATGACATGGCCCCCCCAAGATGCTGTCTGCTAATTAAATTGCTACTCAAATAACGCGTTTTGTTGCGTTATTTAAGTAAAAAAAAAAAAAAAAAAAAAAACTTTCACTCTTCTTTTATAGTCTCTTAGTAATATCCCCCCCCCCCCCCTCCCCCTTTCTTCTCAGTTATAAGATTAGTTTGCTTGCATCTTGTGGAAGGACTTCTTAAGCATGAATGCAACGTGGCAACAAACACAGCTGAAATTGATTTCATGTGAAAACCAAAGCCTTGCGTGAACACTGCATCATCTTCCACTGTTTCTGCCTTTTAAATGTTTAGACACACCATATCACAAGGTTGTGCAAAGCTTGTCATGCCCTTCCTTTGTGTTTGAAGACCATCACATTCAAAGGTCAGACTTGAGGGAAGTGTAGAAAATATTTTAATTCCTTTTTAAAATTTGTGGAAGTGGTCGCTCTTTCATGCCGGACCTATTGCTATCGCATTGACTGTGATGTAGGTTCACTGAAAAAAACCACAATCAAGTATTTGTGACGTCATTGCACAGTTTTCTGATGCAAGAAACTATGCTGCTGGTCAGCTCGTTCCAACAGTTCTAACGCACAGACAGCACGACAGCTCACTGTAGGCAAAATTATGCTTAATGAAATATTATTTCACTAAAATTTTCGAAGGCTGTAACCGCGTGACAATGGTCGGCGGACGGCGTTGTTGTCGGTCGCCGTAGCAGAGACCGGAGTGGCCGACGGTGCAGCAGTGAGGCAGAGTAGCACTCGGTCAACAGTAGCATGCCTGCACTGCTCTCTGCCTGCCCTACTCGTCGCTAGGCCTAGTTGGTTTCGCCAGACGGCACTCAGAACGAGCCGGCGATTCAACGCTGTAATAAAGGTTTAGTCACCGCTTTACTATAGGAAGCCTATCTCATAATAAAATAAGCTCGATAAAACGTGTGTATGGAGACTATCCTCAATCAGCCTAATTTTCCCTCCACAAGTAGCGGCGACGACTGTTCCAGGCCGCTTACAGCATTGCTCAGCGCATCGGGGTCACACTGGCGCTTCGCGGTGATTTTACGTGCGTCCTACGATGTAAGCAATTGTCAATTTCAGTTCACTGTTGCCAAACTATACTCGATCATTGTTTTTATCTGCTAAAATTTGTGAATTTTCTCTAAACTATCACCAGATTCGCACACATGAAGCAGCGCTCAAACCGGAGCATGAAAGGGGTGCCTCGATCAGTGCGATTCAAACTACATACTTGCGAGCATTTACGCGTGCTGCTTTATAGTCAAAGCTTCTCCCGCTTTAAAATTTTTCCCAGCCTCTCGCATAGAATAGGAATTTGAGCAATATTGTAGCTAAGCGAGAGACCGACATCGGCACTGCTACGAGCAACAATTGTCGTCGGACAGCAAGTTGGCGACAATGGCATGTTTCCAAATATTTCGTGTTGGCGCGGCGTGAAAAGATTGCCAAAACGACGCAAACATGTTTACGGATGCAGTTGACTATAGTGAACTAGATATAGTTGACCAATTCTTTCCGCTGTGTGACTGCGCCATGAGAGCATGTGGCGGAGTTACACTGTAAACAGAGTAGACGACGCGCCTGCTCCTTGATGTCACGAGTTTTTGGCGTTAAAAACCTGGCAACTACGACATGAAACCAAAACTGCTGCATACTAATAATACGACAATAAATTAATGCAATTTTGGGCTTCTAACATCGTGCTCTATGCTTACAGAATCGCTACAGACTATTTGCAACGCAAAAGTACAGCACAAAAAAAATATATACAGTGAAAAAGCAGCGACATTCAAGCCCCGCAAAGCCGCACATGCCACGCCTCCACTTCCTGACACTGCCGCCTCGTGTTGTGAATGTTCGACCGTTTCACCCCTCTTATTCCTTGGTGCACTTTTATTCTCTTACTTTCTGAACGAACCGTGCTGCATTCTTTCCATATTTTTTTCCCATACGAGTTGCATGCTTTCCCTCACAGCTTCAAAGCTTACGTAAAGTTGGCTTCTCCTCAGTGCAGGTGAGCATAGTGGCAAAGCCATTAAAGAAAGCATTCTGTGTTTAATATATAGAAGTCGAATCTCGTTATAACGAAGTAGTATGAGGCACGAAAATTTGTTCGTTATTTCCATTATTCACTATAAAAGTGCGTGCCCAAATTCCTGTAAATAAGCTTACTAATAAAACGATACAAAATGCGCACTAATATGGACAATATTTAATTAAAGTTTGGTATAAACATGAAATCTCGCTTTTCATTCCATGTTGGAGAGGAAAAGCAAACACTAAGAAGGGATGTTGCCTCCGCGCACAATTTGAGCGATGGAGCCAGCGGACTCGGGGAGCGTAGCCGGCGCACACTGGTCGGTCATAGTGGCAGGGGCACGGCAGGGGCTCACGCCATGACGAGGCAATAGTGATGACATGCCATTCACATGCCTGTCAGCCGTTGCATGGCCGGACTCTAGCAGCGGCGATGGCGACGCTAGAGTCCGGCCAAGGCCGTTCACAATGGTGGAACTGGCAACTGGCTTCTGGTAGCAGCTTTTGTAGCAGCAGAAATCGCAGTTTGTTGCAGAAAGTTCAAGTTTTGTAGCAGGAAAAATGGCATTTTGTAGCTAATATTTGAGCTTTTGTAGCAGAAATAAAAATGTTTTGTTCAAATCTTGAGACAGTTAAAGAGGGCTTGTTTTATTTCTGGAACCCAATTGCTCAGATGTTTATAACGACCATATCCATGCAAAAACAAGCTTCAAGCTCAATTACTGTCTAAAGTGCTGTTCTTTCCTTAAAAAGCTCCAAATTAAGCAAACAGGAGGTTTTGCTAAAAACAAAGCAGGTTTTATTCAGAGGGAAGGCATAACAAGACATGCAACTACACTATAAACACTGTAGTCTTGAAAAAAGGTAACTAGTTGTCTTAGTATAAAAACTCTGTAGAAATTCAGAACTGCCACTTCTAAAACCTGCAACTTTAAAGCCCTATTTCTTCTCTTGCCTTGATGACTCCAGCTTGGACAGTGCCGCTGCGAGCCTTTCCTGTCCATTCTTCGGAAGGGCTTCTCCACTCTCAACGTCTGCAAAATTTTTAGACTTGACGCCTTTTGAGAAAAGCAGCTCAGCATTGGTGCTCATAATCATGGCCAGTCTGATCTCTTCCTGTACCTTTTCCTGATTCTGACCTCTTTTCTGGTTGTTCTTATGCTGTACATCAGGGTAACGTCGAGGCGCCTTTTCTATCAAGATCCGTGCTGATTGGAGGGAAAGAGGGAAGGTTTGGTTTGGTTTGTGGAGTTTAACGTCCCAAAGCGACTCAGGCTATGAGAGACGCCTTAGTGGAGGACTCCAGAAATTTCGACCACCTGGGGTTCTTTAACGTGCACTGACATTGCACAGCACACGGCGTCTTGCTTTTCACCTCCATCGAAAAGCTGCTGCCGAGGCCGGGATTCGATCCCACGTCCTTGGGAACAGAAGTCAAGCGCCGTAACCACTGCGCCACCCCGGCGGAATGGAAAGAGGGAAGTATGATACTTTTGCAGGTCCTGGGTGGAGATTTTATTTTTTTTCCTCGAGAGAGGCGCACTGCTGGCGCTGCTCAGTCAAAAGGCACGATGCGCGGGGATGTAGAGTGAGTGCTGGTTCTGTGCGTTCACAATTTTTGATTTCGGTGGTTTGGCTGGGTGGCTGGTTAATCAAAGCGACGCAGGGACTCCGAATTGTGAGTCTGCTTTGTTGCAGCACACTGCAGGATTGTGCGTATGCTTTCCTCATTGCAATGAAAACGTCCAAGGGTACTTACTGACCGTATATGGAGCTGCAAATATATTGAGGACCCCCTTTTTTTTTTAATAACGTTGTTTATTGCCTCAGGGCATAACGAAATATGTAAAAAAATTGAAAGGAGTATTAAATGAAAAAAGGTTGGCTGTTCTAATAAAGTTCAAGAGAGAGCGATGATAAGGCCCTTGCATCCAAGCAATGTACGAAGATGAGTTGTTCGGCGAAAGACCCACTGCCGTCAGGTGCCGAAATCTCGCCGGCTTCAAAGCCGGGCAAACCCACAAGTGGTGAATATCTGCCTCATGCTTTTGTGACTTGCAAACAGGACATCCTGAACGTTGATATAAATATCGATATTGAGGCCATGATCGTGTTGCAGCAGGGGCGAGGGCAACCCCGACTCTGATTATGTACCTACGCAAGAGCTATTTGCACACGCGCACCCACACACATGCTGTTTTGTAGTGACGGAAAAGAAATAACTGTCAAGACAGATAATCTTCTAAAGGGAGCGTAAATGTTGACGTTTGGAATTAAGCTGTGAAATTATACAAGGTGTTTCATATAAGGGGTTGAACTTAAGGCACAAAAGCGGCCAACAGAGTCTAGTGCGCACACAGAAGCAGTGAAATCCTTAGCGCTCCCTCGGCAGCCTGCTACTCAGCTGCCATCGCAGCCCATACCTCACTGGTACAAGAAAGGAAAAAAAAAGGTGAGCAAGCGTGCATACTGCTCCAGCTGTGCAAACCGTTGCTCGTTTGAAACGGTGCCGTCTGCGTTGGCTAGCCTGTTTGCACATCCTTTGCACACACACACACTCACGCACACGCCCAGGGCAGCTAGAAGCCTCCAAACGTTTGAACGTGCTTTGACCCTTCGACGGCCAGCCTGCCAGCTCCTCCTTTCACCCTTCCCGCGCAATGGACTTGCGAGATATCTTGCAGCTCCCTCTCATTCCCTCCCAGTAGACCAAAGAGGGAAAAAACACTGGCGGGATAAGTAACTTCGACAAACGTTTATTTTGTGTCACGTGATTATCCGCACAGGACCTGTAAAAATGTTCTTCCACCCTGCACAGTGTTGCCAGCAGAGGTCAGTTTGGTTTCGCGACAGTTCTGTTTCGCTGTCTACCGAGTTAATCAGCGCCTTTTGGCGCAGGCGTGGTGCGGAAGTAGGCAAAAAATCAATTTTGTAGCAGCATGTAGCAGGATTTCTGATTTGGTGCAGTTTGGCGCAATTGGCGCAGCAGTTTCACCACTGTCATTCATGACCTCCGAGATCACCGCGCACAGAGGTGTGATTTCAGAGGCCATGGGCTATTGTGCTAGTTTTTGTAGCTGCCGCTAGATGTCACTTCTGTGGCAGGCAATTCAATTGACTGAAAAATTGCGTTTGATTTTTTTCCGGCTTCTTTACGCATTTTCTTTTGCTGTTTTAATGCAAAAGAACCGCTTCATTATTACTGATCTAGCATCAAATTTTGAAATTTTTTCTTTGTTATACAGAAAGAACTCCCAAAGAAAATAAACCATAGACCAACCAGACTTTGATTTTAGTTCGTTTTATCCGATAATTCGCTATATTTGTGTTCGTTATAGCGGAGTTCGACTATACATTTTTTTTCAATAAAGAAACATTTGCCTAGCGATCCTAGGTAACACACCTGCGGTGATGTCAGTTCATGGAAAGTATGTCGCCATAGGCAGACACTTTACTATAACAAATTTTTATCAAAAAAGTCTTTACTACAAATGGGAAAATGTACAAACAACTATGGAAGATGAACTGGGACTTCAGTTTCACTTTGCTATACCAGTGTATTTACTATATCCGAATTATCTATAGCGGCGTTCTACCGTACGGGGCAAGGTCATTCCGACCCTTCGAGGAAAATAAGTTGCACCCTGATTAGCATAGCTTAAGCTCCAATACTATGTATGTGCACAAAAAAGCATTCATATAGCCATATTTAGGCACACGCTACACTATGGTTATTTAAATCATTTGTTAAATTTTCTTTTTTACAAGACCTCTGATGCTTGTTACAACAAACTGGTCCTGAAAGAGTTTACCTATACCAAGGTTAACTACCTTGATATAGTGTTGTATCAAAAAAGGAAAACTGGACAAGAGGGAGAGCATCACTTACGGGTCGTTTCCCAACGATGGACTGTTGCACTTTAAGCACCTGGCTGACATGGTCCGAACCGGGGCGAAATGGATGAGCCTTGATGCGTTCGTAGATGCCTGCGAGCATGTCCCGGTCAAGGTCACGACCCTCGTCCACCCCACGCAGGTTGCGAATATAGTCCTCAAGTTTCATGCGCTTGTCAGCTTTCACAGAGGGCGTATGCAGATCAGTGTTGAGCAGCACCACAGAGAAGGCAAGCACGAACAGTGTGTCAGGACTGGCCAGTTTGGCCACGACGTCCGGATTGCAGCGTGCATATCGCTGGCTGAACACCTCGACTAGCCGCTCTATCTTCTGAGCCTCCCCAGGCAAGAGAAAGTGGCTCTGGAAGCGCCGCAAGGCCAGATCCACCTGCAGAGGCAAGTGGAACAACTAAGCCTCCATCACCCACCCAAAACAGTATGCAAAAAGGAGCGTTCACTGTCCCAGTATCATGCATGAATTAATAAAACAATGTGCACCAAAATAAACACAAAAAGTGCAAGAGAACATTCCAGATCCACACACCAAAAAACTCTACCACATCGCAATCAGTAGACTTTCTTAAAGACAAACTTGAAAGTGCCAGGGAATCTCGTTTTTTTTAAAAGGTAGTTTTAACAGAAGTGTCCTTAAAAGAAACGTATGGTTGGTTGGTTTATGAAGGTTTAACGTCCCAAAGCATGCTGTAAAAAACGAGGGAAACCTTAAGGCGATGAAGAAGAAATTGGGCATAGGCAAAAACCAGATGTATGCGATAAGGGACAAGGCGGGCAACGTCATCACGTATATGAACAAGATAGTCAAAGTAGCCGAGGAGTTCTATACAGATCTCTACAGCAGCCAAAGTAGTCGGGACCGTAACGAGATTGGCGGCAGGGAAAAACAGTCAGACGTTCCACCAGTGACGAAGGACGAGGTCAAGAAAGCATTAGAAACTATGAAAAGGGGGAAATCAGCTGGAGAGGATCAGATAACTACATATTTGCTATCGGTGGGGAGTGATGACGACAGGGATGTCCCCAAGCGACACAATGTTTTTCAGGTTGGAGGACTGGCACTTGGTTTGTACTTCTATCAAGAGGTCACCATTTGCAAGTTTTGATACTTTATATCCAGGGCCCAGGTCTTTAGTGAGACACTTTGACACTATGAAAGGGGAGATTTTTCGAGCGGGTTTTTGTAGCTCCTCGCTATGTATGACATGGAACTTTGGGAAAGTTTCTTTTGTTTTCACAAAGAAATGGCTTGTAGCATCGGTCCGCCCTCGTTTGTTTGGAGGGCGATCATTTGTTTGGGAGAAAGAATCCATGAAAGGGTTCGTGTTTTCGGTAGCTGTGCCTGCCACCCACCATGGAGCCCAACGAGGGGACGGGACAGGAACTTGCAAGAAGTCCTGCCCACGCCAGCAGTACACCGCTACTATAACCAAATATGGGCAACTCAGGGTAGCTACTCCACACAAGGTTAACCCTCGCCGCCAAGAAAAAAGGAAAAACAAGAAGTGAGGAGGAGACAGGACAGTGCTGAGAAAAGAGATAGGAAAGTGAAAGATGAAGTGGAGGACAGGAAAAGGCGACTGCCGACTTCCCTCGGGTGGGTCAGCCCGGGGGTACCGTCTATGGGAAGCGTGGGCCAAAGTGGTGTGTTGCCTCCGCCGAGGGGCCATAAAGGTCCAAACACTCGGCATCGGCTCAACCACCAGGATCCCCTTTTCCCCAGACACGGCGATGCCACGCACGGCTAAGTGTGGGTGCTGGGGTCCGTGGTGTCGCACAGTACACACAAACACCTGCTTTAACAGGTTCCCCCTGCGGGGTCTGCGTTCTTTTGAGTGCACGCAAAGAAAACGCGCGTACAGCACAACGATAAGAAAGAATGACTCGCAAAAAAAAAATAAAGAGAGAGAGAGAGAGAGAGCTGCCACTTCTTAACATCCGCAGGCTCCATAGCCTTGTCAGCCGCCAGCGCCGCCGCGCGCAGAGGGTTCGCAACACACGCTGGAGAAAGCGTCCGACGTCTCTCTGAAAACTGGCTGAGCTGGCTTGGCGTATGCGTTGCGCGTGCTGAAGGAGAGATAGCTCGGCAAAAGAATGGGCACACCCACGCACATGGCTTGCAAACGCCATGTGTTGGCGCGCGGGAAATGATAACTGCAGATGCGCGCGCGGCGCTGCCCGGGCCAGCCGTCGCCGAACTGTCCGCTCTCATTCCTTCCGCGCGTGGCTTGAAAACGTCACGCGGCAAACGGCCAAGGGTGATGCGATCGATCGTCTTTAGGGAAGGCACTTTCCAGTGCGGAGTTCGATATATCGAACGACCGGTGAAATTGAGTTCGATATATGACGCTGCTTTCTTATACTTTTACATGGGATTTTCAAGGGGATATTCCGTGAGTTCGATATAACCAAAATTCGATATATCCGGGTTCGACTGTATATAGTGGCTGCACAGCAACCATAGTTCTGCATAAAGAAAGCAACAAAATTCCCATAAAGAAAGGTGTTAGGCAAGGAGACACAATCTACCCAGTACTATTCACAGCTTGCTTAGAGGAAGTATTCAGAGACTTGGAATGGGAGCAGTTAGGGATAAGGGTAGATGGAGAATACCTCAGTAATCTGCGATTTGCTGATGACATTGCCTTGCTAAGCAACTCGGGGGATGAACTGCAAATAATGATTGATGACCTAGACAGGAAAAGTAGAAAGGTAGGCTTGAAAATCAATATGCAGAAGACTAAGGTAATGTTCAACAGCCTCGGGAAGGAACAGCAGTTTACATTAGGCAGCGAAGTATTGGAAGTAGTAGGCGAATATGTCTACTTAGGACAGGTAGTAACCGCAGATCCGGACCATGAAAAGGAAATAACAAGAAGAATGAGATTGGGATGGAGCGCATTTGGCAAGCACTCGCAGATTATGACTAGTAGCTTACCGGTATCGCACAAGAGGAAAGTATACAACAGTTGCATCTTACCTGTACTCACCTATGGGGCTGAAACGTGGAGGCTAACCAAGAGAGTTCTACTTAAGTTGAGGACAACCCAGAGGGCTATGGAACGAAAAATGGTAGGAATAACATTAAGAGATAGGAAGCATGCAGAGTGGGTCAGAGAAGTAACTTAAGTTACTGACATTCTAGTGGAAATTAAGAAGAAGAAATGGGCATGGGCAGGACATGTAGTGCGAAGAGAGGATAACCGATGGTCGCTTAGGGTAACAACTGGATTCCAAGGGAAGGAAAGCGTAGCAGGGGGCGGCAGAAAGTTAGGTGGGCGGATGAGGTTAAGAAGTTCGCAGGGGTCAAGTGGATGCAGCTAGCACAGAACCGGGTTAAGTGGAGAAATATGGGAGAGGCCTTCGCCTTGCAGTGGGTATAGTCAGGCTGATGATGATGATGAACGTCCCAAAGCGACTCGGGCAATGAGAGACGCCGTAGTGCAGGTCTAGAAATTTTGACCACATGGGGTTCCTGAACTTGCACTGACATTGCGCAGTACACGGGCGCCTTGTTCTTCGCCTCCATCAAAGCCGCTGCTGTGGCAGCAGAGATTCGAGCTAGCATCCTTGGCCACCGTACTCGATCGCCCTAACCCCTGCGGCACCGCGGCGGGTTAAAAGATGTATGAGCCTGGTAGGTATGTCCAAATACACATCACAAAAAAGCAACCATAAAATAGTCTTGCCGGCAGGGGAGGTACTATCAGTAGAGCATTTATTGCATTATGCGAGAAGTCAGTTAAGACCAACGAGCTATGTGGTGCTACAATATCACATTTCTCTCTTTTCTTTTTCTCCCTGTATTCCACAGCGGCAATTTTTTATTTTCTCAGCAATTTTTGCTTCCTAAGCTGCTCAGCAGTGTGACCACACATGCCTGCTTTTACTTTAACGAGCAGGCACACCATAAGCCTTTGTGTACGCAGTAGGAAATGCATGTGGTGCCAATATCTGGCCATCTCTGAACCATGATTATGCATGTTTTTAAGTTATTAAGCAGAAAGTTAATAAGCTGGTGCATTTAATACATGCAATACTTTGTCTGTGGGAGGCAATGTGACACACACGATGCTAAAATCATACCCCTTCAGAACTTTGCAACAGCACAGGCATGATGATGACCAGCCTTTTCCATACTGGCAAGAAAGCGTGCTCCTGGAAAGTGGCTGTAACGTAAACTCAGCAGCAAAAACACGGCCGGCCTAATCTACGAGAACAGGCCAAGCACTATTTATTTTCGCTTTTACAAGCTTTGTGCCAGCCTGTGGCAATGGCAGCTATTGGCTATGAATCAACCAGCCAAACGAATATATCATATTTACTCGCATAATGCTCGCACCCCCAACATTGGGCGTCAAAAATCAAATTTTTTTCTTCCTCTCATAATCATCGCGCCACCAATGTTACCACCGCGAGAGTCGTCTGCTAGTAGTAACAAGCGCCATCTTTGGAGCGCTACTGAACCTAGCTGGCCTTGTTGTGTGCACGCGCTGCCAGGCGGTGGTAGCGTGCTCAAGTAGATCATCATCATCATCATCGATTATGCTCGTCGCTTTTTTTTTTTTTTTTGCCATGATGCTCATAGTCATTGTTATTTTGCGAGGTGTCTCCACGTCTCGTTGTCATTGTTCCTTCGTTCCGTCCGTGTTACTTGCGTTGTTCCACCATCCACCGCGTTCTTGGTGTCGCATCGTGGTGGAGCGGTACGCAAGTTATACAGCTGCTTTTAAGTTGAAAGCTTTCAAGAATGGGCTACAGCATACCAACCGCGCTGTCAGCAGGCACTTCGATGTCGAGTTCTGCGTAGTGCGCTACTGGAGACAGTAATTGCAGTGCCGATACGGACTCGGATCAAGTCTTTGATCAAGAGTAGAACTGTATGGTCTGCTGTGAGCATTAAACCACGGGACGCGGGAAGTGATGACGATAACAAGGGTAAGTTCTGCTTGAAAGTAATGTTTTGGTTATATTTACAATAGCTGACTTAAGAATCCTGATTCGCACCTATCTAAATTTGCTTTTAGCGCTCCAAAACATTTGCTTGAAAATTTTTCCCGCATTAATTATTGCATCCCCCAACTTAGCATCAATTTTCTGCAAAAAGAAGTGCAAGAATTATGCGAGTAAATACGGTAGCTGGCAGTACACATCATAACTGTGTGGCATTTCAGATGTTCACTGGTCACACTGCACGTTTCCCTCACTTCCAGCCGCATGATTCTTTCACTGTGCCACAACGTGGTGCTCGTAGTCATTTGCGCATCATGCAATGAAGCCACCTCACGTTCGACACAAGCTGCTTGCGAGGGTACACCCATCAGCACTGCATCGCACTGTCAAAGATGATAGGGAGGCCATTAACACTTTCAAGCAGCTATGCTTTGACATTAATGATAGTATGCTCGCATAAAGTATTGATGGGAATGCAAAAATAGTCTTTGTTCCATTCCCTAGCTTTCATCTAAAAAGCAGACGACCATTGCCCAGTCTTTCACTAAATAAATTTACCATGCTACGAATGGTCCTTTTCAATTTTTTCGAGGTCATCCCAAACTTTTTTTCTAGTTCCGTGAAGTTCAAATTAAATATGTTTTTACTGCAGTTGTCATTCTTCACCACAAAATTTTCAAAATTCCAGCGACCACTGGGAGTACGGAAACAGGGAGTGACACCCATGTTTAACACAATGTTCTTTCTGCATAAACCATGAAATATGGGAATGTGACTGCACAGCCCTCTTACTGCAGGTATTTCAAATATGATAACACAGAACAAAAATTTATCTGTTGTTACAAAGAGATAGTTTCCTAAGTCACATTCCCCTATAGGAGCACAACTTGAACCAGAATGAATACACTGTTGGAAAATTAGGTAATATGTGTCTTAAAGTTTAAGTACAAACAAAGCTGAGTAAGAACTTCAAAAGTTGACTATTCAGGCAGTATTCCGGTTCAGGCTGGAGAACGTGTTGAAACATAATGGAGTGAAGAGAAGTGTGAGCTCGTACAAACAAGAATGAGACCAGACAGAGTGAAAAATAGGTATAAGATTGGAGACTTTCTGGCTATTTTGAGAATTCGAGGGCATCTCTTAGGTTGCCATGGTGGAGGGGGGTCAGAAGAATCTGCGCTGCTAAAGCCCAAAGAAATTTATGTGCCCCTGACTGGGCTACTACAATGAATGGCAAGGCGGGGTGGGTACCTGCATGCCAGCAAAGTCCAGTTCCTCGACGAAGCACTCGAGCACGCGGGCATTGAAGGCCCCCTGCAGGTCGCCTAGATACTCGCCAATACGCATCTTGCTCAGGCCCTTGCGTGAGATGAGGAAGCGGGCCACTGCCTGAGGACAGGGGTCGAGGAAGCTGCGATCGACCAGGTAGCGAATGCCCTTCTCGGGCCGTTTGTTGAACAGGTTCAGCCCCACCCGGTATTGGCGCTTGCGCTGTGCCTCACTCCCCTGCAACAGGATGCACCATTCTCAAGCATGCCACAGTCCCTTAGAGCATCATACACCAGTTATATGGGTTTTATGGCGCATAAGCGACTGTAGCTATCATGCGCCAAACACAATCTGCACACACTGACCTACAGAACATGTGTGCACAGATGTTGCATATGGCTCGGGGGAACAAGGTGAGTTGCCCGCAAAGCTGCAAGAAATGCATGCATAGCTGTTCAATTCTGCAAACAATTATAAAGGTAGAGCTTAGATGATCAAAATTTACAGAAACTGTACAACAGAATAGTAAATATTATTGGGTATGTAAGGTGTTTATAGGAGCACCAAGACCGCAAGCAACGTCCGCAAACCAAAGCGACGGGGGTAGCGTTCTAATCAACAGGGCAGTGCCAACAAGGCTCCGGCTCCACTTCGTCTACCTCTTCGGGTTGGCGCGCGAGCTGATGGCGATCGGGATTACTACAATACCCCCCGGCGGAAAAGGAGCCATCCTGGCGACTCATGGTGAGGAAAGGGTAGGGGGATCATAATACGGCTTGAGGCGGTCGACATGTACAGTTTCTCGGCCGCGGCGGCGATGATCTGGAGATGGGTTCAAGGGCTCTACTACGTAATTGACGGGAGAAGATTGTTCAAGAATGCGGTAAGGTCCATGATAGCGCGATAGGAGTTTGGATGAGAGGCCAGGTGCAGAGGAAGGCACCCAGAGCCAAACGAGGGCACCTGAGGGATATGAAGGCGCTGGATGTGTAGGGTCCCGGTTATGCTTTTGTTGAGCCTGGTTCCCCGTTGTGAAGGAGCGCGCCAATTGTCGGCATTCTTCGGCAAATGTGTGCGCTTCAGACAGTAGAGTGGTCTCTGAAGCGTCGGGTTGGTAGGGCAAGATAGTATCCATGGTGGACGTGGGTTCATGACCATATAAAAGAAAGAAGGGGGAGAACCCAGTCGTAGTCTGAGTAGCCGTATTGTAGGCGTACGTTACGAAAGGCAGCACTTGGTCCCAATTAGAGTGAGCGCTATCAACGTACATGGCTAGCATGTCACTAAGAGTGCGATTAAATCGCTCAGTCATGCCGTTCGTTTGGGGGTGATACGCTGTGGTGCTCCGGTGAATGATCTGGCACTGTTTGAGGAGGGCTTCGACAGTGTCGGACAGAAACGCACGTCCGCGGTCACTGATCAATTCTTTCGGTGCGTCGTGACGAAGAACGAGGCGATGCAGAATGAACGAAGCAACATCCCGTGCGGTGGCAGACTGCAAGGCCGATGTTTCCACGTAACGGGTTAGGTGGTCAACGGCTACGATGACCCAGCGGTTGTTAGCCGACGTGGTCGGAAGCGGGCCATACAGATCGATACCGGCACGGTCAAAAGGGCGGCTAGGGCAAGGCAATGGCTGCAACGGAGCGGCTGGCTGAGGGGATGGATTCTTGCAACGTTGGCAGGCGGTACAGGATCGGATATACTGACGAATGAAGCGGTACATGCCGCGCCAGTAATATCTCATACGCAGTCGAGAATAGGTTTTCATGACACCTGCATGGCCGCATTGGGGATCGGCGTGGAAAGAGGCGCAGATTTCAGCATGGAGATGTCGCGGAATCACGAGAAGCCACTTTCGCCCTGTAGGATGGTAATTGCGGCGGTATAAAAGTCCATCACGAGTGGCGAAGTGGTGGGCCTGACGACGAAGTGCACGTGACGGAGACAGCTCTGCGGGCGTAGACAGGAATGTTAAGAGGGAGGATATCCATGGATCCTTCTGCTGCTCAGATTTCATGTTAGCAATGTTGAGCGGCGACATATCGTAGGCACAAACGAAGCCAGCCGTCGAGTCATTAGGAAGCAGTGAACGGGAAAGGGCATCAGCGTCGGTGTGCCTGCGTCCAGATCGATAGATGACGTGGATATCGTACTCCTGAAGACGTAGCGCCCAGCGGGCGAGGCGGCCGGAGGGGTCTTTGAGGGAGGATAGCCAACAGAGCGCGTGGTGGTCGGTAACAACGTAGAATGGGCGACCGTAAATATGAGGACGAAACTTGGTAATGGCCCATATGATGGCCAGACACTCCTTTTCAGTCACAGAATAGTTCGATTCCGCTTTCGTGAGGGTACGACTAGCGTACGCGACGACATACTCGGAATATCCAGGTTTCCGTTGAGCAAGATCAGCGCCCAGACCTACGCCGCTTGCATCAGTGTGTATTTCGGTCGAGCAGGCAGGGTCAAAATGGCGGAGTATAGGGGGAGAGACCAGTAGACGGCGTAGTGTACTGAACACAGCATCACAGGCTGGTGACCAAGAGGAGAGGTTCGGGCCTCCGGCGAGAAGTTGCGTTAAAGGGGCGATGATACTGGCGAAGTTGCGGATAAAACGGCGGAAATACGAACATAGACCGACAAAACTGCGAAGTTCTTTCAAGGTTGTGGGCTTGGGGAAGTCTGAGATGGCACGAAGTTTGGTAGGATCCGATAGAACGCCATCCTTGGATATGACATGACCAAGTATTGTGAGCTTGGTAGCGGCAAAGTGACATTTCTTCAAGTTGAGCTGTAGGCCGGCTTCAGTAAGGCACATAAGGACACGCTGAAGGCGCAGAAGGTGGGAAGGGAAATCTTTCGAGAAAACGACAATGTCATCTAGATAACAAAGACACGTTTCCCATTTGAGCCCACTGAGAACGTTATCCATCATTCTCTCGAAGGTGGCGGGGGCGTTGCACAGTCCGAACGGCATCACATTGAATTCATACAATCCATCGGGAGTGATGAAGGCTGTTTTCGGGCGGTCAGCGGAAGCCATCGGTACTTGCCAATAGCCAGAGCGCAAATCTAGCGACGAAAAGAACTCCGCTCCTTGCAAACAATCTAGCGTGTCGTCAATTCGTGGTAGTGGGTAAACATCTTTGCGGGTTATCTTATTCAGACGCCGGTAGTCCACACAGAAGCGGATCGTGCCATCTTTCTTCGTCACCAACACTATTGGGGAGGCCCAAGGGCTATGAGATGGTCGTATGATGCCTCGTTGAAGCATATCGGCGACATTGTCACAAATGGCGCGGCGCTCAGTGGACGACACGCGATATGGTCGCTGCCGCAGGGGAGCATGAGGACCAGTGTCGATTGCATGAGAAACGGTCAAGGCACGGCCCAAGGAAGGCTGGGACACGTCAAAAGATGCACTGAAGCGCTGAAGGAGGGCGACTATTTGGTCCCGTTGGGCGGACGGAAGGTCGGTCGCGATAGCTCGATGAAGGGCGTCGACAGGAAGCTCATCACTCGTAGCAGCACAAGACGTCAGGGCAGCGACGTGAGGAAAAACTTCAGGTTCGGAGAACATGTAAGTGCGATCAGGGTCCAGCTCTTCAATGTAGCCGAGGCACTCCCCGCGAAGAACAGCCGTTGGGCAGGGAAAAGGGTTGGAAGCATAGATGACACAGCTGCCATCAGAAATTGTTAGAATGGCGAAAGGAAGAAGGAGGCGGTTATGGTGGGCGGAGGCGAGTTTGGGCGTAAAGAGAACAGGACTAGGGAGGGCAGATGTCGAGATAAGGGGAACGAGAACAGAAGAAAAGGGAGGAATGTCGGTGTCTGCAGCTACAAGGAGTTTAGCAGGGCGCACAGGCGGGTCACACAGGGAAACATTACACACAGGGGAAAGCTCAACTTCAGCACGGGCACAATCACAGCACTGTGAGTTGACAGAAAGTCGTAGCCGAGGATGATGTCGTGGGAGCAGTCGTAAAGCACCACCATCTCGACGAGATACGTAATGTCTTTGATGCAAACTCGTACCGTGCACGCTGCCACAGGGGTGATGCGCTCTGAACTGGCCATACGAAGCGAAAAGGCAGAAAGCGGCGTCGTGACCTTGCGAATTTTGCGGCGAAGGGCATCACTAATTACGGAAACGGCAGCACCTGTATCCACCAGCGCAAGAACGGGAAAGCCTTCTACGAACACTTCAATGACGTTGGCGGGAGAAAGCGGAGGACTTAACGAGTTCGTCAAACGCGCAGTTCTTGCCTCCGGAACTGCGGCATTCAGTTTTCCCCTTGCGTAGGGTCCTGTCGCCGGACCATTGGCGAAATGGAATGTCGGCGAGGCGAAGGCGAACGGCGTGTCGAGTACTGAGCCCGAAGTGGAGACGATCCAGAAGAGACGTTGCTCAAGGGCGGCTCGGGATCGTAGTGGTACTGACGGACTGTGTTCTCAGGATGAAGCGGGCGCTGACGGCAAAGGCGAGCAACGTGACCCGGGAGCCCGCAAGCATAGCAAATTGGGCGATTGTCGGCAGTTCGCCATGGGTTCGTAATGCGGCGTCGCGGTCGAGGGATCTGAGACTGAGGGGCCATGAAACGAGGTGGAGCATAAAATGTAGGGCCGTTCTGGTACGACGATGTTGGAAGCGGACCGCGCGTTCCAGCGGTTACTTGAGCGTAAGTGAGTAGTGCTTGCACAGGAGCGATGGGAACACTAGAAGGCAGCGCTTCGGCGACTTTCTCCTCGATAACTTGGCGGACAGCCGGCGAGATGGATGGCGCGTTGGCCAGCGCTAATTGCGAAGTGCAGACGGTCGGCTGAACTGGGTGGAGGAGGGACAGCTGGCAAGCAACTTCTTCGCGGATGAAGTCTTGGATATTCTGCATAAATTGAGACTGTTCCGCAGACGGCGTAGCCAGTGCCAAGCCAGCAATGCCGGCAGGTGTGGCAGCCCGCCGCGTAGAAGCGCGTTGCTTTCGTAGCTCGTCAAACCTCTGGCACAGTGTTATAATGTCGGATACGGAAGTAGGGTCTCTGGCCGACATCATATAGTACGCATCATCAGTGAGACCTTTTAGAACATGTGTGACTCTTTCGGGCTCGGGCATGGACGGATTGACCCGCTTGCAGAGGTCAACCATGTCCTCAATGTAGCTAGTAAACGTTTCTTCGGGACATTGAAGCCGTGCATGGAGGCGTTGTTCGGCGCGGAGTTTACGTACCGCAGGACGGCCGAAGACATCCGCGAAGTTCTTCTTGAAGACAGACCACGTCGGAAGATCGGTTTCGAAACCACAGATTCACCACGTCCGTGAGGTAGAAGAGGACGTTGCTCAGTTTGATGGAATCGTCCCAGCGGTTGTAAGTGCTGACGCGCTCGAAAGAGGCCAGCCAGTCGTCAACGTCGTGGTCGTCGGTACCACTGAAGAAAGGTGGGTCACGGGGGCGTTGTGCCCCGGGACAGATGATGGTGGCAGGAGTGGCAGGAATGGGCGTCGATGGTTGGCTGGGAGCGTCCTGCATGGTTGTGACCGAAGGCGGTAGCGTGCGGTTCCGAAGTTCCAGGGTGAAATTTGCGAGGAGGACTGGGGCAACGACCGAACCTCCACCAAGTGTAAGGTGTTTATAGGAGCACCAAGACCGCAAGCAACGTCCACAAACCAAAGCGACGGGGGTAGCGTTCTAATCAACAGGGCAGTGCCAACAAGGCTCCGGCTCCACTTCGTGTACCTCTTCGGGTTGGCGCGCGAGCTGATGGCGATCGGGATTACTACAGGTATGACACGATAGCATAGGCTACGAGCACATATATAAAGCACCAGTTTGACCAAGCAGTATACACGCATGGTCTAGGGGTAACCTGACTGCAGGGGTCTTGGCATGCTGATTCTGACATCACATGTAAAAGGAGAGGCCCGAGTTGCAGCTGCTGCGAAATGTAATGTCAGGCAGCCCTACGTCAGTGCTCAGCCTTGTCAGCTGCCAGTACCTCCTGTCAGTGCCATGCTCATGGGTTTGTGCCCACAATGCCGACAGCAGATTTTTGGTGAACGGGGCCTTTAATGCTATCTCGTTAAAATATCACAGCTACAATGCAAGTATTTTAAGGAGAATAAACTTTCTGCTGTTCAATGTTTACTGGCAACACAAAAACAGCTTAAGTGTGCAGTAACAAGTTCATCTCCCCACCATCTCTCCTCCCTTTGACATTTCCTTCGAAGAAAAAAGCCACATATTGTGCCACAAAAACGAAAAAATAAAATAAAAATAAATAAAAAATAAAACTACAGCACAGAACTTCTGCGTTTACAAAAAACCACCTTGGTGCCCAGAGAGTCCTTGGGACTGCCGGGCCCCTGGTGTGGGTAGAGCAGGAGCACATCAGAGGCTGGCGGCGAGCACGAGTAGGCAGGGCAGTCCACGCTGTCCTCGCTGTTTTCCGAGATGTTGCTCAACCGTTTGTCCTCTGGTCGGGATGAGGGCAGGGCAGGCTGGCCACTACCATTGGCTGGGGCTGCTGACGAGACCACCTGACTGCCACTGGATGCCTGTTAAAGGAAGGGCAACCAGCAGAAATTATCTCTGCCATATTCTAGTTTCATACCAATTTCACAAGAAAAAAAAAATTTTTTTTTTCATAATTTTTAAGGTCCTGACAGTAAATTCAAGAATGTCAAGCAATGTGTTTAGTGTAGAGCACTGCACAGATCTTATAGCCCACAGTTTGAAGCCCAGCTCAGCCCAGCCGGGGCCCATGGCTCCAAGCTAGGGTTGGTCCCAGGCTCACGTGGACCAGGCCCGGCAAAGTTAGGCTGCACAGACACCTTAAACATTTACTGCTTAACCAGTACTTAAGAATAAATCAAAATGAGAAAACAGCCTTACAAAATATTCTCAGCAGAGAAGGGTACAGTTATAGTACACACAGAAGCAGATTAGGTCAAGAAATTGGGAAGACATTTTATTTAAAGTTATCGTGCACAATGTACATTTAAAAGCTGTGAATTACAGGCATTTTAAATATGACTCCTTATTAAAAATTAGCTAGTGGTCCAAGTTCTTATTCCTAAAGCAATATGCTTTTATTTAATGCCCTTTCTCAAATTATAAACTTTTTTTTTTGGGGGAGGGGGGGGGGGGGGAGACAAATGCAGACAATCAAAGGCAATCTTTGAGCAGACGGCTGCCTGCCGAGGAATCAATTGAAGGTCTTCAGGCAGCTCTAATGAGGCTTCAAATGTGCAGTTCTTAGCAGTAATGCAAAAACAACAAGATGGAGCACCTTCTCCTAGATTCGTGCTTGTGCAAACGAACCGCATGTCATGCGTTACGGAGCCCTCACTGTAGCACAGCGTGCTGCTGCTGGGTTTTTTGCCTTCTTTTTTGAACTTCATTGGCTTGTGTCGCTGAACAGCGACAGGCGTGCGCACCCGAAGTTACTCAAACAGACCACCGGGTGGTGCTGATCTACAAATGAGCTTTCTCTCATTCAACATGAACCAAAGTACTAACAGTGGTTTATTCATAAGCCACTGGACCGAATTTAGCGGCGGGATTCCTTCATTTCTGAAAGAAGCCGTACAGAGCTAGCCCCAGCCTGGCCTGGGCCCAGCCCAGGCCTGTAACGTCAAGCCCGAGTCTGATCTGGGCCCGGCGGAATGGCAAATTTTCCGCGAGCAGGCCCGAGCCCATGCAGTGCTCCAGTATAGTGCGTTAGACAGAAAATAAAGCTTTCAACACACTTTAAACAAAAAGATTGAAAAAAAAAAAAAAAGCCCTTATCCTAAATTACTAGTATTTCACACACTAACTACTTCAGTTTCATTGCATGTTATTGAGAATTGTTAAATATCCCTATACTAGGTGACTAAGTTCATTGTTAGTACTAGACTGCAGACTCAACCACAGGCTGCCAAAAAAGCATATTGGAAAGTTTTTTGGAGTTATTAAAAGCAGTGAGAGTACAGCAGACTACAGCAAAAAAATGTGCCCTATCCTTTTTGTTCCAGGCTGATTTGAATGGATAAACATGAATTCTTTTTCACTAATGCACATATCTGAACTGCGGTGCTTTACTTGGGCAGCCTTCAAAAAGAAAAAAAGTGTTTAGGATGGCTCAAAACAAAATGAACAGAATGAGAAGAGCTTAGAGGTGGCTGCAAGAGTCACGAGCAAAATGCATTAAGGGTAAGCAAGCACGAAATTTGCCTAAAATGAGGGATGGCTTTTATTTCCCAACACATTGTCGAAACAAATGTTTTGCACAATAGGCATGCTTTTCAGATCAAATATTTTGTTTTTTCTGAAAGGGGTTTTACTGAGGATTCAACAGGGAATATAGCCCTCTAAGCTGCACGGCGAACAGCACAAGAACACAGTCCGTCTAGGCACAAACCAGTGAGCTCGAGCAGCGCAGCGGCACTTCATCGTTCTCTTCCTCGTCTTCGTGATATCTGCTCTTTGTTCACTACAATTTCCCCGGGAGCGAAGAGGAGCCATCCTGGCGACCTATGGTGAGGGTAAGACGAGCGGGTCGTAGTACTTTTGAGGCGGCTCACGTGCGCAGTTTCGCGGCCGCGATGACGCATGTCCAAAGAAGGAGTGAGTGGCTTCATGATATAATTTACAGGGGAGGTTTGGTGAACGATGCGGTAGGGGCCGTGGTACTCAGTTCGAAATTTCGATGACAATCCTGGTGGGGTGCCAGGAACCCAGAGCCAAACAAGGGATCCTGTAAGGAAAACATGTGGTGTCTGTTCTTTGTCGTGACGATGCTTTTGGCGGCCTTGAGATCCCAATGTTAAACTGCGGGCCAGCTGGCGACATTCCTCCACATGCTTTGCAGCGTCGGAAAGGGGAGTCCATTCGGAGGAGTCTGGACGATATGGTGATATAGTGTCCATCGTGGACTATGCCTCACGCCCATAAAGGAGGAAGAAAGGGCTAAATCCGGTGGTTGACTGCGTGGCGGTGTTGTAAGCGTACGTCACGAAAGGAAGAACAGCATCCCAGTTAGCCTGATCGGCGGCAACATACATTGTGAGCATATTTCCGAGTACGACTGAAGCGCTCAGTCAGCCCGTTAGTTTGAAGGTGATAGGCTGTGGTGGTCCGACGACATTCGGCCAGTAGAGCTTCAACGACGTTGGAAAGGAAGACACTGCCTCTGTCACTCAGCAGCTCACGCGGCGCGCCATGGCGAAGAACAAAATCATGAAGCAAAAACGGGGCAACTTCACGGGCAGTAGCGTCAGGTAGGGTGGCGGTCTCCGCAGATTGGGCGAGGTGGTCGATGCCGACGATAATCCAGCGGTTCCCAGAGACCGTGCAGGGAAGTGGCCCGTAAAGATCAACGCCAGCGCGACCAAAAGGACTGGCCGGGCATGGAAGGGGTTGTAAGGGGCCAGAAGCATGAGGTGTGAATGACTTGCGGCGCTGACAGGCGATGCAGGAGCGGACGTATTTGCGAATATAGCCGTACATGCCGCGCCAATAGTAGCGTTCAGAAATTCTTTCAAACGTCTTGACTGCACCAGGATGAACACACTGAGGGTCGGCATGGAAGGAGGCACAAATTTCATGTCGTAAATGGTGGGGAATGACGAGAAGCCCCCGTCGGCCATCAGGCATATAATTGCGGCAGTAGAGAAGACCGTCTCGTAGGGCGAAGTGTGGTGCTTGACGGCGTTAAGTCTGAGAAGGCACAGCGTTGGGAGAAGTGGACACAATGTCGATAAGAGATGCGAGCCACGGGTCTCTGCGCTGCTCCGCAGGCATATCAGCGATGGTTAGAGACGAGAGGACGGGATCAGCATCATAGAGCAAGCAGGTTCACTGGATAGGGGAGGATGAGACAGAGCGTCGGCGTCCATGTGTTTACGGCCACAGCGATATACAACACGGATGTCAAATTCCTGAAGGCGGAGAGCCCATCGTGCGAGGCGGCCGGACGGGTCTTTAAGAGAGACGGCCAACATAACATGTGGTGGCTTGTGACGTCAAACTGGCGACCGTACGGGTAGGGTCGGAATTTCGTTAGTGCCCACAGAATTGCCAAACACTCCTTTTCCGTAACTGAGTAGTTGCATTCAGCTTTAGAGAGGACACGACTAGCGTACGCGACAACGTATTCGTGAAAGCCGTTTTTCCGTTGAGCCAAGACAGCTCCGAGGCCAACGCCACTCGCATCAGTATGGACCTTGGTGGGTGCTGTCGGGTTGTAGTGGCGAAGGATTGGCGGCGATGTCAAAAGATGGCGCAATGCGGTCGCACTCGGCCGCCAGGCAGTTAAGTCACTGTTTCCCCCGAGTAGCTTCGTCAGGGGTGCAATAATAGAAGCAAAATTCTGCACAAAGCACTGAAAATACGAGCACAGACCTATGAAGCTTCTAAGTTGCTTGAGTGAGACCGGTTTAGGAAACTGCGCCACTGCGCTCAGCTTGGTCAGATCAGGGCGAACAGCTTCCTTAGAGACGATGTGACCCGAAATTGTCAACTGCTGGGCACCGAAGTGACATTTCTGAAGATTCAGTTGTAGGCTAGCGTCAGTAACACAAACCAAAACTTGCCGCAAGTGCTCTAAGTGCGTAGCGAAGTCGGTGGAAAAGACAACAATGTCATCCAAGTAGCAGAGGCAGATGTGCCACTTGAACTTCCGCAAGATGTTATCCATCATCCTCTCAAATGTGGCGGGCATATTGCACAGACCGAAGGGCACCCTATTAAATTCATAGCGGCCATCCGGCGTCACAAATGCGGTCTTCTTTCTGTCACAGGCAGCCATTGGCATTTTCCAGTAACTGGAACGTAAATCAAGAGATGAAAAGTACTCGGCACCTTGGAGGCAATCAAGAGCGTCGTCTATACGAGGAAGGGGGTAATAATTGTCCTTGTGGGTAATTTTGTTGAGGCGCTGGTAGTCGATACAAAAGCGAAACGAACCATCTTTCTTCTTTACTAGCACCACTGGTGAAGACCAGGGGCTTTGAGATGGACGGATTACACCACGTTGTAGCATGTCTTCAACTTGCTCATTGATCACGCGACGCTCTGCCGCTGACACACGATAGGGGCGCTGTCGAAAAGGAGAGTTAGAGCCGGTCTGAATGTGAAGCGCGACTGCGGAAGTGCGACCAAGAGGTGTGTGGGCGGCGTCGAACGCGCAGCGAAACGTCTGTAAATGGGCCACAAGCTGCGCCCGGTAGGTGGAAGCAAGAGCGTCATCGACGGTGGTTCGGAAGAAGTCGTCTGGCATTGAATCAGGCGTCGGATCGGACTGCAGAGCATCGATGTAGTTACTACAGTTAGTCTTGGAGGCGTCCAGGTCAGAGAGAAGGTGGGCTGGTTGAATAGAATCGGGAGATTCCCCACGCAGCAGAGTAATTGGGCGCGGAGACGGATCGTAGATGAGTAGCTTCGTGAAGCCACCATGAACGTCGAGAACAGCAGATGGCAGTGGCAGGTGCTTGTGATGGATGAAGGATGCAGACGGCATAAATAAAACACTAACGGCTGACACGGCAGGATACGAAAGAGGCACAAGGGCACAAGCCTCTGGTGCTACAGTTGAACCTGGAATCTCTGGAACATCTATGTAATGAATTCCTGAATTTAACGAAGTTTTTAAATTCCCCAATGCCACACCCATTGAAGCCAATGTATTTTCGACCTCTACGTAACGAAGGAGTTGCGGCGGTCAACCTTGGTGTAATGAACTTGAGCTTTTACTGAAAATTTGGCCAAAGAAATGCATTAATTTAGTGAATATTCGAACTCTAAGAAGCCAGCAGCTACGTGAACGCCTGTAATCGCAGATATCAAACAAAATTGGCGATGATGATGATAGTGTAAAGAAGACAAAGAACGGAAAATGCTGCGGCATCGCCATCACCATCGCTTGGCTCCGGCGCCCATCTCTCGTGCTGAAGCTGTACCCTGCGGCTGGCAATTCGACCCTGCTCTGCCCGAATTACTGGCAGCGCTAGACGTTCAAACGAACTATTAAATCCACATCTCAATAGTATTATCTTCTAGTGCCGCTTCGTGGCTAACGCAGCAGCTTCCTTAGGCGTTGGTAGTGTAGTGCAACACCAGGTGGCATTAGTAGCTGCAGTTGATTTCTTTGTTGGTACTGTATGTGCGTGTAGCACATGCAATTTTTGCGCACGTTGTGCATTCGCCAGCACTTGCAATTTTTGCGCACATTGTGCATTCGCCATCTTGTCTGTTGTTCTGCGTCTCGTGAACGTCTCGTGTCAGCGGATTTGCGGTGTTGGTTCGCCCGACGTGTTTCGGAAGTGCTAGGCCAGCCTTTCTGACTGTATTCGTGGGGCTCCGCTTGTATCTGCGGCGTCAGTTCGTCGTGATGAGTTCAACGGCCAGAAAACGAAAAGTTTTGTCATTTCAAGACAAACTTGCCATTTTAAATGCGGTCTCCGTGGGCGAGAAGAAGGACGTCGCCGATTGTTTCAACATCCTAGCGAGCACTCTGTCAACAATTTTGAGTGCGGAAGAGAAGATTAGAAGTGCAGTAGAATCTGGAACAAAGGCTACGAAAAGATTAAAACTCAAAATATGATGATGTGGACAAGGCAGTGTTCACGTGGTTTTTGGACACGTGAGCCAGGAATGTGCCCATAAGCGGAGCGATATTACAACAGAAGGCGAAGGATTTTGCGTGCATCTTGGGCCATGATAACTTCAAGGCAAGCAACGGGTGGCTACAAGGTTTCAAGAGCCGACTCAATGTCATCGGGAAAGTAATCTGCGGCGAATCTGCCTCTGCAGACAGCGATGCTGCTGCTTCATGGGTGGCTGACACGCTTCTTGGAATACTGAGTCGTTTCGAAGCGGCTGAAATCTATAAAGCCGACGAGATTGCTCTCTTTTATCAGATGCTTCTGGGCCGCACGCTAGCACTTAAAGGAGATGAATGCCGCGGCGGAAAGCAGAGCAAACTCTGCTTAACAGTTCTACTGTGCATCAACCTCGACGGCACTGACAAGAGAGTCCTGCTAGTTGTTGGAAAAAGTGGCCGTCCCAGGCGCTTTAAGGGGACGAAGCGTATGCCTGTGAAATACATGGCAAACTCTAAAGCGTGGATGACTCAGGCAATATTTCTGAATGGCTGAAAGACTTCAACCAGGATGTCAAGCGGCAAGGCCGTCAAGTTTGCCTGCTTCTGGACAATTGCGCTGCGCACCACGTTGAAGGCCTGCAGCTGTCTCACATCGAACTGCACTACTTCCCGGCTAACTGCACATCACTAATACAGCCGCTGAACAAAGGAATAATCAACAGTTTTAAATGCTGTTACCGGCGCCGACTGATACAGAAGCTTCTTCTGAACATCCGTCTGAAACGGGAGCTGAAGATCGATATTAATCAGTAAGTTGAAATGCTTGCTGCCTCCTGGCAAGAAGTGAGGGCAGAAGTTATTAAGACGTGCATTATAAAGGCAGGTATTACAAAAAAACGCACAGGCTGGTGCCGGCGACGAGGAAGAGGAGACTTCAGCTTCATCTGATGTGGCCGAAGTGTGGGATGAGCTACGCAGCAAAGGTGGTGTCCCGACGACGTTGACCTGAGAGCCTTTTTGTTTGCTGACGCCGCCGTAGCTGCGGAAGAAATGAATGATGAGGCACTTGACGAAAGTGTTCAAAATCCCAATGTCTGTGATGATGGTTCCTGGGAGCCAGATCCGTGTGATGTGCCCACAGCGAAGGAGGTGACGAACGCAATCGATGAATTGCGCCGTTTCGTCGGCTCGTACGATGACGGAGCATTGCATGATTTAGATTCATTGGAGCGCCGTGTTGTGCCTTCGCTCGTGCGGAAACAAGCAGAGATTACGCAGTTCTTTACTGTAAAATAAATGCCTGAAGGGTGAGTTCACCTTCACTGATATCTGAAGCCTTTCAGTTTTGTTTCTGCATCATTCATGCGAGCCTCATACAAAACCTGCATGTAACGAAAAATTGCAAACTTTTGTCAACTTCGTTATATCCAGGATCAACTGTACGTCAACAACTTCAGCGATGGTGAGCTTTTGAGGACACACTGAACGGTTGTTGTCGAGCAGTGCGTCGCACAGTGTGCAATCGATCACGGCATTATTTTTAGACACGAAGTCCCATCCGAGGATCACGTCGTGGGAACAAGATGACAAAACTACGAACTCGACACTGTACAAAAAGACCTTCAATGACGACACACTCTGTACATGCTGCTAAAGGTGCAATCCTCTCTTCACTGGCAGTGCGGAGCGACAAACCGTTAAATGACGCAACTTTTTGTAATCGTCGGCAAAGTCGCTCAAGAATCGCAGATACTGCAGCACCCGTATCGACCAGAGCATATACAGACAGACCATTGAGAGATCACTATAACGTTCGTGGGCAAAATATGAGGCCTTGAGCTTTTCGCCGAGCACGCAGTTCTCGCCTCAGGAACCGCGGAACTTAGTTTCCCTCGTCAGCAGGGGGTGGTCGCCGGCGCATTGGTGACAAAGACCGGCGACGTGGAGAAGGAGGACGATGGGTCATATATGAACGCTGTTAGGCAGCGTATGCAGGCGAAGAAGGAGCAGAACGAAGCAGCGGTGGGGAGTACTCCAAAAACGCAGGCTCGGGAGGCGCAGCCATGAGACGACGGCACCGACGGGCCACATGTCCAGGGCAACCACAGTAGTAGCAAAATGGGCGTTTGAAGTGCGCCATGGGTTGTAATAGCGCGGAGCCGTTTGAGGAAGCAGTGCATGGCGTGGGACAGGCTGCATGGGCGGTAACGGCTCAGGCGGAGGTCGCGCAGCCGGTGCAGTGTAGGTCAAAAGGGCTGGAACAGAAGCTTCAGGAAGCGTGGGAAGTGCTTCTGCGACTTGTTCGCTTCAAACTTTGGCACCAAAAGAGAGGGAGCGTCAGGACGATGGGGAACGAGGGACAGTTGACGGGCAACTTCTCGAACAAAGTGCTTTATTTGTGGCAACAAGGAGGACTTTTTGCGTCAGGTGTTAAAGCTGCAAAGCGAAGAGAGCGAAGAACAAGTGATTTTACGGCGCTTGCGTAATTCCTCCAAGTTTTGGCATGCATTGATTACGTCAACGATGAATATCGGCAAAACTAGTCTTGAAAGCAGACCACGATGAGATATCGGCCTCGTGGTTGCCAACCACAGGTTGGCAACATCTGTTAGGTAGAATATGACTATTTAATTTGAGGCCGTCGTCCCATTTGTTGTGAGTACTGACCCGCTCATATGAGGACAGCCAATCTTCCATGTCATGGTCGCCGGTTTCGCTGAAGATAGGAGGGTCCCGTTGGCGCAAAGCTCCAGCGCAGAAGACTGGGGACGAGGAGCCGTTTGGACTAGGAGTGGTAGCGTCGGTCATGGCTGTTGACGGTAGTGTACGGCTAAGGAGCTCCACGGCGGACGGAAATTCTCATCTCCATCAAGTGAAAGAGGTTTTACTGAGGGTTCAACAGGAAATATAGCTCTCTGTAAGCTGCACAGCGAACAGCACAAGAACACAGTCCGTCTAGGCACAAACCAGCGAGCTCGAGCAGTGCAGCGGCACTTCGTCGTTCTCTTCCTCGTCTTCATGATATCCGCTCTTCGTTGACTACATTTCTTTTAAACATTATCCCTCAAGCACTGACGAGGTTTTCTTTGTCAGCATTGCGGTAACCAAAGATTCCAATGGCGTTGCCTGGTGCTCATCTGTGTTCAAAAGTGGCAGCTCTCATCATGTCCTGGTGTCGTGCCATAGCCTCCTTTATACACTCTGTGCCTGGCAACTCCGCGCTCCGCCGCCGCCGCTCCTCCTCCGTTGACAAGTTACGCCGCTGGCTGCCGAGAGATGGCGACAGCGATGTAGGGTCACCCTCGCCAGGCGAGTGCCGGGTGCGCCGTGTTGCAAAGCGATTCAGATAGCCACGCGCTGCCGCTTTCTCGCTGTTTCGTGGACTGTTTTGCAGTGTGCAAAGTCATGCTTCTACTTTTCTCTGCCTTTGGGTGCTGCAGGAATACAGCATTGCACTAACTGGTAAGTGCCAGCTTTGCTTTAATTGTCCTTCCGGCAATCGCTGCGTAGTGTTCAGCTGCTTTGAGGCTTATAAAATATAGTGACAGCACCAAGCACTGTTTATTAAGCGTCAATACTGCAATAGTAATGTTAGATGTGCACCTGTGCTTTCTGGACTGCAATACTAATTGTTTCTCTGCCTAGCTCATCTGCGTAGTGTTAGATGTGCTCCTGCGAAGTTTTTTTTTTTTTTTTGCAGTATATGCTAATTACGAAATTTTGCGATAAAATAGAAACACAAGATTTACCTATTGTGAAGATGACTACTTTAAAGTGAGTTAAACCAAATTGTGCAAAGCCTATATTAGTTTTTTTTTTGGCGACTAAATCGCTGTCCCTCTCTAGTATTGGAAACCGCGCAAAACTCGTACTCAACCGCATTAAGGCCTGTGAAAAATAATGACAGCACCAGAAGTGTGTTTATTACGCGTCAGCAAGGTCATAATAATATTAAATGTGCACGTGTATTTTCTGGACTGCGATCCTAACTTCCTCCCTGGTTAGCTCGCCTGTGTGGTATGTTACATGTGCTCCAGCTCAGTATTTTTTGTTTCGCTAACTGCGCATTTCTGTGAAAAAATAAAAACACAAGCTTTGCCTAATGTGACAATTATTTTGGAGTGATCGAAACAGAAAGATGCAACGTGTATATTGTCTTTCCTTGTTTTTCAAGTTAAAAAAAGAAAAAAAAAAATGTTTGTATGATGCGCTGAATCATTGAAAGTAACAGCCGATACCAAAATTGTTCTTACAGATCTCAATGGCATTGTTCCAATCATCTGTAAATCAAGCTGGCTTGTGAAGAGCTATAAGTGATAGCAGTCACTGTGAACATTTTTCCCTACTTGTGGGAACTATCAATCACACCACTTCTGCATGGTACTCTTGTAGCACAATTGCTGTTGTGAAATGTGCAAATAAATGCTGGTGCCTTACTTCTTAAGCTTTGTTTTATTGCAGTGTAGACTAGCATTGCAATTTTTCTATTACTATTAGCGCTAGCGGAGTAGTCATGCAGTTTTTCGAGCCATGCGCAATTTCTTAAAACTGCCCGACATAAAATGTCATATAGCATTGGTGTTATTGCCTAACAAGTATCATATGATCACTTGATATGCTTAGTGGATGTCGGCCTTACAAGTAAATATGCTGAATATGCACGATTCATGCTTAGGAACAGTTATCCCGCTAGCAAATACCAGCGCTCCCGCCCCGCGCCGACGTTCGTACCCGTGCTAACCGTGCGCCTCGACCCCTACGTCAGTGGCGCCCTCAACGAGAAGAGCGGCAGCGTCGCGCAACTTTACTCGACGGCGCCGCTCTATTGTTCGCGCGGCGTGTCGACAGGCACAGAGTATAAATGAGGCTATGGTCGTGCGCATATGAATTTTGCAGCCCATCTCACAACAGGCGAGTCAGAGTCGTGCTCATGCTGACAAGTGCAAAATGTGAATGAATTCATGAAGCCACCTCTGCATGCAATGTGCAGCCACTATCTGGTTTCAGAATTTTTAAGTAACACAACTGTCACTTGTCAATGTTGCCTTGCATTTCTCAAAGTATATTTTGCTTCATGCGTCATCAACGACTACTGCAGCCACTGATGCATGCAACCTTTTCTGACCCAGGTTGAAATGAAACATTTCAATAACAGTTCAGAAATCAACTACAGACTTTCAGTAACAAACCACATTTTCCTGTTCCGCAACTGAGAAATTCTCAACACAGACCCCCAAGAGCAAGACATGTATGTGCTCCCCAGTGAAACATTATGTCAGTGTATATAAGCGCCGAGGAAGAAACGGTATTTTAAAACAAGGCAGCTCAATAAAGCCACTCTAAGAGCTCAAAAATATCCGACTGTCCTGCACAAAGAGACACACAGGCCTGGATTAAGTGGAATGTCACCACCTTTCTCTCTAGGTAACCGGGAACTCTAGCATTTAGGGGAATGCTTCTAGTTTCGTGGCTTGCTCTGACATATCTTGGCCATGACTGATGTCATGTCAATGAAGCTGTCACACGTGACAATACTTCGAGCACCCAAAGCAAACGTGCTCCGTGGATGCTATTCGTAAGTGTTGAATTCACCCAATTCCAACGCGCACCTTTTTTCCGTGAAAATAGGTGCTAAAATTGCATGCGCATTAGATTCAAGTACAAATTGAAACTGGCCTATAGGTGCCCACGGCCACCACAATGTGGGTGCCGCAAGTCACATGTGATTGGCAACCATAGCAGCACGTTTGCCCTTCGTTATCGGGTCGCAGGAGCCATTTTCGACCTGTCTGAAGTTGTAGTCCGATCCGTAGGCTCTCTTGTCCGAGAATGAATGTCGAACCGATGGCGAATATGCGTCGTGTCCGCCACGAGAACAGTTTTAAGCGTAACATTATTCCACGTGCAAAAGAGAGCGACCATAAAGAAGCAGCCCATCATTTTGGCATGCCTGCGACTTCTGTCTGTGACTGGCGAAGTCAATCTTTGAGAGCAAGATATCAAGTAAAGGCCGCCACGGTCCGCAAGCGGGGAGATTTGCAGGCATTGAACGCGATCTGGCTGATTTCACAAGGCAGCTGTGAGTGGATCACATGCATGTCGCTACCGAGGTGCTGAAGTTCACGTGAAGGCCCTTGAGCTAAGCTAGTAAGAGCTCAAGTGATTAAGTTCACGTGAATAAACAGGCAGTTTCTACCTTGAAATATGAAAATGCTTACGCGCTTTATTTCATTCGCAGACTCATGTACCCGTTATAACTGGAGCTTGCAGTTTTTTCTTGCTCACGGCAATCCTCCATATGCGCGTCAGAATCAGGGCTCCATTTTTTTTCTTCTTTCGGTCATGTAGATTGGTGCGCATTATAATCGGGAGGATGTTAGACTTAAGTAAATACAATAATTTATTATAACGCATGCCGAAAATTCTCCTTGAACCGATTTCGCATGATCTATGATGCAATCTAATGTAATTCTCAACGACAAAAGCGGGAAGAAAGTATGGTAGGTACTCTCATCATCAAATGAGATGTGAAGACAACTGGAATGTGAATATCAAAATGACAGCACTGCGTAAGAGGGACTGATTATAAGCCTACTTGGTTTTCGGTCTTCACTTCTCCAAAATAAACCGCAGTTTGAAAAATGAACTCTACCTGTTTTTCTATTGGAGCAGCAGATATTTGTGTCCTTGATTTCACATATTGGTTATCCTAACTGCATTTCATTTGCCATTCATAGTAGGTTACACATACCCTACATATATCCGGCCTGAAGGCTAGTGTAGCCAATCTACACCTGTTATTCCTTCATTACCTTGTACTACAGTTGAACCCTGCAATAACGAAAACCGCAAGTACAAATTTCTCGATGGAATGAAATAGTTTAGTGGCCCCGGCCAACGTTCATAAGATTCAATGCATTTCATCTCTCTCAACAACGACGAAACGCTTTCAGACTTCAATCCCGCAACAACGAAGGTTTCTCAAGTAGCAGTCCACACATTTTTTTCGTGCGTAAGCCATTGCAGGAAATTAAATCACTGGAATGCGTTCTAGTACACCAGTTTTAACATTTTTGGCGCTTCCATGCTACCAACAAGCACATTTACGCACGCGGCCATGTTTGTTTACAAGTTGCTGATGATGACGACTGCGCGCTTGTCGTTAGAAAAAAAAAATAAAAAATAAAAAACTAATCTGGCGGGCTATGATTTGTTGGCAACCAGTTCAAATGGGCATGTCCGTGATGAGTTATTTTTTTGTTGCCAAAATTTTTCTGTACAGTGCGATGACGGGCAATGGTTTTTGTTTCTTTAAATTTTTTATTCTCTTATGTTTAACTTGTGGCTTTGCTGCGCCAGAGGGCAGCGCCACCATCACCATCATCGTATCGCCATCATGGATGTTTGTTGTTTTCTCCATGCCAGCAGGCCACGCATTCACTGTTTCTTTGTCTGGCGAGCCGACGTTGCCGTACCGACGTGCTGACAAGATGCCTCCTCTGACCAAAAGGCGGAAGTTCTTGACGCTTCAGAAGAAGGCTGAACTCATCGCACAAGCTGCCAAAGGAAGGAAGAAGATGGATATTGCGGAAGAGTTTGGAATTCCGTGCAGTTCGCTGTCGACAATACTGAAGTGCAAAGACAGCATCTTGGCTGCCCTGAAGAATGGAGCACGTGCGCAGCACAAGACGGTGACAACAGCGACTTTTGAAGATGTAGACAAGGCTGTGTAGGCCTGGTTTTTAGAACAGAGAGCTAACAAGGTGCCGCTGTCCGGGGCCTTAGTGCAGCAAAAAGCCCTCGGCTTCGCTTGCCTATTAGGGCCCGACAATTTCAAGGCGAGTGCCGGTTGGCTGAGCTGTTTTAAGGTGAGGCATAATATTGTTGCCAAAGTACTTTCGGGTGAATCTGCAAGCGTCGATGCGGAATCGGCATCAACTTGGATGCGAAAGACGTACGAAGACATCGAAGCCGAATACAAGCCCTGCGACATTTACAACGCCGCTGCCGTCAAAAACACTGGAACTAAAAGGGCAGCGATGCCATGGTGGAATGCAGAGCAAGAAACGCATCACGATTTTGTTGTGTTCCAACATGGACGGCTCCGATAAGCGTCTGCTCCTCGTCATCGGCCGCAGTAAAAAGCCACGTTGCTTTAAGGGGGGTCGCAGGCTGCACGTGCAATACACAGCCAACCATAAATCCTGGATGACCCGCGCCATCTTTGTGAGTTGGCTGGCTGCCTTCGATGGAGATATGCGAAAGGCAGGAAGGTTTGTGTGCCTGTTCTTGGATAATTGCAGTGCACATCACGTTGATGACACAGCTTTGACCAACATCCGCCTGATATTTTTTCCCCCGAACTGTACCTTCGTGATTCAGCCCTTGGACCAAGGTGTGATACGAAGTGTTAAGTGCGCGTACCGAGGGAGGCTTCTCAACGGCTGCTCTTGAACATTGAGATGAAGCGCCCGTTGGAAGTTGATTTGTTCATGGCCCTGGAAATGGTGGCCGCGGCGTGGACGGCAACAAGAGCAACTATTGTTCATAACTCGTTAACTCGTTCCAGCACGCGGGGTTCGCTACTGAGCAGCTCGCACCCGCCGCATCGCCAGGGTCGCAGCTGCCAGAAGAAAGGGCCGCACTGGTTAGCGCATGGCAGGAGCTGCGCGGTGTCGACGAGACTGTGCCGGAGGCGTTGGACGACTTCCTCTTTGTGGATGAAGATGTAATAATCCATGAGGAATTGACAGATGACACCATCATCAAGAATGTGTGCAGCATAACTGAGGAGAGTGACGACGAAGGCGACGACGATCAGCTCGAGAAAAAGGAGGCAAGTCCGCGGGATGTGCTCGATGCTCTCAACACCTTACGTTCGTTCATCGGTGCTCACGATGACGATATTGCAATGGAAAGCCTGCTCAGTTGCGAGAGCAGAGTTTTGAAGCTGCTGCAAAGCAAGAAGAGGCAAACGTCGATTACAGACTTTTTTAAATAAAGTTGCGCTTCCGCAGGTTCAGGTTCGTACTTATTCATCTGTACAGTCCCGTTTTCGCGATAACGAAATTCTCGCGAGAACGAAAAATTTTCTCGCCCCCAGTAATTTCGTTATTGCGGGGTTCAACTGTAATTAAAGTCAGGCATTTCTCTGATGCTTAAATTTATCACTTTCCAGACAGCAACATAATCTCTAGCGAACAATTACATCCAGTCCTGGTAATGAATAGAGGACCTATTAGCACACCTGCCAACCTGAAGATTTCAAAATTCGTAAAACCTCCACGACTAAGGGGGGGGGGGGGGGGGGGGGGGGGGGGCAGTTTTTTTTTTTTTTCCCAAGACTATCTTTAGCGACACCCTTGCTCACTCACCCACAAGCAAAATCCGTGTCCGTAATGAGCGAAAACTCCATTGTGTCACGATTTATTTTTGCAAAACTTTTGCAGTTGCTGACTTCGCCTGCTTCAAAAACTTCTCTGTGTAAGCTTGCTCAAAGCAGGTGCCACTCTGGTGTCCTTTCACCATCAGCAGACTTTCCAGAGTTTTCTCGGAAACAGATGAGCGAAACTCCGAGTTTTGTTGACAGAGCTGAATATTCTCTCACATTCAGTGTTACTGTGGGGGATGGAGAGTATGCCCAGCATAACCATTGAGATTCTGCGGAATCTGGGCGATCCGTCGACACCTCGAATGCTTCCCAATTGCGACCACTGCATGTCGCACCTTGGCTCATTCAGTATGTCTGCTGGAATCTGGTAAGCTTGTAAGTTGGCAAACTCCACTTCGAGTGCGTCAATTCTTTCTTCTCTTGTTTCCCCACTCTGCTGGGGCAGAATAGCAGGAAACGCCATAATGAAATGAAGTACACTGCTGAATGAAGCAGTTTCTAGAGCCTGCACTTGGGCAACTTCAGCCATCTTCAGGCTGACATCTTCCAGCGGGAACTTGCGGCGAATATAACCACATGCTGCAGTGAAGTAGAGACGTACAGCCGAGAAGAACTGCTCTTTCTCATTTGAGGTCAGCGTCTCAACCACAGAGAAGGTTGTCATGCCAATGACGATGTCTTTATCATCTTTTTGATTCTCTACAGCTCCATAGGCAACTTCAGGCAATGAATGGCATCCCTTGAGAACACCTGGCCGCACAAATCGAGTCAAGAGATCCTCGAGAGGGCGGTTCAAGAGGCCCCTGAGCACATGAATCTGAGGAGCCTGTGACTGAAGTAGGCAGTTTGTCTTCTCAAAAAGAGGTACAACATTTTGGAGAAAAAGACAGCATGCCCTGCTAGGCTCCGATGACAAAAAAAGAAATAGGCACCCTTCACAGGTCACGTGGCTAGCTTCTGCAGATGCCTCGCATTGAAGTTTCAGTTTCTTTGCTTGTGGTGCAGAATGAACTCCTTTTCTTTTTAGTGAAGGTCCATCACAGTCGGTGCTTTTTTTTCCAACACCTGCAGCAGCCTTGGGAGGTGTGCAGCAGTATTTGAGGCCGGCGCAGGGTTCTTGGCGATCTGTAGAGAAGTCTTGGGAATCTGGTAAGACTCCAAAAACAAGCTCTGCTTATTGCACTGTTTTGTTTCATTCAAGAAAAAGCTAAGTAGTGGTTTCCACTGGTCCAGCAGCCTCTTCAAACACTTCCCCAAAGACAGCCAACGTGTCGGCGAATGCTTCAGCATCTTCCCGACGTCGACGTCGTGCAATCTTTGAATGTCTCTCTGTCGATCTTTCTGCTTTGAGCTTTTCTCTAAGTGAAAAAAAAATGTCAACCAAGGCCTCATCAACCTTTACAGGAAGACATGCAGCTCCTTTTTGGGCGGCCAAGTTGATGAGGTGGCATGGGCAACCAACCCCGATCAAAGCTGGTTGGGCCTCCCTCAATACAGTCGAAACGCTGTTTCTTTTTGCCAATCATGACATGGGCATTGTCCGAAGACAATGCCAACAGGTTTTCAAGAGGCAAACTTCGGGACTTCATTTCGTCCAGAATCAGATTTCCAATTTTCTGACCCGTCGCTTCCCCTTGGATTGTACCGAGGCAAAGGAGGCGGCTTTCAACTCTACTGGTCTCTTTAACAAAGTATGTCACAACAATAGGATAAAGCTGCGTATCCCTATTGTTACTTCCGTACACAGCAATCGAAAATACCTGCTTTTTTAGGGCATCCAGCAAAGGAGTCTCTGCGTTCGCGGCCATTTCACGAACAATTGCTGTCGTCTTCGTCCGTCCACAGGCGTAGCGTTTGGCTTCCTCGCACTTGGGGAACATTTTCTCGAAAAGTGGTCCAGCGTGATCACTGACACTGAGCGGTATGTTGTGTTCAACTAAAAACGTTGTGAAATGGAATTCTGCACGAATCTCACCGAGGCCGCTGTCACTGCGAACAAAACTTGTCAGGCTCGGCTGGCTGTCCACGGCTCGCACGTATCCTTGGTACTTTTTCGAAGCGATGTGGATCTTTATGTCGGACTTGCCACCACGTGAAATGTTAACATCACAGGCACACGTGGTGCAAAATCCGATCTTCTCTCCTTTCTTAGACGGCACGAAGCACGAAAATTCTGCCGCGTACGACATCAAAAATACTTGGAAGTACTGTCGCGGCTTTGAGCCCACCATTGCACTGCGAAACCGCTACTACTAAAACTTCAAAGTCACACCGAGTCGGACGCGGCCGCAGATCACGCAAAAACAGAGGCCAACATCAAAGTTGTCCAAACACGAGAACAAAGGAACAGCCACTAGCCTGGCGGAGGCGGTATCGATTTTTGGATATGGATTCGTGTTCCCCCGAGTAGATGATAGAAGTAACTACAACGTTTGCAGCTGCTGATGATATCACAAATATGTGTTGCCCTCTCGTGGCCGCCAAAGATACCATAATAGTGTTAACATGGCCTACGAGATTACCCTTCTGCGCGTGTGGTGTTATCTCGGAGGCCATAATATTAATAGATGTCCGCACTTTTTTTTTTTTTTTTCCGAAAATAAAACATTTCCCGTAAAATTTCCTGCAAGATTCGTAAAATTGTAAGACTGGTCAAACTTCGCACATTTTACGGAAAAATCGGAAGAGTTGGCAGGTATGCTATTAGAGGCCACCATTGGTGAAACACTGCACCTATAGTGGGGGAACCCTTAAATGCCTGCAAGAGAGCAATCAACGGCAGACTCACAGCACTGTGTTTCCAGCTCCCAGAGCCCTCTTTGGCAGCAGGCGTTGGGGTACCAGGAATAGATGAAGATCGTCGAGGCACCTGCGGGGGCGCCCGCCTGCTGGCCGCTGCAGCCGCAGCTGCAGCTTCTGCCAGGGCCCCCTTGGTGGGCGTGCGGTGGGTGGGCCAGGGTGCCTCTGATGGTGGGCTGGATGGGGCTAGCAGGTCCAGTGCATGGATGCGTCTTGACAGTCTCCGTTCACCCTTGGAGGCACTGGCCAAGTCCAGGAAGCGCTTCTGCATGCAGTGGCTGCGGAAGGCCCGCTGGATGGTCAGCGCTGCAGTGCGCGCCCGTACACCCCCGTACTTGCGCTCCAGCATCTCCACCTGCTTGTCCAGTAGGTCTTGGGACAGCTCATACCTGCACACAAAGGGGAGCAGCTGAGGTGCACAAAATCCCTAAACAAGCTAAAATGCCACAAGGAGGCCACGGCTCAGAGCAGGGCCAACAGTGTAACAAGTCCTTTAGTCAAAATGGCACCAGCTGGAGCACTAACAGTAACGAGACTAATTTACATTATATTGTGCCTTACAAGCATCACAAGGTGGTCAATATTTTAATGCCATGGCAGCACTTAATTTACATGCAAACTAACCCTCCCATACACACACACGCCCAAGCAGAACCTAGGTGACATGAACACCGAAAGATACAATTTTGGGATGAAACGAACCTATAAAAATTTCCGGCCAGAGTGCAATGTGTACAATGGGCAGAATTTCTTATGTTCCAGACATTCTTCGGCACCACTACGGATGATATGAATCAGCAGCCTTGATCACTTTGCAGTGCCCGCTTATCATTTCATGATCGCTAGTCACACTGCACGCACCATGTGCAGTTTGTGGCAGTAAACAGCCTAGACGTTAACTAAGTCGTGATTGCCTGTGACGTATGTGCAAGCAGCAGTTTTGGATCACTGACGCCACAACTTCCAGTCGCGTTGCATGCGCCGTGGGAAGTTTGTGACAGCGTGCTGCCTACAAATCATGACGTCACAATCATCAGTCACATCACGCAATAGGGAGCAGTTCGCAGTAACGCATGACTAGCACACAGTTCACTCCACTCACTCCGCAATCTCTAGTTGTGCAGAGTGAACTTGAGTGACAAGCAATTTGTAGTAGCTGCATGCGCAGGGACAAGTTCAAGCTGCAGTGCCGCACAATCCCCACAAATAAATCTCTTCAGTAATAAACAGGTCTGCGTGAATGCGTGAGTGACAGGTAAAGGCCTATTGCTCCTGCAAACAGATTTTTGTTTTCATTGGAATTTTCAGATATCAATTTTTTTGCTGGTGTGTGTGCGTGCGTGTACGTGCACACATGCAACTCTGGCACTCAGTGCATAACTGTTGTGTAGTATATTTATGCTGGGCACTTGTTCAATTTTGTCAGAATTATGCTGATTCTATACTAAAGAAAAGATGCTAATGCTACAAGCTGTTCTGGAAATGCTATCTCTCATCCCTGGATAGCTGTGGAGGAGCTTCTGTCTTGTGTTGCAGATTTAACTGCTTTGGTCATTCTCCCACCAATAACAATTGTTGCTGCCAGCACAGCTCTTGCGAAAGCACTGCTCATTTTTCAATTTTCTTTCGTCCAACATAACCACACATGAATAGACGCCCGACTATCTCTAATCGAATCGGGCACGAACCGACCATAAATGCAGTATGCCACCTACCTTTATGAGTGATCTGAGCATGAAAAAAGCAGCAGCTTAGCCGACCAATGCAATAACCTAAAAAGGTAGCAGCAGCTGCGAGGCAAACTGCTCCCACAGCTATCTGAACCAATATTACTATATACTTCAAGAGGCCTCCGTGTCCCAAAGCCAGAAATTCATCCTCACTGGTTCGTGTGTAGACGGGACCGCTTGAGTGCTTCGTCATCCAGTCGCCGCAGTGGGGGTGCCTTGCGGGGAGGTGTGTTGCTGCGGGTAGTGAGGCCCCCCTGGTCACTACCATTAGCCCCATCTTCGGGCCGTGCCTGCTTCTGGGGGGGGCTTGGCCGCAGCTCAGGTGGTTGGCTGTGGCGAGAAGGAAAAGGAGCATCAATTGGTAAAACAACCCAAACGTTTACACAGCAGGACGCAGAAAAAGAACATATACCCAAGTCTCTGTTCCTGCCTCTACCGACAAGGCTGTTGACAGAAGGTGGGCCAAGCATACTACCAAGTGGTGTGTATGCGACATTCTCAAGTACCACAGCAGGAATTGACTCGCGGTTATTTTACCATTTATCTTACCAGGCAAATTATGGAAATCAGCTGCCACGGCACAGCGCACCATACCAAATGTCACCCAATCAATTAGCGGCCTTGGGCTGCCAAGGCCGTGGATGCCTGCACAAAATTTAGGGCAACCCTACAGCAGTGTCGCTAGGTCTTTCACAGTGTTGAGATAGTAACTTATTTTGGTGGGCTCAATATTTCTTGAACAAGAAGTTCAAGAAATGCACCAATAGGTTATGTCCACCAATTGTGCCATCCAATACCCGCCTGTGTAGCTGTCCCCAAATTTGGAAAGCAAAGATCAATAGAGATTGGTTCCCACCCTAACTGCTTCCAGGATAACATGTAAACCAATTTTATCAACATCACAATTTCGTAAGAAGAATGCTAGGAAGATGCAGAACCTTTTCTGGCAGTTTGCAGTGACAGTAGTTGAGAGCATATTTCCCTGTGCTGCAGTGTTATCATCGGTGTTAACGTAGCAGGTCGAATATAGCAAATCAGTGCTGTTTACATATGAATGCAACTCTGATTGTATTTTCAAGTGGAACTAAATGGTTTGTATTTGAGCATGCTTTTTTAAAACTGCACTGATGAATATTGAGAAGCTGGCGATATTCTAAAACGAAGGCTAGTCCGATATTTAAAATGGTTTTACAAGATTCTGTCGCACAGCTAGTGAGAGCTATGGGTCTAACAATCAGGGGAGGCTCGTGGTTTTCCAGGTTTCAGGAAACTTATGTTGAAGAATTTTAAAAGTGCTTGTACTGAGGGTTCAGATATATGTTCAAGCATTTCATAATGTATTTCAACCTTGAAAGATTCCAAGTAGTTTGAAGAACTGAAAGTTCCCCTAGTATATCTGCCTGTTCCCCTGTACTTTAGGTAAGTGGTCATTTCCATAGAGGTTGACCAATGCATTCCAATTAAAATAGCTAGACATTGGGTGAGCTAAAAGACAAACCTATGCAGCTCATTTTCTATGTGCTTGGGGAGCAGTGAATAGGCTCACTGGCATTTAGCAAGCAAACATTGTTGCATAAAATAAAATCCTCCATAACCTGGAACAGCATGTCAGTTTTTTCACTTCCTCAAAATAAAGATTGGGTGCTAAAACACTCAACCAACCAACAAGGTTCGGGCAGTTTGTTTAAAAGATCTCCCAATTAACAGATGCCACCAGTGGGCAGAAATATCAGTTTATAGTTTAGCTTTTGCTGCATGTGCCTTATCAAATCGGCCAGATCCATACACCATGATTCATGTCTCAGAATATAGTGAGAATTACCTTTCCCCACAAACCTGATCATAACTGCCAAGAAGGCTTAGTGGGGGAAACAACAGCTGCAAAAGGACACTGTCAAAGGATCCACGAAAAAGACAAAGTTTCAGTGATTCAATGCCTTCACTGTATTTCAACCATCCTGAGAATTGCCGACAAAATGAATAACACAGACATGTGTCGTGGCGACTGTTTTGTAGCTTAGCCTGACTATGCAAACATTCGAGTAGAAGGAAAAATCAGGAAAAAAATGTGCAGCCTTACAAAACACTAAAATGTTAGTCTCACATAGCAATAAGTAACTTATTCCTGAGAATTGCCGACAAAATGAATAACACAAACATGTGTCGTGGCGACTGTTTTGTAGCTTAGCCTGACTATGCGAACATTCGAGTAGAAGGAAAAATCAGGAAAAAAATGTGCAGCCTTACAAAACACTAAAATGTTAGTCTCACATAGCAATAAGTAACTTATTTTACCCTGCACCTCTGTATATGTCTACACTGGTCAAACAGATAAATGCATAAACAAGGTGTAGCCCCTTTTTCAGGACTTTATGCACAACTGAGTATATTGCAAACTGACAGGTTCCTCTAGAGTGTGCTCCAGCTAGTTCTGTTGTCTCCTTTTCAGGTGCATTTAGCATTATTTAATTGGATTGTTTCATGCCTAATAGCAAGCCCATCAAAAGATACTTCGCAAAATAGAGAGCCAGGTAGCAAGCCTTCTGCAATTTTATTGCAGATTTTTCACTAGTACCAATTTCTTATCTTTTTCTGGACTTCTCGCATCATGTGAATCCAGATTATGCGATCCCCATAAGATCTACTTCACAGATATTGATGCATTAATATTGATTTCCAACAATTTTGAGTCTCATAAATTCCGCATGTGATTGAAAAAAATTAACCGTCCCTTTTTTAACTGAAAAAACAACTGACTATTTTGAAGCCTGGACACGCTATTAGGCAAAAAATTGTTGAATAATAATTGGTTGTCTAAAAGGGACTAATAAAACATTGACTACCATGACATTGATTGAATTCCCCAATAATTAGAAATAGCCATTTCACAAAGGAAAGACTGAACAAGACGAGAGCTAATCGAACCATGTGGGATTAGCCTGTATAACCGTGGGCTGCAATGTCATCCACCAATGCTACCAATAGAAGTACTTATTTCTTATTCCTTGGAAGTAGCCAGATTAAAAAAAGAACACAATTTTGCTAGAAATGGTGACTCGACGCAGACGACGTGTGAGAGGCATTGTCTCCATCGCACTGCCATTCTCTAGCAAATGCACTAACTGTTGTGTATTTGTTATGTCTGTTGTTATGAAAATGACAAGTTTTACAATTTTACACAGCACAACACTACATTCTGTTGCTCTTAATGATAAATCCGAGTACTGTGGCGTCTCATCAGTTTTCAGATTAGAGGAATGTCAAGGTCAATATGTTGCAACCCAATGCTTATAAGGAGAATACTGAACAAGGTGGCAACACACGCACACACACACACACACACACACACAAAGAATGGGACAAAAGTAGGGCAAGAAAGAGCCACCAGGCAAACAATATGGATTGCAAATGGGGGAGACAAAGGTCTCATAAGAAGTACACAACCCAAGGGGTTAGCTTCTAAGCTGTTTGGTGGGACTAGCAAAATTGGCAGTCCAAAACTTCAGAGGCTTGGGAACATAAGGCCCTTCCACTGTCGAGAGATTATGGTTGGTTCCGAGGATGCAAAATGAGGCATGCTGGAGAGCTCAGAAGCAAATCCACTTCAGCTGTATGCTTTTGACAAAGCGGCGGGCATGGGGGGAGAACTTAAACAATCCTATTCTAAAATCTGGGTGGAGTTCAGGTACACAATCACTGCTAGCATTTCAATCGCAAGCCACACACTGCTAACAAGATCTTGCTACCACACTTGAACAGCTAGCAAGCACATTTTATTCTTGTCTCATGCTATAGGGAGAGTATGTGGGTACACGTCTCTTGCAGTTAAGAAATGGGATGAAACTGTACCAATTGATCTAAAGGATGACTGCCTCCTCCTTTCAAACCCAGAAAAGGTGAACATAAAAACCGCATTCTCAAACAGAAAAACATAGATGATACTACACAAAAATATGAGGTAGCAGAATGACCCTGGCTGCTCTCCCACAACAACGAACCAGATGCTGACAAATGTAACATGCCCCAAAGAGGCCACCTGATAGCTGGAATCACCAGAGTGGAAATTCTGGCCTTCACTCAGTGCTCCCTTTTGTGTCATCAGATTCCACTTTACGATACTTCAAATACTTGGTACCAGACAAAAGGCCAGAACTGTCTTCAATACAACACAATTTAAGTCAAGTGCATGTTTACATCTTGTGTAATGAAAAGAATTAAAGGAAAATAATGAAGGTTAGTGGCCAGCAAGCCCACTGAAACCATTACATGGTGATGCTGTCAAAAAAAGGATTCTTTAGCCTGATAAAAATGGTCACCAATTAGCCCATATAACCCAGACATTCGGATATATTTAAAATATATTCTTTTGCATAATGTGTTTATCCCACAACACACACTTTTGCGCAGTTTTACCATGTAGAATACTGTGCACATATGCTCCCCATTACATGTGAAGTTTCAAAAGTTTGAGAATGATCCTAATGCTGTACATTGAATCTGCTGACAGCTTCCAGTTTAAAGAGTGACTGCAGTTTCTCAATGCACACAACATATGTCTTGCACAGGAAAAGTTTGCAGCCTCTTGAACCTAAGCTGGTGCAGAAAAATTTTACATGGTGATCTTTTACAGTCACTGCTCAAAATAGTAGTGTCTTATGTGTCGACACTGGTCATATATGGATTAACCAAGTGGCATTATTGCAATTTTGTACTACCGCAGCCCTCTGAATTAAGTAAGGCAAGATGAAATATTGCAAGGTCGTTAGGTAAAAGCTGAGCATACAATGCACGACATCTATAAGAGTTTATCAAGTGTCCACAGTTGCATGTGCGCCAATATAGTTGTCTACATGCACAAACCTCACTTTTTAAATCAGTAAACAATTATGCAGAGGCAATATGTAATACATACAGCAATGTATATGGAACTCTCAATCCTTGTATTGTGCTCAGTGAATGCAGCTTGCAATACCTAGCTCACCATAAATCGGAAAAATCGCCATTTCTTAGGGCTTGCTGTTTAGAACACAAGGAAAAGCAATGAATATCTTCCAGCCTCTGCAAGTTCATACATTGATGCCTACAGTAAATAATATAGTAAACAAATCAGTGCCGCTCTTCAGAAGTAGACCAAAACGGAGGCAGGTTTCAACTTGAAATGCCTACGCACGAAAAACATAAAACCTGCACATACTCTCCTGGTGTCCTGCAGCACTCCGCAACGCGGTTTCGAATACACACCTCACAAATTTTAGGCCAGAGAAGAGGGGAGGCGAACGTGGGCACTTGAAATGCATCAATGAACACAGAGTAAAAAGCATTTAAACGCCAAGAGAAGCTGAGTGAGCGGTAAACGAAACCGCGGACCAGTACCTCAAGCGCTTCTGAACCGCCCTATACACACAAATAATGACAGAGCGAAACCGAAGACGCAGTGCGTGCGCTAGGAACGATTAGTTTTTTTCTCTTCTTCCCCACCGCGCTGGCACACGCAACGTAGCGTTGGCGGAGATCGGCAGTTTCGTTTTTATCTTGGACCGGTTGCCCATTAATACGCGACGTGTTCCCCTTTCCAACGCGCGCTTCGAACAGCAGGCCGACGGCGCGGGCTAGGGGCGCAGACCGTGGGGGTCGCGACAGCCTCGCTGAGCGATGCTCGGCGGCTCACCGGTCAACTGCGGGATAGCGGCGAAAAGACGGGCGCTCCCGGCAGACACGAAGCGGCGGGCCAGGCCCCGCCAGGCCCGCCTGAAGGGCCAGGCAGCGCCACAGCAACAGCAACTCGTCGCAACGGCTCGCGGGGGGCATCCACATTGCCAGGCCGGCCACATGGCGCGCATGGCTCGCGCGCCTCGCCACGCGCCACACCGCCGCTAAAGCTGATTCCTCCCGACGAGCAGCGCGCAATGGCGACCGCGATCTGGGTCAGGCGGCCAGCAGCAGCCTACCTGTGCTGGGTGACGCGAAGCACGGCACGGCCGTACGGGCTGAACGGGTGCAGGAACGCTCGCGGACCGCGGTCCCGGGTGAATACCGCCTCCTGACAGACGAGCGGGGGCTCGCCGACGCCGAACATGACACGGCCGCCCACCGCTGCTGCCAGCCGTCGCTGCCCCAGGTCCGCTCGCGTCCTCGGCGGTGGCCCCGCAGCGCCCTCTGCGCTCCGCGAGGCCCGCGGCTACGCCTGGCAGCTTCCGGCCGCTACGGAGAACCCATGGCCAGCCATGGCCACCGGAGCACCGGAGCGTCCATCTCAAGAGCCAAAATGCAGACGACTCTGCGTGCCGGGTACCTCCATACGAGCCACCGTCACGCACACATTACCACTCAAACGCTCGCGCACAGTCCACCGTTATTTCGCGAGCCGTTATCGTCTCGCCTTGACGTCTTGCGGCGGCGATCCTTTGAGGAAAACCGCGCGCGCGGCCAGTCGGTAGCTAAATGAAAGCGCTTCCCTCCTCCACCCCGGGTCAAGCCTTGAAGCGCGCCGCCGCAGGACAGCTGTCGCGTTGGTCGCGTGCCAGCCAGTTTCTCCTTCTCTCCACCGTTACACGCACCTGCTCCCCTGCACAGCTGCGTGCCTTCAACGGCGGTCTCCTTGGCGGCGCGTTACGGTACACCCTCGCCCGTTACACAGGGAATAGCCTCAACTCCCACCCCCCTAAACGCCCAGTGGGCAGGCGATCTAAATGCTAAACTAATGGACCTTCGGGACCCGCAGGCGTCTCGATAGTTTTCGTTTGCATCTTTACATCAGCCAAACGACACGGAATGGCGCGTTTCCACTCCTGCCACCAAACGCGTATAGGATGACATTCGCTCCTGGCAGCTGCTGCGCCGTTGCGCCATTCCATTCTGCTGATGGGCAAGGCATTCTGCTCCCCCTACTTGTTGTTATGCTGCACAACTGCACTCGTTCGCATCGTGATCGTTTGCAGCCATACAATGTGCTCGCCGCCGAGCGATGCAAAGGTTAATGAGATTAAAGACACACGGCTCCGAGCACTTGTAGCGATACACTCCTTCTAGATTAAATTAGGTGCAACTCTCATGCATAAGCGACGGATTTTCTGCGTACTACGAAGACCATCGCAGGACTTCCCGATTGAGACAGAGGCGCTTTCGGGACCATTTAAACACTTATTGAAGCCTACAGAGGGGCATTAAAATAGTACGTACCAAGCTGCTAGGCCTATGATACCTTAGTTAAACTAGGTAAAAGGACGCCCCAGAGCAACTGCGCTCTGTCATATCACAGCTATGCATGCATCCCATGACGCGGCTGCTTCGTGTAAACGGCCGCATGTAGCAACGCTGGAGCGAAAACTCATAGCCGGGACTGGGAGAAATGAACACAACGGAATAAGCGAAAGCACAATTTAACAGAAGAGAGGGTTCCGAGATGTGTCACCTTTCATCCTCGAGAGTCTCCAGGTCCGGATATCCAAGCTGTGCACAAACGTCCTCTATGTCGCATAACACCGCTGCTTTTTCCTGTTCAAGTAGTCTCACTCTGCTCTGTAGCTCCTGAATCCTAAGACAGTCGGCTTGTATGAGTTTGGTTTTCTCCGCTGCTCTCTCTTGCAGCTCGCGCAGGCGTTCAATGAGGTGTTGTGTACAATTCGCGCCTTCGCTCATAGTGATGCACAAAGAGCGGCCCCATCACTTTTTCGCCCGAGTCATGACGCGCTCATCACACGGTACAGAAGAAAGTGGCGCGCGACCGCTCCGCCGAGTTCGCGAGTCACCAGCCGCACGACGATAAACCGACTACTTTCGTGCGAAGTTCGAACCACCCAACGCCTGCTGTTGCACCACAGCCGGTCTCGAGGGAGAGCGCGCGCTCTCTCCCTCGAGACCGAACGACCGAACCAGACACCAAACTGATAGTTTCGTATGGTTTCGTATCAAAAAGCAAAATTATTTTGCTGTATAAGAAAACCAAACTTTATATTTGATTTGATCTACGACGTATATCTGAGCGCATAAAAGCGACATTTAAAATTTTTGATTGCGGTGCAATTGAGTCACATGGTCCTGCGTTTAGGAGGAGGGCGGTCGGGGGATGCAAAGCAAAAAAGCCCCTCTGACCTGGTGTTTGGTGGATGGAGGAGGGGCTTTTGGCACTTTCGGTGGACTCGGTGACTGGTGTGTAGCGGTGCACGCTGCAAATGCTTGCGGGCAGCATGTGATATCCTGTGCTACCTTTGCCGGAAAGCAGTCTTGCTGGCTGCCCACAGACACGCGTCAGCGGTCAACCTGCAAAGTTAGGAAACGCGTCCGGGTACAATCTGGGGGGTGGGATTTATCCGCGCGCGAATAAGCTTGTACGATTTGTACTGTCGAGTTTCAAGATATGAAGTTTCAGCCGTACGAAGCACATTTGATACCGTCGGACCTTCGACACGATGAGTGTATACTGCAGGTGGCGGACAGCCTTGATCATCTGGGCAAAATCGCCAATGCTATTCTGGATGGCCTGCAGGAACGATTGAATGAGTATAAGGGCCGCCTCCAAAGCATTCAGGCTCGCGCCAACATGGCAAGGACAAAAATCTCTGCTATACGTGGCAGCAGCAAAGCAACTAAGGTGAGGATTCTAAAGACTATAACAAGGCCAAACTGCTTCGAGTTACACGGACTGCCGCAGTCGTCTGGTTTCCGGTCGATTATACTCTTCAGTGTTCTACTCCCCTCGTCTAATTTGTGCAGAGCATCTGCAAAGCTAAAAAAAAAAAAAATCCATGCCTTATTTACTTTGTTCTACTTACGTGCCATTGCAGGATTTACTAGGCAATCTACTTGTATACATGCTGACAGTAAATTGCAACTTATATGTCCACACTTGAAACCCAACCGGGGTGCGTGCATTCAGTCTCAGTACGTGGACCTCCACAGAGGTACCACTGAGGGCGCAAAAAATCGAATCTTAGCACAATAGTGCCTTCAGTTTTTATTTACTACATTGATGCATAGCACTGCACCTGGAAACCCAGTATGGATTTTCAGTATGATTCGTGTACACCCTTCCCTAATATCCTAATATTTATTTCGCATCTGCTTTTCTTATCAGTCAAGTTGTCAAAACTCACTGGAGCTGCACGGTGCCTTAAAATGTTCTAATGCTAAGCATGAATCTGAGGGATCACATTCTGGCCACAGCAGCCACATTGTGATGCAGACTGAAGGCGAGAGTCAGGCATATGCCAAACATCTTTTTGAACCAAGCAGAGGTTTATTCTAATCTGCATAGGAAGTACAGAACCTGAGCTTTTGCTGCGTAGCTCGTGACAATTTGTCGTGTGCTGATGTAGTCAACAGCTGTACGATAAGCATGCCAAAGGTAGAAAGGTGCCGCTTCTGCAGATGGAGCCAAAAAGGCATGTACTGTGCTGTGTCAGTGCACTTTATAGAGCCCCAGGGGATACTAATTAATATGGAGTCTGCCACTACAGCATTATTTGTAGCCCACAAAGACTATTTGGGACATGAATACCCCATATGCCGCAACCACTCAGGTGGTTGGAAAGTAATCCAGAATGCACAAATGTACTCTGTCTCATAACACATTGTGTTGCTGTGGCACACCGGATCAAATTTAACCAATTTCTCAGTGCACATTGAGTCTTGTTACTTTTAGTAAACGTTTTCAGGTTATATTTCCCTTTTTTACTGACATTTTTCCTTCTCTAGCTAACATTTGCAAGTATAGAAAAATTCATCGCTCTTGAGCTATCCATGTATACTCTTTTGTTCTTGATGCCTTGAGCAGGTTTTTTCAAGTTACAAGTTTCCTGCGGGTGATCCTGAACCTGCCCGAGAACTTACTGTATCTTTGACACCTGTGCCTCTTGAGCATAGTCGCATCCACATTCGAAGCCAGCACCTGACCCCTGACGAACGGATGCTCAAAGAAAAGTTGCAGTTCTTCAATGTCCGTCCACCAGCAAAGGCAAATCCATCTACCACCAAATCTGCTTGGCAAAATGAAGAAGGGCTTGGCAGGCTGCCGGAGAGCACAGAGAGTGTTGGAAGCCTACTCTTGTTCAACACTGGGGAGAACCCGTAAGCAAAATTGTGTGACAGCTTGTTTATGCGTTGCTTCATGTGGAGATGACCCAAGCAGTCTGGTTGCTCCTCTCTACTGCTCAGGACAGATGAACATAACCACCTAGATTTGCATTGCTAAGCTACCTAGAATTAATGCAGCCGGCTCAGTGGGGTGCACGTGTTAGTACTTGCTCCAGCATCACGTGTGGTGTATAATTTGTTTCGGAATACTGCCAATCCCATTTTGGGGATTGCCATAAGAAAGATATACTCGAGTGCAAATTCACTGGCTTCAGTTTGAGGGGTCAGCAATACATTGGGAAGAACATGCAGCACATGTGGCATAAACAAGAAGGGCATTGTGTAAATACATCAAGAATGACACTTGCATCTAACAGGCCCCGCCGAGGCGGCACAGTGGTTACGGCGCTTGACTACTGTTAAGGATGCGGGATCAAATCCCAGCCTTGGCGGCCACTTTTTGATGAGAGCGAAAAACAAGGCACCATTGTGCTGTGCGATGTCAGTGCACGTTAAAGTACCCCAGGTGGTTGAAGGCGTCTCCCATAGCCTGAGTCGTTTTGGGACGATAAACACCACAATCCAAACAAACCAAACTTGCATCTAACAAATACAGTGCGAGAAAACACTGGAGTAAAATAAGATTAGCACAGTCATTTCGAGAGCAATTTATGAACAGAAGCCAGCTTGCCACTGCTGGCTGAGTTGTAATTGATGGATGTAATTGATTCCAATCTCTGACTGCTTGTGGAAAAAAATGACGTCGGAAGGTAATATTGCAACGCTATAAATCTTTAAGGGTGAACGCATGCTTGTGTTGAGTTTCTTTTGTATGGTTAATATGAACAAAGTCTGTAGAGGGCACTTAAGGAGTGCTAAAATCCGGAACAGTAAAATTTAGCATTGGCATTGTGCATTAATGTACGATGGTTATTATGCGATTCATTGCATGTATTATTAGATGAGCCAATACTCATGCCCTCACGCAAGCGTTGAATTTTTGCATTCTATTTCAATTGTCTTGAACTTAGTCAAAGTAGCCGAGGAGTTCTATGCTGATCTATATAGTAGCCGAAGTAGTCAGGACAATAATGAGATAGGCAATAGTGAAAAGCAGTCAGACGTTCCGCCAGTGATGAAGGACGAGGTTAAGAAAGCTTTAGAAGCTACGAGAAGGGGTAAAACAGCTGGGGAGGATCAGGTAACTGCAGATTTGTTGAAAGACGGGGGGAATATCGTGCTGGAAAAAACTGGTCACCTTATATACGCAATGCCTGATGTCATCGACGGTAACCAAAGTCGTAGAAGAACGCTAACATTATCTTAATTCCTAAGAAAGGGGATGCTGAGGACTTGAAAAATTACAGGCCAATCAGCTTGCTATCTGTTACATATGAGGCATTTACTAATGTAATCATTAGCAGAATTAGCTGAATCAGGACAGTCTTAGACTTCAATCAAGCAAAAGATCAAGCAGGTTTTTGAAAGGGTACTATACTATCGATCATATTCATACCATCAACCAGGCGGTAGAAAAATGCTCGGAATATGACGAGCCTTTATACATAGCATTCAGATTACGAAAATCGTTTGACTCGGTAGAAACCTCGGCAGTCGTTCAGGCATTGCAAAATTAGGGTATAGACGAGCCGTATGTGAAAGTGCTGTAATATATCTGTAGTGGCTGCACAGCAACCATAGTTCTGCATAAAGAAAGTAACAAAATTCCCATACAGAAAAGTGTTAGGCAAGGAGACACGATCTCCCCAGTAATATTCACAGCTTGCTTAGAGGATGTGTTCAGAGACTTGGAATGGGAGCAGTTAGAGATAAGGGTTAATGGAGAATACCTCAGTAATCTGCGATTGGCTGATAACATTGTCTTGCTAAGTAACTCAGGGGATGAACTACAATGAATGATTGATGACCTAGACTGGAGTAGCTGAAAAGTAGGCTTTAAAATCAATATGCAGAAGACTAAGGTAAGGCTCAACAGCCCCGGGAAGGAACAGCAGTTCACAATAGGCAGCAAAGCACTGGAAGTGGTAGACGAATATATCTACTTAGGATGGGTAGTAACAGCAGATCCAGACCATGAAAGGGAAATAAATAGGAGAATAAGATTGGGATGGAGCACATTTGGCAAGTATTTGCAGATTATGACTGCCACCTTACTGGTATGCTCAAGAGGAAAGTATAACAACAGTTGCATATTACCTGTATTCACATATGGGGCTAAAATGTGGAGGATAACGAAAAGTGTTTTACTTAAGTTGAGGACAATGCAGAGGGCTATGGAGCAAAAAATGGTAGGTGTAACGTTAAGAGATTGGAAGTGCGCAGAGTGGGTCAGAGAAATAACTCGAGTTAATGACGTTCAAGTGGAAATCAAGAAGAAAAAATGGGCAGTGCATGTAGTGCGTAGAAAGGACAACCGATGGTTGCTTAGGGTAACAAATTTGATTTCAAGGGAAGTAAAGCATAGCAGGAGGCAGCAGAAAGGTGGGCGATTAAGGTTAAGAAGTTTGCGGGGGTCAAGCGGATGCATCTATCACAAGACCGGGTTAATTGGAGAAATATGGGAGAGGCCTTCACCCTGCAGTCTGTATAGTTTGGCTGATGATGATGAATCAATTTACATAATGTTGACACCTCTGCTGGCATGCAAGAAATATGAAAAGGCCTAAGGAACATGCTTATACTAGCATAAATAACTAGGTGTGATGTAGGAAATTGCAATCAGCCTCTTTTGTCTTGTTTATCTTTGAAGTGAAGCATGTCCATCTTGTGCAGTGCATGCAAGGAATTGTTTATGTAAGGAGCATATTGGTTATTTTTTTATTACTCCAATTACACCATAATTTGTGTAATTTAACTTTATCAGCCATTTGCTTTTTTTTTTTGTTGCAATTAAATTTTTAAGCAAAATTAAAATTTGGACCTTACTCACCTTGCCAACAGTTTTTCAGTGCAGTGCTAGTAGTTGCAATGCTTGGCTGTATAATACTTTGGAAGCAGTGTGACTGGGACTGAGTTGATGTGCTATTCAAACACATTTAACTGGGGTCATCAGAGCGTTAGCTTATGTAGGAATGGCTAATAGTAGTAGTAGTATTAGTAGTAGTAGTAGTAGTAGTAGTAGTAGTAGTAGTAGTAGTAGTAGTAGTAGTAGTAGTAGTAGTAGTAGTAGTCGTGGTAATGGTGGTGGTGGTTGGTGGTGGTGGTATTAGTAGTATTATTTGATATTTTGACAAATGAAATTATGTAAATAATTTGTTCGGTGATGTGCTTATGAAAATGAGTTGATCTGAGGCATAGTTCGCATAGCCGTTGCATTGTGCAAGTGTGTGCCAAGTTATTGTGTGTAAATACAAGTTTCCCGCTTGCGAGCTTTTTTTTTTTTTTTCTTCAGTGTTTTGCAGCATGTGTCACGAACACTTGCAGGTTGAGAATAAGAGTATTTACTATTCGTGCCATGCTTGTGTGTTCATAGTACTGTGTTCTTTTCTTTGGACTCTTGCTGCAAGGCTTTGTTAGGGAATGCAGCCAGGGACGAGTAATAAGCACAACTTCTGAATTGGTGGCTTGTGCAGCTTGATGGCTGTAGCTGCGAATCCCTTGCTATAATGTTGGGTCATTTCATATTGTTGGCAGGGCATGCAAGAAAAAAGAAAATTAACTTTTTAATCGTAGGCACTCTTTGGACAGACCTGTTCTTAAAAGCTTCACTCATAGATAGAGCTTTTTCTCCTACATTTCGATCACATTTTGTCACGGTTCCAACAGCATGAATGCTGTGTACCACCAACTAGGTGATTCCTCTTCTCTGCCAGTCACAGTCTCACTCTCCATGTTTGCAGGTACACGAGATATGTGCAGCGTGATCCCTTGGTTAGTGCCAAGCGGACAGTGTCTCGGGCGGAAGAGGCCTTAACAGGGCCTAATCTCCTGGGTGCAGCCCCAGCCTCCATGAGTGGCACTGAACAGCGTGGCACTACCCAGGAAGGCTTCTTGTACAGCCCCGGCATGGGCCAGGTGCCACAAATGGACGTGCCTGCTGCCCTGCCCGACCTGCCGGGTGAGTGCATCCTGAGAAGACTCCCTGCACTGCCACTGCAAGTAGGAACTCAGATTGACCATGACAGTTGCTGTGGTATGGGCTGCAGTGTTGATTAGCTGCACCATACTGCCCTGCAGACAGTACTGTAGCCACTGGCCAGACTTTTTCCTTGAGGTCTTAAGTTAGGTACTGAACAACCGCAACAGTTGCAGGAAACACTGGTAGCTAGCTCAGTTTGGGAGCATCCCAGAAACGTGTGACCTTGCTTTGTCCATTCTTCCGATCAGAGAAAAGTGGACTGTCTGGGCATGTGTAGAGGAGATAACCAATGGTCAATAGCGGAACAATAGTCGCTTGATGCCAGTGCAAGGGAAACATACTAGTTGCGGCTAGTTGTGGTTTGAATGGAGTCAGGCAGGGTTATGAGGTTAAGGATTGGATAGCTGTGGCATGGGGAACAAGTAATCTGACACCAGTGGCAGAGGTACTTAAGGTTGTCAGTTACCCCACGCATCTTAGCTAAACAGCTAGAATAGTGGCTAATGAAGTGGCGGCTAGCGCTTGCATTGCGTGATGAAGGTATTCGGATAAGCCTGCAGCAAAGAAATAACATGCTGTCATTGCCATCATGTTGGATGGTGTGGTTAGGTATGAACTTTTCCTGCGAGCATATGATGCATTGTAAAGCACATGTCTTTAATGGGCATGTTCTCATGGACTAGGGATATTCAAAAGATGCCAAAGAGCCTTGCATGTTTCAGAGCTTTTATCAGTGTCTGCCAAAGTTTACACAAGCCTTAGAAAAGTGGTTAAATTTAATAATAATAATGACCCAATTGCTAGAGAAAAACAGTTTGCTGTAAGCAGCTACATTACAATTCGTTTCAAAATGAAGGGGATTGAAAGGAAAGGTTTTGTCTGGCTGCTCTGAGAACCTAAAAAGCAACTCCACAGAGTGCAAAAGTTTCACAGAACTCAGCTTGAGAACTCTTATTGTGAGCGATGTCTTTTTGCAGGCATAGCTGATGACCTGTCTTATTCGGAAGACTTGGGGCCATCCATTGCACCTTCTTGGCTTCCTGAGCTGCCCGAGGTGTCTTCTGACTCCTCAGTTCCACCATCCCTACCTGAGGTGGGCGCTACTGACTTGCCACCCCTGGACTCCACACCCGAGCTGGTTGTCGAGTGTCCCCCTCCCCTGGACCAGGTTGAAGTGGCTCAGTCCCAGGAGCCCATGTCCACTCATGACACGGCCTTTGAGACAAGCACAGGGTATGTGGCAGTGAAACATCAACCCTTTGCATGGTGCACATCTGCTTTTCTTTTGCTCACTTTGGGTAGCTGTGTCTTCTTATGGCAAGACAATATTGATCATGCTTCTCACTTGCAGAGTGGCCGGACTGTTTCGCTAGCCACATTAGACTGCCGGTAAATCCAGGTGTTTCAATTTCTCTTTCATAATTCTATACTGCCTACAGGCAGCTGGTGGTAATGCCATATTTACACAAATATAATGTGCTCTTTTTTCCCGTTATCCATCGGTTTCGGAATTTATTTCGCGTTGATTATCGGAACCAAGGTACTAATACAGCACGATTTTTTTTTCATACTGCTCCAGATATCTACTGGTAGCTTTGCCACTAGGCTTGGGAGCGACTAAGAGAGGCCAACTTGTCAGCAGCCTTGGGGCATCACGGTGCACATCGACAAAAAAAGAGGGTGTCACCGATCTTCGAAAGATAGCGACTGTAGCCATTGAGGTGAAAACTGGAATGAAAGACTCAGTGGATTAGAGAAAAGAAAGAAGTGCAAATGGACCCCAGAACTGGGCGAACACGATGCACTTGTAGGATATAGGGGTTAACAAGCCTGAGGCTTTGCTGTGCTCTACGATGTTGCATGCATAGGTTGGCAAAATCCTGTGTGCTCACTCAGGCTCACTCATAAAAATTTGGGCCATCTGCGGGCTCACTCTCACTCAGACTCGCAAGGCCCGGACTCACTCACACTCATGAACTCACGCAAGCTGGCGACTCACTCGGGCTCACTCAGACTCATGAACTCAAACTCACGCAAGATGACCACTCACTCTGACTCACTCAGACTTATAACTAATCTGGGCTCACTCACTCATTCAACTCACGACTCATTTGAACTCTCATTTCAACTCTCGACTCATTTGAACGCACTCATCTCAACTCACTCATTTTTGACTCACAACTCATCTGCACTCACTCACTTCGACTCGCGACTCATCTAAACTCAGACTCATCATGGACTCACTCATTTCAACTCGCGACTCATATGTACTCACTCATTTTTGACTCACGACTCATCTGCGCTCACTCACTTCGACTCACGACTCATTTGGACTCACTCATTTCAACTCGTGACCCATTTGAGCTCACTCATTTTGACTCATCGGGACTCACTCATTATGGAATCACTCATTTCCACTCGACAAGCAACGAGAGACGGTCCTAACGCTTGTATAGGTAGGCAGAAGATAGTACCGAGAAAAACGCGGGGAAAAAAAAAAGAAAAAAAAAAGTAACATTACATGATTAAACTGTTTTCTTCAGTAATGAACGAGTTGAAAGGTTACAGGAAAAGGAAAAAATATGGTAGAGATTATCTCTTTTAGGCTGATTACAGTACGAAAGCACGATCCTTTTAGCTATAGCACGGGCCAAATTTTGGAAATGGCTATGGCCGATTTGGTGGTTGCCGTCTTGTCGGGCACAGTCAATAATACAAATTGTAAAGGTGAAACTTCGAAGGTGGCCTGGTCCAAATTCTGGAAATGGTCATGCTCAACTTTATAGGTAGCCATAGTGTCGAGGATAGTCAATGCAATTAGAAACTGATCGCTTTTGATGCAAATTGGCCAAAATCAAATTTCGAGGGTTGATAAATCGTGTGTGACCCAAACCAAAATTTGGAGGTCACCATCGTGTTCGTCATAATCGAATTATGTTGTACGTTCATTTTGGTCCAAATTCGGCCGAGGTCAATCTACTGGGGTGAGTGGACCAAATTTGAGGGTGGGCCTGGTCAAATTTGGAGGTCACCATCTCATTCGCCATAGTCATATTACATTGTACAGATTTTTGCCCAAATTAGTCGAGGTCAAGTTTCGGCGGTTAGTGGGAAAATGGTGACCTCCAGTGGGACCCTGGAGGTCACCATTGTGGTCGCCGTAGGACAGGGTTTGTACCAAATTGACCAAAGCAAAATTTCAGCTATGCCGGAATGCGTTTAAATTACCCGCGTACGTAGCCACATACAGTAGAATCTCGGTGATACGAAATTCAAAGGCAGACGAAAATTTTCGTATCACCAAAAAACGAGCAAAATCCGTTTTCAAGCCTTCCAACAGGTACGAAATATTTATTTTCGTTGAAGGAAATCGCGTATATCTTTCTGCACCTTTTTTTCCGCGAGATCTGATAACAGAGTTTTGAAAACTGAAAAATTGGGCCGCTGTCTTCTCCCGCACAGACTCTGAGGTCACGGCGCGCCGCAGAACATCGATGGCGTGCATCGTTTCTGCTGCCGTCGGTGGTGGGTCAACGCTTTGGTCGTCGTCATCTTCGTCACTGCATGGAATGACAGGCTGTGATGACGCTTCCTCTGCAATATCTTCAACCGTGCGGAGACCACAGGTGGCGAGGTCGTCGTCCGCGGTGACGAAATCGTCGGCGCAACAGTCGACGTCAAGTTGATTCCAGACATCGATGGGAATCGGGTCGGGCACTTGCGAGGCAGTAGCCACAGCGGATTTGAAAACCCCACACTTAGCGGAACAATTGGCGATGGTCGTAGGAACGACGCGATTCCAGGCAATTGCAAGAAAATGCACAGCGTCCAGAAGAGTGATCTGGAGATTCGCGGCCTTCCTTTCAATCTTCGTGAGGAGGCGGCGCACCAACAAAGCTTTAAAATGGTGCTTAACATTCCTTATAATCCCAGCATCCAGTGGTTGCAAATGACTTGTTGCGTTCGGGGGCAGGAACACCACCTTAACACTCTGTAGTGTCATTTGTTTTGGATGGGCGGTGCACTGGTCCAGCAGCAAAACTATTTTTCTGTTGTGGCAAGACACCTTGCGGTTGAAGTACATGACGAATTCCATAAACAAAGAAGACTTCATCCATGCTTTTTTGTTCGCCTTGTAGACGCAGGGCAATCGACCGGCTGCCTTAAAGCATCAGGGCTTTTGGTATTTGCCAATGACTGTCAGTGGCATCTTTTCCGATCCGTCGGCGTTGCAACAAAACAAAACTGTAATGCGCTGTTTGCTCTTTTGTCCGCCCCGGCAGGCATCGCCTTTAAAGCACAAACTTTTTTCGGGCTGGAGATTGTAAAACAGCCCTGCTTCATCTACATTAAAAACATCACGTGCCTCATATCCCGCTATGTTAGACGGCAGTGTGGTTGTCATCCAGTCTTCCACGGCGGAGGCGTCGACCTTTTTTCCTTCGCCGCAAACAGTCTTGTATGAAAGATTGACGCACCTTGAACCAGTGAATCCATCCACCGGAGGCCTGAAAGTCATCGATTCCAAGTGTGGGTGCTATGTCCGCTGCCTTCTCACGAAGCACTTTTTCGTCGATGTTGATGCCGGCCGCCGTGACCTCTCTGAACCACGTTAGAAGAACCTCTTCCAACTTCACATGGTGGGCAGTTTTGGCTTCTTTAGAATTCATCGCGAAGTGCTGCACATTCTGCATAATTTGGTCGCTCTGACCAACGATCGTTGACAACGTTGACAGCGGCAGGCCTAGCTCCTTGGCCATGTCAGTGCGCCTTTTCTTGGGCTCTTTGTTCACCTTATTTAAAATTTCCAATTTGTCTTTAAAGGTCAGTGCCTTTCTCTTGCGTGACATTGCAGTATGCTGTATCTTTTCGCGTTGCCGAGATGATCACAAAACGACGCGCTATCAACGCGTTGTCAGCCTCAACAAACGAGAAAACGAAGCAACGTGTTGCCGCTGCAGCGGAGACTCCGGAAAGCGGAAGAGCGTGGCCTGCGGGGCGGTATGGAGCGGCGGAGAATAGTGGAGAGGGCCGCAAGGCTGTGCACACAACACCAATTGCAGAAAGCAACAACGAGATAAAAAAAAAAACAAAATGCGGGGGAGAGGGGAGAGAGAGAGAGCGGGAGGGGTGAGGGGGGCAAGACATCGCCAACTTCGCTGCTGCCGCGGGTTGCCAAGCCGGTTTTTTCCCGCTATATTTTTTTTCTTCTTTCGCGCGCGTGTGCGTGATCCGTGCTATCAGTGCTGCGCACGCTTTTCTCGCTGTGAGTGTGTGCGTGGGCCTCGACCGGTCGTGATACCGAAGTTCGTATCACCCGTAGCGAAAAGAAAAGGTGTTCGGAACATCCGATTTTTTGCCCACTGAACGCAATGCAATTCGGCCGGGAAATTTTATGAGTTCGTATGACACCGAATTTTGTATCAGCCGAGTATCACCGAGGTTCTACTGTATTTGTGACCTCAAACAGCCTACCTAAATAGAGCAATGACACACAAAAAGAAATATCGGACAAGATTCTTGGTCTGTGGTGGTGAGCCTGTGACTTCTTTCACAATAAGAAAGAACATTAAAAATGTGGTTACACAATGGTTTCTTCGAGCTTCATTAGCCTGATATTGTTAGCTATGCACGGCTAGCCTGGCTTGTTCGCATCGCTGTGCACCAATGAGCAGCTAACCCGTGAAATCATTTGCGAGATATTCCGGAGTAAATAAACAGCAAAGGAAGAACTATATAGCCACCACAATACAACACGCCAACGAGAACAAATGTTCAATTAACTTGCATTAATCGCCACAGTCAAAATAATTGCGTAAAAAAAATTGCTCTACATCATCAGCTCACCAAGAAGCTTATTTATTATTAGAATTACACAGGCAATTCGAGTCCACTAGTATCTAATTAGCGACTTGTGCCAGTTATTCACTCGATCACTTCAGATCATGATGCTTCAACCTCTGAGCAAGAATTCATTTGATTTCATAAGAAATTTCTAGGTCGTACTCGGCAAGACTCAGATCATAATCTGAATGCGAATCCGGACTCTCTCACGACTCAGATCATGATCTGAGTATTAGTCCATACTCACTCACGACTCAGATCATGATCTGAATGTGAGTCCGGATTCACTCAAACTCAGATCATAATTTGAGTGCGAGTCCGGACTCACTCACAACTCAGATCACGATCTGAGTGTGAGTCCGGACTCACTCACGACTCGGATCATGATCTGAGTGTGAGCCTGAGTGAGTCCGCCGACCTATGGTTGCATGTACAGTCGTGAGCAAAAATGGAGAGACCGCTGGCGGCGGGAGCAGTTGCGGGGCCGCCCCACGACGCGGCTATTTCGCCGCGCTCGCTCGCTGCGAGAGTGCCCAGAGTGACGAGAAACTTCCCCCTCGCTCTCGCTGGGTGTTTATCACGCCTGATAAATTCTTTGTGCGGATTTCAGCTACTCTGCTGGCAAACGGTCGCGTCAAAGAGGAGTGTGAAAAGAAAAGTGTGTTGAGCTTGCAGGTATCTTGAATAGAGTTTAAAAAATCTCACGTCTCATAGCACCCTAATAAATTGTGTGCCACTTCGCAAAAGAAACCTGCCTTCAATGCGAATCATTTCACACGCCCGCAGCCTAAAGAAATACAATTAGCATTTCAAGAAACAGCTATACTTTTGAGGAATTCTCCTGTTTTGTCAGCCATCTCTGCGGTCGTGTCCCATTCATTTACACTGTACCCAAAAAACGCTTATCATATGTGCTAAGAATATAACAGGTAATGCTCTGTGCGTGTTTCTCTGTAGTACCTTCAAAGCTTACAAAAAAGACCAGTCGCTCATGGACATCGCAAATCGCGCGCATCAGGCTCACAAATTTGCGACATCACTGCGTGCACAGCGAGCTCTGTTACAGAGAACTGGTATCAGAAGGCCATCACTATTCACATGCATAACGAATAACTTCAGTAACGACAGTCTAAGTCCATTTCCCATTTCACTCAGTGAAGGCTTGAAACTAAGCTAACTTGGAACACTTAAGGCGCAACATCAAGGCTCTGCTTGCATTTCACATGCACTCTCAATAGCTATTTACTGATTGAAGAAAAAAAATCAGGCCTGCAAAGTGACTTCTCAAGGCTCGAGCAAAGCTTTCTGTGCATTTTTTTTTTTTTTTTTTGGTGTGCCAGTCGCCGACTGATTAGGCGGGCAAGCCACTGACGGCGTTACCGCTGAAGCGCGCTGAGAGTGGGAGCAGCTGCCGCTACTTTCTATTCAGGAACTACACTTTTTTTTTTTTCACACTCCTCTTTGACGCGACCGTTTACCAGCAGAGTAGCTGAAATCCGCACTAGGAATGTATCAGGCGTGATAAACACCCGTGCGAGAGCGAGGGGAAAGTTTGTTGTCACTCGGGGCACTCTCGAAGCGAGCGAGCGCGGCGAGATAGCAGTGCTGCGGGGCAACCCCACAGCTGCTCTCGCCAACGAAGTGGCGGTCTCTCCACTTTTGCTCACGACTGTACCTGCGAACATGATATCAACATATCTGTTGCTCCCGCATTTTTTGGTACTGTCAGAGTCTTTTTGGTACTGTCTTCACTTTTTCTTAACCTTCGGCTGTATTTGCGTTGAGTAGGGTAAGATTGCATGCAATTGTTATACGTATAAATATGGATGTGTTCAGATATGAACTTAATCGAGATCCCATGACCATTTTTTGTTTGCAATGAAATTTTTACATTTGGTGGGCAAATGTCTCGACACAAAGAATCGAACCTTAGTTTTGCAAGATACGGCATAGTTATCTCGGAAAAAAGTTGTATGCCACTAGAGGTGGAAAACGCCATTTTTGCCATTTTAAAAAGGTTACAAGCTTGGAGACTTGCTGCTTCTGCACTATGATCTTGTCATCTGTTACTTTTTACTCACTAAATCTATGCAGCTTTTACTTTCACAAAAGCTATTAGAAACCCGTTTTGTTGTTGTTGTTGATTTAGTAAAACTTTGCTTCAGGAGTGACGCACTGCAAAAAATTTCGCATTTAGAAAACTTGCATACTGGCATGATGACCTAAGTTGTTTGCACTAAAACTTTTTATCTTTATTATGCGGGCTACATTCCTAATTTCACACAAAATTTGGAGCTCTAGATTGTTAGGTGTATTTCTCACAAGGCATCAAAATCATCCGAAATTTAAAAACAGCAAAAAAGGGGCAACTTCCAGTTTCCAGTTCCCAGATTAAAAAAAATAACATCATATTCGATTTTTATTAAATCCCTCTCAAATATCCTTAGTATACCTCAGAAATATTACGGACTAAAAAAGGACTAAAAAAGCGATATGCCAAAGTTGTCAATCACTAGGAAGCTTTTCCTTATGGGGTCTATTGGCCTCGAGATCGAGCAGAGTCGCCACCTTGCGGCTCAGCGGCGAAACCTACTCAGTGTGGATGCGTTTTCGCGTCGCGTGCCAGCCTGCAGTAATTTACGCGCGCGTGCGGCGTGTACAGGAGTGTTTTTGTTTGTTTCGCGGTTCCTGTGAGCTTTTGCTTACCTATATGCCTCTTGCAAAATCAATATGAACAGTCTATAACCCCACGCTTCATTAAAAAATATACTTGTCCGTATCGAGCATGTCATGCTTGGATAAGGACGTCATCCATCGGGGAATTCGGCGCTTGAGATCCTTTGACATGCAATGTCTCAAACGAAATGGTACTGCCGTTACCGCCGTGTCAAAGCAAAACAGGTCACTGCCGTCAATAAAAGTTAATGCAAACGCTCAGAAATCGCCTATTCCCGTTTCTGTTTGGAATACCGCAGCTACTGAAACATATGCCACCGCGGACTGCTTCATATAGCAGAATGCAGTTTGAACAGACCCCTCTATGCCTACTATGCCTTCTGTATTCACGATAGAGTTGTGTGAGTACGTGTTTTTTTTTCTTTTTACTTTTAAACCTCTGTCGCGGTGTCTCAATGGTAAGGGCGCTCGACTGCTGGTTTCGAGAACGGGGGATTCAATCACAACCGTTTCGAAAGGCGCTCCTCTGCTGTGGGATTTGACTGCACAATAAACAATCCCACGTGGTAAATGTGGTGTTAATAATGAAAAAAAAAAAAAAAACGACACCAAAACCAGCCTCTGCAATCATCCGTCATAACCGATGCCGCTTTCATGCGTTAAACCCGGGCCAATATATGCATTTCTTTTCTTTATTTTTTTTTTATTGTCGAAGGCTTGCATCCGTAAAAGTTTTAGTGAGCACATTAGAGAAATGCTCGAATGTTTGAGAAACATATTCCCTGCACCTAATTGTTACCCTAAATATTACATAATACACCTAGATTAATGTACTTTACTGGTAGCTTATTATAATCATTATCATCCCTTTTGGTCCAAGTGCGGTCTTCCGAGCAAACTCGTCGTTACTGACAAGGGGAGTAAAACAGCTTCATGCGGGCTCAAATATCAGTGTTTAGTTCGGGAATAAATACATATTTATAGTCGCATGATAAGATGACCTCCATTTCTTTCGGAATAGTTTTATATCCGGCATCTGTTTTGGAAGCAACCCTAATATTTCACTTCGCATAAGATTTAGTCACTGCTAAATTATTAATAAAGAAATTTTCAGCCTGTAAAATTGCTTCCCAGAACATGACAGTGCCCATGCGCAGTTTATAACGATGTCTTCGCAGCGAGTAATTCGTAGCTTGCACTTTAACGTTACTGAAAATTAATCGCTGATTATTGTAAATTCTGTCAAGTGTGTAAAAGTTATCTCACGCGGTGAAATTTATTGGCATTGCAAAACAAAATAATTAAACTACTAATTTACCGTTATATATTAACATCACACACATCAGAAATCCCTTATACTTTCCTCGGTTTCAGGAAATCATTTACAGTTAGTGGCGCATGCAGTAATACACTATCACATTCTATGACAGTGGCTGCAAAAAGCATCTCGGCAAATTCAATCCACTCAGCGCTGTATACGTGAACAATCAGCTTTCCTGTGCGGCGAGGCTTCCTGTATAGTGTCGGCGTGATCTCATTTTTTGGGAATACTTGTGCGTGGTTGTCTTGGCCAGAGTTGATGTGCACTCAGTATAAAGCAACTCGCCATGCAGTGCGCTGCCAGTGCTACATTTAACCTGCTTAATCCTCGAGTCAAGTACGATATAATGAACCAGGCTTTCTCGATTCAATCTAAAGTATTGCAGGTATCTGCGTGGGCTTGCGACTAAATTCGCCGGTCTCACTCGCATGAGACACGCACAAACTGTTTAAAAGTCGATAAGAAAAACAAAGCTGTCATTAGGCAGGCCCAAGCATTAGGCGCGTGAGCGCGGTACAGCGCAAGAAACGGGCAAAGTAAATCTGGAAGATCTGGTGGTTGCGTGCTTTGTTTTCCTAAAATCCGCTCTTCTTCTGCTGCATTGGCGAAATCCTTGGATATTTTTCTGCAATATTGCAGAAATACTGCAGAAGACACGTTTTCATCGCCAACAAACCCGCCGTAAACTCGGAAGCAGACCTACGCAGCGTGCGTTTCTACGAGCGCCGCCAGCTGCCGATCCACACTACCGGACTGACGGTGGCGCCACCTCTAGGTCGATCTTGCGGCGAATCGCCAAAATATTAAACATTAGCCCCAGCATTGCTCAAGCAAGGAACGATGAACAATTGGCAGGAAGGAGTGAAGCAAAAAAGCTGTAGGATGGAAAGGATACCCTTCAATGCTGTCTGTCTATATCCCAAAGCTGCTTTAAAATGCTCAAGTCTACTTCCACCCCTGTAGACCTCCGCCATATTCACAAGTGGACATGACGATTGAGGTCATGCTGCAGTTGTCTGCCATACCAGGCTAAGCAAAAAGCATGGGCAAAGTCAAGGCACATTATTGTGGTCTGAAGGCGCTTCCTTGGCAGGCGAAATATCCATGTGTTTAGGAATTTATCAGCCCAGGCATAAGATCAAAGATGTTCATGTAATACCCCATATCTGGGTTCTGTGAGATGTATTCTAAATAAATAAAATAAAATAGATATGCAGAAGATATAGAGCGGAAATGTCATTCTCATAAATCTGAACTCCAAATTAGATACGCTGCTAGAGCGCATCAATGTGGTAGACTCGACATTTGAATCTACCAAGTCAAAATAGGTAAACACTCAGTTATGAAGCGAACCAGCAAGTGTTACATTTGCTGCTAGTCTGTTCCAAGTTTTTGTTATGGTTGGCCTGTGTTATATATCTTTACATGCTTTTTTCGTTTGTCTGGTCAGAGATGAGTGCGAAGTTGGAAAGGCATTGAACTTGTATAAAAAGGAATCAGATCGGAGATTTTGTATGTCAGAAAAAGAAAACTGCAATTACCAAAGGCGTTTGACCTTAGAAATATGCTCCAAAACTCTTGTTTCGTTGCTGCAAAGCTGCTCCAAAATGGCTTTACTACTTCCAAAGCTGCTCCAAAATGCTCAAGCCTACTTCCACCCCTGATTTTGGCACACAGGCTTTATCCCGGCAGGCGCTCTTGGAAATGTGAGGTTGACAGATATGCTGGGGGCGTGGAAGAGGAAGTCCCCATGGTTGAAGTAGGAGCAGGAGGCTTGTGATGAGGGAGGGGATGGCATTCGTGGTTGGGAGTGGTGCTAGAAAGGACAAAACAGAAATGGGGTACAGAAAGTGCCTCTCCAGCACGACTTCACGAACGAACTCCAACTAAACTAGGAACAGGCATCTTAAGGCTCTGTAACAGGTTGTCTTTCACATCTGCTGCGCACCTGTTGCAGTACAGTAGGTGGTCTGTCACTCCAGTGTTCATATGGGTGTCTGCGTTTGTCATATGCTACTGACTGCTGAACATGGACGTGGCTCAGGTTCCCATGGTATGCAGAGTGTTGGTAGGGTGTTCATGGTATGGGGGTTATTCTCGCAAGAATGTGCCACGGGGGGAAGCTCGACGCTACAGTCGCTTTCTAGTCCCGACATGCAGCCCTAGCAGATAGTAGACAGAGCTGTTATCTCCAACCAGCGGTGCAAGAAGTTGCCACTGTGGCGGGTTCGGGCCAGAGGGGACAAACACCGAGTTACATACTCGAACAGAGTTCACTGTGCTCGAGTACACGGCAAGGCACAACACTCAAATACTACCGCCGTAGCGAGCGAATGTCCCACTCGCGTACGGGGGTGCAATGGACCACCTATGGGAAACATACGCAAGGAGGTGAGAGGAAGAGTCTGCTCACCTGGCACGACTTCGCTCTTACATATATGCTGAGCACTGTGTTTTCTTTTATGTTAGAATTTTTGATTTTGGTCGGACTCGTGAAAACCGACGTCCACCCGTTGCAAAGGGCATGACCCCGACGACATCATCATCATCAACCCGTTGCGGTTGGTGACGGCGCATGCGTGCTCAATCAAGATGGGCCTTGGCTCAACCGCCGAAGAACCCCGAGCAAGTTGCGACAGAAGCGCTCCTCAACTCGGACCGAAGAGAAAAGGTGTCCCGTTTATGCCGGCAGGAAGGAGGGAAGCCCTTGGCAGCGTCTCTGCAGGAGACTGGGAGGCAGTGGGGGGGTTGGTCAGTGTGCCCTCTCCTCGCAGTCCTCCTAACAGCCCGCGTAATCTCGCATGTTAATTCCGCGGCCGTTATAAGTCACAGAACTAATGCAGACATGCTGAACTTGTCTGGGAGTTTTCAGTGCTATCTGCAACTGATTTTACATTGGCGTATAGATTGATACCTGCCCTTGAAGAGTAAGCAATGCAGTTAACATTCCGGTTTGGTTTGGTTTGGTTTGAGGGGTTTAATGTCCAAGTCACAGAACTAATGCAGACATGCTGAACTTGTCTGGGAGTTTTCAGTGCTATCTGCAGCTGATTTTGCATTGGCGTATAGATTGATACCTGCCCTTGAAGAGTAAGCAATGCAGTTAACATTCCAGTTTGGTTTGGTTTGGTTTGAGGGGTTTAATGTCCCAAAGCGACTCAGGCTATGAGAGATGCCATAGTGGAGGACTCCGGAAATTTCGACCACCTGGGGTTCTTTAACCCCTTAAATGTTTTGGACAAGCTTAGCTCGTCCAAGCAAAGCCGTCCCCAAAGTGTTTTGGACGAGCCCAGTTCGTCTTTCCTGAACATTTTCTCCTCTTTAGTGTCCAAGGCAAGGAGCACTCGTCCACAGCTTATTTTTGGTTTCTGCCACCAGATGGAAGCATCTGCTTGATGATTTTGTTTTCTTCTTCGCGAGGCGCGTGGTTGTTGAGTGAAAATATGGCATCCGGTGGCGGCGACACATGCTCGGCTGGTCCTTCGTCAGCCCGAAAAAGTTTTTTTCGTCATCTTCTTCTAGTGAAGAAGATTCAGATACTGATATTTATTTTGTATTTATGAAGTATTTTTTATTGTTTATTACCGGCAAGCAGCTGGTTTTGATTGCAGCATTGTCAAGTAAAGTTCATTGTGCTAATCTGACTTAGTATGTGGTGCAGTTGCTGTGGCGACACCGAGTAGTTGATTTTTACTGCAATATAATTCGAAATCAGTAACAAAAAAAAGATAGGCACTTTTGGTCCGAAAAATTTAAACAAAAATGAGACATTTAAGGGGTTAACGTTGTGGGGATTCAAAATCCCCTGCCCCCATTATAACGGCAGCGGAATTAACACGCGAGATTACGCGGGCTGTTAGGAGGACTGCGAGGAGAGGGCACACTGACCAACCCCCCCACTGCCTCCCAGTCTCCTGCAGAGACGCTGCCGAGGGCTTCCCTCCTTCCTGCCGGCATAAACGAGACACCTTTTCTCTTCGGTCCGAGTTGAGGGGCGCGTCTGTCGCAACTTGCTCGGGGTTCTTCAGCGGTTGAGCCTAGGCCCATCTTGGTTGAGCATGCACACGCCGTCACCAACCGCAACGGGTTGATGATGATGATGTCGTCGGGGTCATGCCCTTTGCAACGGGTGGACGTCGGTTTTCACGAGTCCGACCAAAATCAAAAAGTCTAACAACATAAACGAAAACACAGTGTTCAGCACATAGGGTCCTATCAGTCGTATGCTCGCACCACGGCCCACCACTCAGCCAGGCGGCGCTTGCAGGCTGCCACTGCTAACGGTTTCACCTGGCCAAATCCGAGTGCCTCCGACAGCGTAGCGCCCTCATAGGGCGGTGTCACTAGTTCGCTGCAACTGAGGGCGAGGTGCTCCACCGTTTCTGTTTCTGCCTCGTACACCCGACACATCATGCACGACACTGCTCCAGCCCAGGCCTCGAATAGGAGGCCGCTATCACCACTGTTTTCGTATGGTGGCACAGGCTCAATGTCGGTCTTGTTCAAGCGGTAGAGAGCCAGTGGGGACTTCTCCATGTTTGAAGCCCACACCCATCGCTCAGCTAGCTGAACACGCTCACGCACTTCAACCGCCCACCTGGTCGCGGTGTCGGCCACAATCCGCTGCTGGAAAATGCCGCATTCCTTCTCCAGCTGGTATATGCGGCATGTCCATGTCGACTGTAGCAGCAGGTTTTGTAGGAACAAAACCATTGAGCTCTAAGGATATTTCTCATAAAATTGCAATTTATGTATTTTTCTTTTGGGTGAACCTGAAGCTCAGCTGAATTGCTGTGCAGGTCCAGCGAGCAAGAGCCACGTGGAGAGTTGTCAATGCCCGTGACGGAGGATGGCAGTGCCCGCGCCAGCCTGCTGGAGTCCATCCGGCAGGCCGGTGGCAAGGCAGGCCTCAGAAGCGTGCGCCGGCCACAGCAGCAGCGCAAGCAGGTGGGAGAAATGTGCATTATGTGCATGCCTGTGGGCCACAAGTTGAACCTAGCAATAAATAGTTATACAAATGCACAGACGGCTTTTCATTACAGTCAAGGTTTATCACTTGTTATTGTTTTTGAACCTTTGTTTATGCCGTTCACTGGAAAAGCTAGTGTGTGATGAATTGACTGTACTCAGTGCTCACACACTGATGGTGAACATAGCGAAATGTTGCCCAAAAACTGAGATGTGGTGCTCGGTTTTCGCTGCTTTATCATCTTATGACCACTGCAATGACGGAAGTAATATTTCCCCATTCGGAGTGGTCCTTGGATTAGACAAAAATGTTATTCTGGTGCAGCTACTGATGCATTCAGAGCAGGTGTGGTAATAGTAGATTTACCAATGAAACATTTAAATATGCCTCAAAACTAATCAATCCTGCGTTAGTTTCTTATCTTGGGACTATGGAAAAGGAATGTGCCAGTTGGGAAATGTAGTACTACATGAATGCAGTGCATGATAAAGATTGTACGTTATCAACAGTGGCTCTTATATTATTTCTTGTAAGCGCAACATGAGCTGACAATATTTTGTGCTCATTTGTAGCACCCTGCGATGGCTCTCCACCTGTGGAACAGAGCCAGCTGTGAGGAGGGAAGGTGCAAGTAGGGTTGCAAGTTATTGAGATATTTTTGTGTTTCAGGTGCACTGCTCACTAAATGGTGCTACTCGCGCAGGCTTGCACCAATATAAGTAAGGTTGATTGGGCAGGCAACTCGCGCCATGTAGCCAGTGCATCTAGCAAGGCAGTCCAACTTTTGTTAGTTGATTCATGACCATGCGCACTAGTTTTACTTTCAGTGCTTCAGGTTCTTGTGCCCACCATCCTTCTGCTTCAATTTGGGATGCTTTGCCCAGCTAGCTCACATGCTGGAAATGGTTGACCATGTGGCCATTGGCACGCGCTCGTCTGAAAGTTACATGCAGTTTCAATGCAGCCTGTATCCTTTTTTTTTTTTTTTTTTTTTTTTTTTTTTTTTTTTTTTTTTTTTTTTTTTTTTTTTTATCGGCATGTTCTTTCCATGGCTTTGTTATGGGGACTTTGAGACGTTTTTCAATCCCTGCTGAAAGACCTAGTTCTTCAACTTCAGGGTCAGGTTTACGGTGTCTCTTTCTTCGGTATAACCGAGTGGTGTGGACACAGTTGTTTATTGTATCTTAGATGAATCGCCATTGCCATAATGCATATGTCAACAGTAGCACCTCACTAATTTGTATCAAGTTCACATTCTGTTAAGTCTCTGGCTGTTAAATGTTGGCTCGACTGCACATTGAAGTAAAGTATTTGTGACCAACATTATGTATGCACAGTTACAGACCGGACTTTATTCAAGGAGCACCTCTCACCCAGTTGTAGATAGTCGCAAAGAACGCATTGTCTTCTCACAAGTGTCAAGATGCATGTTAGAGATATTTGACCATGGCCATATCCTGTGATACGAGAGCTGTGCGTGTGTTTCGGAGGCGGTTGCAGCGGTAGGACGAGTTGCGACGGAAGGAAGCAGACAAAGCACTTTTGCGGGTTGTATTGCTCATTGTGCAGAAAGAGCTGTCTGTGAGACTATTCCTTTTTTACCTGCTCTGGTTTGAGCCACCGGGCAGAGCACTAGAGAGATAGGGCATGCACGCTGCTTTCTTATCGTTGGTCAAGTAATGACTGGCCATGCATGCTATGCATGGCGACTGGTGGGTGCCACAGCATTGTCTCTATGTGGCAACCTTCCGAGGACGGTAACCATCCCCCTTTTAAACCAGCCCTCAACACTGACTCTGAACCAAAGGAATGGGCACATAACAGCTGTACTGTAGAAAGACTATCGGGCGCCAACAGCATTGCTTCAGCCATTATTTCCTCAACATGCACTGGCACATCTTAAGGCCCTAACTTAGGTGAAAGGAAGTTGGACTTAGTTATATTTCTGTGACCTCACTTATATCTAGAGGTTGGACTTTCTGCCTTAGTCTGAAGAACACAAATTACTCCAAATTCACTTTTTGAAATGTCGTTTTGATTGAAAAAGGTCAGCATTTTAGGATTGAAAATCACACTACGTAAATATTCGGTACCAGTTACAGTGAGTCTGGGTAGAAGATGGATTTTTGGAATCAGAAACGCAGTAAGACTAGGGTGAGACATATTCGGTACTGTGATTGTGAATTTTGAGGAATTGCTCTATAAACTAAGGCTTCATTGCTTATCCAACAATTATCAGCTATCGTAGTACTATTTGGTCAGACTTATTACAAGATTTGATTCTAGCTTGGTTAAAATTCTGGCTTCCACTAGGGTAAGCAGGAGTTCCATCACTGTGTCACCACATGAGCTGTATGGTGCACTGTCCTATAGGCTAGGTCAGAGTACAACCAGAATATAATCAATTTTTAGACCTCCATGTATATTTTCGTTTTTGGCTCATGGGCCCAATCATTTACTTTCGGAATTGTTACTTTTTGTTACTTTGAAAAGAAAATCCCGCGTCCTTGGGCGGCGGCTTTTCGATGGAGGTGAAAAGCAAGGCGCCCGTGTGCTGTGCGATGTCAGTGCACATTAAAGGACCCCTGGTGGTCGAAATTTCCGGAGTCCTCCACTACGGCATCTCTCATAGCCTGAGTTGCTTTGGGACGTTAAACCCAACAACCCAACTCAACCCAAAAGACATGATATATTTTACCGACAAAAACTGAAAATTCTTACCTAAAATTTAATATTGGCGGAAAAAAAAAGATGAAGATGGCATCCTGAAATTAATGCCGAAAAAGCATGTTGAGTTCTTGAAAAATAAAAACCAAAAATTCCAAGCCATCCCTATAACCTGTAGATGGTGTAACTGGTGCCAATGTTAATAGGGATTTACATTGCAAGTCAACCGCTTTTGGTCAGAGAGCCACATTCTTTCCTCCTTGCGTCAAATGCATATTTCTGCTGCAATCCTGTGTCCTAGTTTTTCATATGCTGGGCTAGCTCTTTTTTATATTTGTGGGATTCTGAAGAGCCAAAAGCTGTGAATATTTTTGCTTTTATTGCTTCAGCAGTGAGGGCCTCAACACGTGAAGCTTGTTTTTTGCTGACTCTATTTCCGTTTGAAGACTCTCTTCTTTGATTACTCCGTGCTGTACGAACATTTGACAACCTTAATAAACCCTGCTTGAATGAAACTGCAGATGCATTTTAACCGTATCACTTGGAAAAATCCTTCAGGGTGCATAAGCGATTGTTTTATACGCACGGGTTACCGTGATTGCTGTGCACGTGGTGATTTCCGCAGAAGCCTCTTTGGATGTCAGCTTTGTCACTCGCATTGTGGATATAAAGGCATATAGAACATGGTGCGGTGATTCAGTTGACACAAGTGCGAACTATGACAGAGCGCATCACCCCTGTGGCAGCGTGCACGGTACGAGTTTGCATCAAAGACATTACGTATCTCGTCGAGATGGTGGTGCTTTACGACTGCTCCCACGACATCATCCTCGGCTACGACTTTCTGTCGACTCACAGTGCTGTGATTGATTGTGCCCGTGCTGAAGTTGAGCTTTCCCCTGTGTGTAATGTTTCCCTGTGTGACCCGCCTGTGCGCCCTGCTAAACTCCTTGTAGCTGCAGACACCGACATTCCTCCCTTTTCTTCTGTTCTCGTTCCCCTTATTTCGACATCTGCCCTCCCTAGTCCTGTTCTCTTTACGCCCAAAGTCGCCTCCGCCCACCATAACCGCCTCCTTCTTCCTTTCGCCGTTCTAACGATTTCTGATGGCAGCTGTGTCATCTATGCTTCCAACCCTTTTTCCTGCCCAACGGCTCTTCTTCGCGGGGAGTGCCTCGGCTACATTGAAGAGCTGGGCCCTGATCGCACTTACATGTTCTCCGAACCTGAAGTTTTTCCTCACGTCGCTGCCCTGACGTCTTGTGCTGCTACGAGTGATGAGCTTCCTGTCGACGCCCTTCATCGAGCTATCGCGACCGACCTTCCGTCCGCCCAACGGGACCAAATAGTCGCCCTCCTTCAGCGCTTCAGTGCATCTTTTGATGTGTCCCAGCCTTCCTTGGGCCGCGCCTTGACCGTTTCTCATGCAATTGACACTGGTCCTCATGCTCCCATGCGGCAGCGACCATATCGCGTGTCGCCCACTGAGCGCCGCGTCATTCGTGACAATGTCGCCGATATGCTTCAACGGGGCATCATACGACCATCTCATAGCCCTTGGGCCTCCCCCGTAGTGTTGGTGACGAAGAAAGATGGCACGATCCACTTCTGTGTGGACTACCGGCGTCTGAATAAGATAACCCGCAAAGATGTTTACCCACTACCACGAATTGATGACGCGCTAGATTGTTTGCAAGGAGCGGAGTTCTTTTCGTCGCTAGATTTGCGTTCTGGCTATTGGCAAGTACCGATGGCTTCTGCTGACCGCCCGAAAACAGCCTTCATCACTCCCGATGGCTTGTATGAATTCAATGTGATGCCGTTCGGACTGTGCAACGCCCCCGCCACCTTCGAGAGAATGATGGATAACATTCTCAGTGGGCTCAAATGGGAAACGTGTCTTTGTTATCTAGACGACATTGTCGTTTTCTCGAAAGATTTCCCTTCCCACCTTCTGCGCCTTCAGCGTGTGCTTACGTGCCTTACTGAAGCCGGCCTACAGCTCAACTTGAAGAAATGTCACTTTGCCGCTACCAAGCTCACAATACTTGGTCATGTCATATCCAAGGATGGCGTTCTACCGGATCCTACCAAACTTTGTGCCGTCGCAGACTTCCCCAAGCCCACAACCTTGAAAGAACTTCGCAGTTTTATCGGTCTATGTTCGTATTTTCGCCGTTTTATCCGCAACTTCGCCAGTATCATCGCCCCTTTAACGCAACTTCTCGCCGGAGGCCCGAACCTCTCCTCTTGGTCACCAGCCTGTGATGCTGCGTTCAGTACACTACGCCGTCTACTGGTCTCTCCCCCTATACTCCGCCATTTTGACCCTGCCTGCTCGACCGAAATACACACTGATGCAAGCTGCGTAGGTCTGGGCGCTGTTCTTGCTCAACGGAAACCTGGATATACCGAGTATGTCGTCGCGTACGCTAGCCGTACCCTCACGAAAGCGGAATCGAACTATTCTGTGACCGAAAAAGAGTGTCTGGCCATCATATGGGCCATTACCAAGTTTCGTCCTTATATTTACGGTCGCCCATTCTACGTTGTTACCGACCACCACGCGCTCTGTTGGCTATCCTCCCTCAAAGACCCCTCCGGCCGCCTCGCCCGCTGGGCGTTACGTCTTCAGGAGTACGATATCCACGTCATCTATCGATCTGGACGCAAGCACACCGACGCTGATGCCCTTTCCCGTTCACCGCTTCCTAACGACTCGACGGCTGGCTTCGTTTGTGCCTACGATATGTCGCCGCTCAACATTACCAACATGAAATCTGAGCAGCAGAAGGATCCATGGATATCCTCCCTCTTAACATACCTGTCTACGCCCGCAGAGCTGTCTCCGTCACGTCACGTGCACTTCGTCGTCAGGCCCACCACTTCGCCACTCGTGATGGACTTTTATACCGCCGCAATTACCATCCTACAGGGCGAAAGTGGCTTCTCGTGATTCCGCGACATCTCCGTGCTGAAATCTGCGCCTCTTTCCACGCCGATCCCCAATGCGGCCATGCAGGTGTCATGAAAGCCTATTCTCGACTGCGTATGAGATATTACTGGCGCGGCATGTACCGCTTCATTCGTCAGTACATCCGATCCTGTACCGCCTGCCAACGTCGCAAGAATCCATCCCCTAAGCCAGCCGCTCCGTTGCAGCCATTGCCCTCCTCAAACAGTGCCAGATCATTCACCGGAGCACCACAGCGTATCACCCCCAAACGAACGGCATGACTGAGCGATTTAATCGCACTCTCAGTGACATGCTAGCTATGTACGTTGATAGCGCTCACTCTAATTGGGACCAAGTGCTGCCTTTCGTAACGTACGCCTACAATACGGCTACGCAGACTACGACTGGGTTCTCCCGCTTCTTTCTTTTATATGGTCGTGAACCCACGTCCACCATGGATACCATCCTGCCCTACCACCCCGACGCTTCAGAGACCACTCTACTGTCTGAAGCGCACACATTTGCCGAAGAATGCCGACAATTGGCGCGCTCCTTCACAATGGAGAACCAGGCTCAACAAAAGCATAACCGGGACCCTACAAATCCAGCGCCTTCATATCCCTCAGGTGCCCTCGTTTGGCTCTGGGTGCCTTCCTCTGCACCCGGCCTCTCATCCAAACTCTTATCGCGCTATCATGGACCTTACCGCATTCTCGAACAATCTTCTCCCGTCAATTACGTAGTAGAGCCCTTGAACCCATCTCCAGATCATCGCCGCCGCGGCCGAGAAACTGTACATGTCGACCGCCTCAAGCCGTATTATGATCCCCCTACCCTTTCCTCACCATGAGTCTCCAGGATGGCTCCTTTTCCACCGGGGGGTATTGTAGTAATCCCGATCGCCATCAGCTCGCGCGCCAACCCGAAGAGGTAGACGAAGTGGAGCCGGAGCCTTGTTAGCACTGCACCGTTGATTCGAACGCTACCCTCGTCGCCTTGGTTTGCGGACGTTGCTTACGGTCTTGGTACCCCAAGAAACACCTTACAACTAATCCATCACGGCCAGTGCTCAACGGGGAACAACCACTCAAGGCGCTTGCAGCCACAGCAGTGGCTGAATTCAGTTCAATCCTGTTAGCTGCTATGATTCTATAATTATGAGAGTAGTCATGGTAGTTTTGTTCACAGCAAAATGCCATGCTCTTTTAAAGAATGAAATGGTTGTTAGCCTTTTTGTAGTTATTGTTGAGCCTCGGCTTGGTGCAGCTCTGGCGCAATTTGTTGTTAAATTGCCTGCTTGACACTGGAGCAGTTGATGTAGCACTTCCACTATTGCCGTTGGTGCACCTGTTGGATGACATTGTTCTTCACAGTGTTGTAAGAGTGGGACAAATTAAGACTTTAGCAAGACTTTAAAAGGTCTTTTGCAACTGAAAGCACTAGCTCAATTTGCGAGATTGAGCGACATGAAAATATCTAAGGTCGACATAAATCCAGTACACATTTCGTGCTCAGCAACCATTTGTTGTTCTTTTATTAGTTTTGTTTATCCCACTTACTGATGCCACATAACTTCTGTTGATGCCAATAATGGCACCGTTGAAGATATGGACAGGTAAAGGCTAGCGAGGTCTTCTAAAAAAAAAAAGGAACTGCGAGAGAGCTACAAATGTTCCATTACACAGCTCGGAAAATAACCATGCAGCTTGGGAACCGTTGATCATGACTATGCATATGTGGCTGCCACTTTGCATTGTGGCTTGGTGGTTATTGCCACTGAAACTTGTCTGTGCTGTAGCAGCACATGATTGGTTAGATGTGCATGGCCAGGCTGGAGCAATGCTAGGCTCTGTGCCAGTTCAAACAACCAGTAGGGGCCCTTGCTTAAACTTATTTTGAAGTTTTGGTATTGAAGGCACTAGTGTTTGTGGGTCATTTCAGACACTCTCGCTTGTGCTTCGGGCATGTTATTTTACCATGAGTATTTCTGTTTTCTGCTGTGCTGTTTTGATGTAGTGTCATTCAAGTTGACTTCTGACTGTGAGTGTGTTTGTGCGCTCAGCTTATGCAATGTGTATGTATTATGATCATCATACCCCTGTCTGCACAGTCTTCATCTCGCATAAAAGCTGTGCAGAAAGCTGCTATCTTAAATTTATTCTGTGCTACACTTTGTAGTTGTTGAACATTAAAATGGGCAAAACTGTGTACTAAAAGTTCTATTGCAGACAAAGGGTGGCATCACATACGGCATACTACCATCTTGTGCCTGTGGTTACTTTTCATCAGACATTGATGCAGACTGTCTGTCGTCTATTATTCAGACTGACAGTCTGAATTATAAACGAAACCCAGGCTCTTGGCATAGATATAGATTGGGGGCTCTTCAGTAATGACGGTAAATCACACAAATTCTATGTAAAACTAAGCTAAGCTCGCTTAAAAAAAAAAAAAAGCCCTCAGCACAAGCGATACAGTAGCACTTAATGCTTATGCATCCACAGCACGCAAGCAAACCTAAGTACCCCTATCAGTTTCTTTTCATTCACCTTGCCATGGTGGACGCCCTTTTGGTGTTGTTTCACTGTGGTTTGCAGTTACTGTGAAATTTCATTTTAATTAATTTTGAGTGATATGGAAAACCAACCAGTAGTCCCTTATTGCTCATCTCATCCGAGACTTCTTATTCGGAGTGCCGTATGACCATCCTTCTTGCAGTAGGGAACTAGTTGAGAGGCAGAACCACAATTCATGGAGGCATGAAACTTGTGGTTGTACGGAACAAGTTGGATGCGAAGAAGAAATATATGCACAGAGCTAAGTTCTGCTAGGCTACTATGCAAGTGGGCCAGTACAAAGCCTGCATGCTGCTACAAGCAGCAATTGCCCTGATGAATTGAAGTCGGTGGAATTAGGACTGATAATGTCTGCTCCATGGTGCTTGCAGGGATCTCTTGTTTCATGAGGCCACGGCGTGCGAAGTTTGTTGAGTCAGGATGAATTTGATTGTGTGCCCGGTGTCTTTTCATGTTCTGTTCCTTATTAAGATAACAATGAGGCCTTGTCTGCAGGCAGCACCACCTGGCGGTGACCTGATGTCTGACCTGAAGAGCAAGCTGCAGTTGCGACGCAAGGGTATCTCTGGCGAGACAGACCGTGCCAGTCGGCCTGCGCCATCTGCTGAGGTGACATCACCATTGGACAGGGTGCTTGAAATGATCCCACCACCCAAAGTGGAGTCAGAGGAGGCCAGCACCACGGACACAGAATGGAACGACTCAGACTGAACAAAGCTTTGCTTGTTTCAGCTGCCATCTGAGAGGCTTTTTCAAACAAAAAGAAACTGTTCTTACTTCTCTTACGCTTGGGGAAGAACTGAATCTATGCATTATTTGGTACAAGAATTAAGCTTCAGATGTTATTTTTGCTCTGTTCCATTACTCATTACTCCCAGTTATTGTGGAGTATGTCTGAAGTGTTTGTTTCTTGGAATAACTTTCGCATATATGAATTTGCAAAGTATTTCATATTGGGTGGCATTGATTACTGTTGCAATAAAAGGAATGTTGAATATATGGAATAAAAGTAGATGTCGAGCCAAGCTTGTTCACTTTTTGGATTTATAATTTCTGATAGAAATTTGGATTTATAATTTCTGATAGAAATGAGGGGCAGCAAATAATTTGTCACGGCCAGAACAGCGCGCAGCTGGTAGCCTTGCAACTGCAAATGGCCTCGTTCGCTGCCTAGATTTTGAGCCCTGTATTTTCGTATTTCATACTGTCAACTGGCTGAATTAAAACTGCTGTCCCTGCTCTCATTTGTCCTGTCTAAAATGTTACAAGTTTATAATAAGAACTGATTCTTCAACTCGGGCAGACCATTGGACTGGGATGGGCATAGATTAAAATGGATGCCTTGTTGGGTGTCCACATTTGGATAAAACAGCACAGAAATACTTTTGACAAAGAAAAGGACACAATAACAGTGCTCGTGTCATCATGTTCTATTTGTTCATGTCTTTCTTGTGCTGTTTCATTGGATCATGGACGTTGACGCCCAGCCGAAGTGCAGTTTCTCAAACCTCATTCGAGTGGCATGAGAGTGAGGTTCATCAAGATTTCGTTAATGGAGCAAAATTTACTTGAAACTTAGGCAAGGTGACCATTTTGCTGGGACTCTTTCTGCAGAAAATTTCGTTAATACACTTTGTAATACTAGGACAAAACTGGTTCCGTATTAATGAACAGAAGAAAGGATCTTTAAAGAAAATCTGAGGACAATTGGGGCAGTAACAAGTGTGTAAAGCAAACATTTTAGCTTTATCTATGGTGTGACAGCAAAGAGTTTGTCATACATGGTCTGTTCTTTTTTTTTCTAAAAATACTGATGACCAGAGGGGACATCTGAAGTGAACTTCTTTCGAAAGACTACTTAATGCAGTGACAGTCAACCTGTCCATCTATTTAGACATGCTGGTTCAAGCATACAGACTTGAACAATCGTGAGCCGCTTTTGCAAGCAGAGATGTTCAAACCTAGGATTGCACCTGGAAGGGTGCAGTGGGGTCTGGGACCCTCTACATGCACAGGTCCCAAGAAAGCCGGTCCCTCAGTCCGGGGACGTTTGTATGCATCCTCGTCAGGTGGCAGGCTTTGGTCTAACCACCTACTGCAACTGAGGACATCGGAGTCACTAAGCCACTCAAGTGATGAAAGGGTCTTCCTTCTCTGCACTTTGCTGCCTGCCGCTGAGGCAAGTGGCACTGCTGGCACCAACAATGACAGAAAACTGAGGAACAAGCTAATGGGAACCAACACTTTCTAACACTTTATTAGGAGCTGCTTCTGCGTGTACTGGTTGCAGGTGGAGTGGGAACTGGACAATTTCTTAGGAGCTCAAAGTGCACTCCCTGCAGTCTGGACCAGCCTAATCGTATAGAAGATGCGTGATGGCAGTTCATGGTGTATCTCCTCCTACAATTTTCCACACCCCACGCATTGCTGGTATGTGTAAAACATGAAATCACAGAAAAAAGTGGATGGGTCATTACATATGCACTTATACATATTAACTGGTGCCCATATTAACTAAGCACGACTGTATACCACTGCTTAAGTGATGATGAAAGTTAGATCAAGCAGTACTGTTTCGGCAAGGTGCTTCACAGTGAATCAATATAAATTGCACCTTTCAACAGGTTTTTGCCCTTTGCAAGCCTACTTTTCACCTCCTCTAGGCCATACAGTGTGATCAGTGCATTTTCTCGTACTCATTACTAATCTCTCGGACAGACACAGTACACCTACTGTACCATTTTTTACTTGATGCCTGGCAGCGGCAAAACTCCCCCAAAATTATTAAAAACGTGTGCATGGTAACTCGCGCACTAAACCTGTACCCTTATTGCGATGTTCAAGGCCTTTCTTGTTGCCTCGGAAATGTTAGAGTTTTGTGATCACAGTCGTCTCATGTAGAATAATAAGTGCTATGAGCATCTGTTCTACCGAGTACATTGCATCTAGTTTAAAAGCCTTGAGGCTTTCTCTATATTAACATTTGTCAGGCACTAAATGAGACTGTCTGGTGCGGAAAGGTCATATTCCTGATGTTTTGAAAGGAAGCGAATGGAACAGGTGTAGCTGGCTAGTCAGGGATATCTGTGCCTGAAATTAAATGTCGACAAATGCACTTTACTGATGAAATCTGCCAGCAATGGATATACCCATCTTTTTTTTTTTTTTTTTTTTGCTTGTCTCTTATAGCTTTTATACTCTGCTTTTGGCGAGATCAGTCTCCTTTTCTCGCGAGGTTATCAAGTGTATCGATAGATGCCAATTTCAATTTATCATTGAGAAGTCTCTCCAAATGTTTTGTCTGTTAGTAAAAATCTATTTCAGTAACTCGCGGCAATTCAAACTAGGCTAATTCCAAATTTAGGTTATTTCAAGCAAACCTTAGTTGGCTGGCCATGTTTTCAGTGAATTATAAAACTGCTTCATTTATACAGCAGTTTCAGTTATGTTCCACTGCTCTGGTACGCACAAGAGCGGGAGTCGATAGCGGATACAGCAGAGTAGCGGCGACACGCGAGCTTTGAATTCGGCCCCTCCAAACGGTTAACGCGATTGAAATTTGTGGGGATTCACAATCCCCTTCCTCTATTATAACGCCCGCGCGTAATTAACACGCATGATTACGCGCACTGGCAGAGAGGTTGGCGGAGGAGAGGGCATGCTGGCCACCCCCCGCCGCCTCCCGGGCCATGCGGCGACGCTGCCTCTTTCCTGCCGGCGTAACCGGGAGACCTCCTCTCCCGTTCCGTGTCGAGGAGCGCGACTGTAGCAACTGTAGCAAATCGCTCGGGTTCTTCGGCGGTTGGGCGCGCACGCCCGCGGTTCATGATTTCTGCCGAGGAGACCACTGCGCTGTCACCACACGACTGCCCCCTTGCCAGGGTACGGCCGTCATCCCGAAACAAATACTTCCGCCCCCCCCCCCCCCCCCGGACATCCGGGAGGGGGGGGGGGGGGGGGAGTGCCGGGGATGATATGTATGAATGATGACGGGCAGATAGGTTATGTGAGACCTTGAGGTGTGACGCCTTCTGGTGCCAAACCTCCTCCCATCTGACAACGGCACCACTGCCATCACCGAGAATCGCCCACTGACCGTAGGCACTTATCGCAACAGGATGTGAGCGCGAAGCCGTGACAGGTGAGAAGACTTCCTCTGACCTCCTTGGCGCGCTTCCCCATTAGGTGGTTTTTATTTCACCCCCGTACGCGGCGTTCGCTCGCTACACGGCGGTTGTATTTGTGTGTTGTTGATTTGCCGTGTATAATTACTCGGACAGATTAAAGCTCGTTCGAGTGCGCAACTCGTGTTTGTCCCCTCTGGCCCAAACCCTCCGCAGTGACGATTTCTCGCGCCGCGGGTTGGGAGTCACAGCTCTGTCTGCTAGGGCTGGCTCGTCGGGGCTAGAAGACGACTGTAGCGTCTAGCCCCCCGTGGCGCATTCTTGCGAGAATGAACCCCCCATATTCTTGGCGCCCGAACGTGGTGCCAGAGGTGTTGACAAATCGAGTGTCTGTGTGAGTACGACGCCGACACATAGACTAGCCATTGAACAGGACTGACCTTTCAGTCTTTTCTAATACTGCAGTGGTGATTGCACAACGGCAAGAAAGCAAAACCACCATAACCTTTTATTACCGCGAGAGCTCAGGAGCTGACGCTAGCCACTGTGATCTTGTAATTTTTTGCGTGAGCACTAGGTCACACGACTCCACCGCTCTGCAGCTGGGTGACGTGCGGATGCTGGTGTGATGGGCATTCTCTCGTAGTGTTTTGACTTGCCATGCTATACGGGAGGACGGTCAACGTTGTAGCGTATGTACTTCTGCGCGCGTACGTTGAAGGCATGAGAAGTGTTATTACTATCCTTTCTGCCGCGCCCGTTAGCCAGTTCGTGGCGATAGCTCGCAGCCTCAAAGAGGCGGGCTACCCGGCTGCTCTGAGTGGTGACCATTTTAAGTGCATCAGTGCAGTGGGGAGCCTAGTCAGCCTTAAGGGAGCTTTAGGAAGGAAGCGGTAGGATCCTTTTTATTTTTGTCGACTAATATTCGACGGGCTCTGGGAGCCGAGCGGCGCGGCCGCGGCGCACATAAGGGCACGCTGGTATTGCTGCCTGTGCGGGCGCTACACAGCTTGTACTGCTGTGAGCGCGTTGGATCCCTGCCGTCAGTACTCCTATTGCACCTTGCGCAATCCTTTCCCCACGCGAAGGATGCACGTGAGTCCAAGGTTGGTTCCGCCACGCTGAGACGAGCTATATCGCACATGTGCATGGCTGAGCATGCGAGCGGCCCTAAGACTTTTCTTCAAGTTGTGTTATTTCGCTTGATGTCCATGGTGACATTGTCGAATGGGTAGAACTTGCTCTATAAGTTCGCAACAACGCTACGGTTGCTGCGTTGGGCACGCGCCGTCGCGCGACAGAGCTAGATGGCGCAGCTAGACTAGCGCACCGCATTACGAGCCCCGCTGCGTGGCCCGAGGAGGACCCCACCAGCAGGCAGCTGCAGCGAGACGTAAGGCTTGGGATTTCGAGCATCGCGCCTCGTTACGACTTGCGCCCACGGCAGACGTAACTGTGACCAATGCGCAGGGAGTATATTTCTTGTGCTGAATATAGATGGGACGCTCAGTCGATATTCAGCGCATTTTACTTCCAGAGCAAGCACGCGCTTTCTCTTGGAAAAGATCGAGTGGGGGTAGATTTGTAAAAGATAACAGTAACTAGCGAAAAACAGCATTGCAGCCAACAAGGAGGGGAGCCGGCGGAGGCCACGACGACCGTTGCGGCATCGCAGGGACAAGCCGTTCAAGGAGTGGCCACGTTCCTGCACCCAGAGCCTGCTGTCACCGTCAACCAGGCTAAGACAAACGGTTTCCGATCGGCTACCTACGGAGCGAGCGAGCCGGAGTTCGTGGAACGGGCCCCACGTCTACCACGGCGAAAACTGCAGCAAAGGGGCCACTTGCCGCCGTCCGGTGCTCGTGGCCGTGGCCACCAGCGGGAGCAGCTTGGCATCCCGTTGCACTCGCCATCGGCGGCGTCGACGACGGAGGGAAAAGAGGCAGGCCAGGAGCGAGCGGTCGACCCGCTGAGGGGGGCCTGCAACCCGCTACACAACGCGAAGACGCAGTTCCTGCCCGTCCCCCAGCAAGCTCCCCTGGCTGACCGACGATGAATGCAGTAGCGCCTGCGGCCATCGAAACTTCCACGTCTGGCCGACTGAGGGTGAAGGAGCGGGACCAGCGGTTGCTGCGGCCGCCGCACGTGTGCCCCGGGTTCCAAGGTGTGGTCGTCGGCCTTGCCTCCCCCTCCGACACCCGTGGCTATGAGCTGTCTGCAACTTTTTATATTTTGGCACTTTGGGTTTAAAAGTTAAACGGCATCTAGTCGGCCCCACTCGGTATCTTCCTCGGTGAACGCGGCTGCTTTTAGCCGTACGGCGGTTTTAAGAAGGGGGGAGTAAAGATATGTCGGGCTTCCCTTCTCCCGCGCTGGATCCGTCCGAGATAAATGACACTTGGTGGAGCAGCTTCTTGATGAACCGAATAACTTTATACAAAGGAACAAGAGGTGGTACAAGATTTATATTCACAAAGGAAAACTAGCCGCGGTCGGCCGCGCTGACCGCTAAACAGAGCAACAAGGGACTCCGCGTCCCCGCAGTCTTGCCCCAGCTCCAAAGCAACCGCTACTCCCAGCGCTCGCCAGCGCGAGCGTCCTAACGCAAGGAGTAGCTCTAGCCAAAGAGCCCCCGGGCGGAGTTCCGCGCTCCTGAGATGAGCCGAGAGCATGCCCCCTCCCACAAGTCAAAAAATGAAAAATAAAAACACATTACTGCAAACTGTCTCCTCGGCAACCTTCGCAAAGCGCACCAGATGCGCGCTACACATCGCAGTGCAGCGCGACGAAAGCCTGACCCCCCTTCGCGGGTTTTATGGCCTCCGGTCGCTCCCACTCGTGCGACGGCACAGCGGGAGACCGCGCTAATGAGGTCCGAGACGAGGCAAAAGGGGCGCTTCTCCCATCTCCAATAGCAAAGGGAAAATAAACTCAAGAGAAGAGCTCCCGTTTTGGAGCTAATGCTCTCCTTCTAGGAACTAGAACGCGACACGCGCGACTGTAGCAACTCGCTCGGGTTCTTCGGCGGTTGGGCGCGCACGCGCGCGGTTCATGATTTCCGCCGAGGAGACCACTGCCGTCACCGAGAATCGCCCACTGAATGTAGGCACTTACCGCAACAGGATGTGAGCGCGAAGCCGTGTCAGGTGAGAAGACTCTTCATCTGACCTCCTTGGCGCGCTTCCACATTAGGTGGTTTTTATTTCACCCCCGTACGCGGCGTTCGCTCGCTACACGGCGGTTGTATTTGTGTTTTGTTGATTTGCCGTGTATAATTGCTCGGACAGATTAAAGCTCGTTCGAGTGCGCAACTCGTGTTTGTCCCCTCTGACCCGAACTCGCCGCAGTAGCGATTTCTCGCACCGCGGGTTGGGGGTCACAGCTCTGTCTGCTAGGGCTGGCACGTCGGGGCTAGAAGGCGACTGTAGCGTCTAGCCCCCCCGTGGCGCATTCTTGCGAGAATTAACCTCCAGAAATTCAATGGTCACTGACCAAGGTCAAAAAACGAGACGTTTCGGGAACGCTACGGCTCCCTTGTTCACAATCTGTGAACAAGGAAGCCGTAGCGTTCCCGAAACGTCTTTCGTTTTTTGACCTTGTTCAGTGACCATTGAATTTCAACCATGATTCTTGACCAGACGGTATGCTGTCAAACCATCGACTACACGGTTAACTCGAGCCATACGCGTCGGGTTTCGAATGGCACACAACCTACCTTGGAGGGGAGGCGTGCCGCCGCCGCGTAGTTTCGTTTTCTGAGCTTCGCTGCCATGCAGCCCGTGGCGATAACGGCTTTCGGCAGCGCATCATCAAACCAAGCCCAGATACGCGCCTTATCGGGTTTCTTTATTTGCTATTTTAACGCAGTCACTTATTTTACCTCTCAGTTTTCGGCGCTTTCCACAATACAGAACAGCGACGGACCTTGGCAGCGCGCCAAATAGCAATGACTTAGGCAGATTTGGCAGCGTATCAATACCACAGAGGAGGTCAATACTTTGCGGGGCCAATAGCCGCACGGCGTTTAGACTTGATAACATGCATGGCTGCAGGGACCTTGAGGATCATCTTTTGCATGCATGCCCTTTTCTGTTCGCTCAGTAATTAATTTGTACTAACATACTTGTAAGAATCCAGGTGGTCGAAATTTCCGAAGTCCTCCATTACGGCGTCTCTCATAGCCTGAGTCGCTTTGGGACGTTAAACCCCACAAACCAAGCCAATACTCGTATAAACGCATGCAGCCGTAAGCCGCATGCACATAGCCGAACGAACGAGCCTTCGTGGTGACCTCATGTCAAACTTGTGCCACTTCGGCCATGGCGGAACCGGCAGGCACGGGCTGCTGCACTGACTGGGCGTTGTGCACGCTTCTCTTACACGGGGCATATGCCCATGACTTCAACAGCGAAAATGCTAGGCCGGCCAGGCTCCGTTTTTATGACTGTTTATGCCCGGCAGCATGTGTGAAATTAGCAAACACACTAGCTATATAATATACCTCTGTCACGCGGTCACTTTCGATCCTTATTGAGGTTTTCAAGGACTGAAGCGTCCCATATGCTACACGGGCGTTTTCAATGAGCATTGCGAAATTTTCCTCGTGTGCGCTTTAGAGCTCACTGATGACGAGGGTGTCGACGACCGCTTTCGAGTGTGCTTGAAATCACAAGATTGCATGAGGAAGCAGCTTGAAGTCAAGCGGGATCGAACTCGATTGCACTTTAAAGTTGCCGTGTGACAACAATGAGGATCGAAACTGTCCGTGTGACAAGTCTGCATGTATATGGCTTTACTACATATGGACCAATATGTTTTTCTAATATTTTAAACATTCCGCGCACGCACGCACATATCGGTGTGTTGAAGCAGGTGCTTCGAAGCAGTATTCAGTGCAGCATAGCCTTTGGAGACCTACAATGAATAGGTTTACTTTCGAAATTGGTTGGGACGTTAGAAAAGCTTGTTCTCAACAGACGCAGTTTCTCTGTCATTGCAAGTGAATCTATCAACACCATGCTCCTTTTGTCAACTTACCTTTTTTTTCCACATTTCTTTCCTTTCTTTTAACTGCACCTACACCGTTTAAAATATTCCTGTTCTCAAAGTACTCAGCACTTTATTGAAAGCGAGCCCAAAGTCAGTTTATGCCTGTCTTAAGAGTTCAATATATTCATTTGAAATTGCTTAAGCAATATTTAGGAGGAAATTGTATGGACTGCATGCAAAAATTCAGTGGTCTGCAACTTTACGAAATTTGGGGGGGAAAGCATTCCTTTGCAATACCTTCAGCTGTGCCATTTCCATTATCCTAGGTGCACGCAACAAAACCCTTACATCCACCACAATGCTGGTCTTGATGCAAAATTTTGCAGTTCTTATTTAGGTGCTTATAACTTTAAGCCAACATTTGGAATTGTTAGCAACATCTATTTTCCAAGCAGCGAGAGAAAATGAATCCAACAGGGGGCTGCCTTTATTTGTGGACATGCACTCGCAAACAATAAACTTGGAAAACTCAACAATGGCATAAATAGGGAGCAATAAGTTAAACTGGTTGCCTGTCCAAAGACAGAAAATAAAATGTGGGAACGGGAAGGCACAAGACTATGAACTGGACTAGCTTCTGCATTTTGTACAGAGTGCGAGGACTGCCTGCCTCGCAGTGCTGATCAAGGCAACAAAATATGCTCTAAAGCACACTGCCATATTGAAGTGAGGAGCTGAAAATTAGAAACAGCTTTCCTGCCCTCCCAAGTGTAGTTGCCTGGCACCGCAATTACCTTGTGCCCTACGGTGAATGTTTGTAAAGCTGTACAATCAATGCTGCACCTGGATGAAAATGCAGCACAGGTGTGAAGTCTCGATGGCCAGACTGAAACAATGGTGTAGCACAATGCAGCACCACAATGACAGTATGTAAACTAGAAAGTGCACTCTGTACTCAACGCATCACCCAAGTGAGAAAGAGCTGTCCATCAGGCGTAGCCATTGGGCTCGCCCGAGCGAAGGCGCCAAGGGCACTGCGACCACGGAGGTGGACCAAGACCAAGCACACGCTGCCGTCCGAAGTGCACTGAGATACTGACAGGATGCAGGGGGCTGGGGCTGTCACCCATACACGCAAAGGCAGGTCCAACAATAGCAGGGTCAAGGGTCACAGGAATGTAATATGCACCTCGAGGATGCAGCGCAAACGCAGCTACACCAGGAGGTACTGGGCTGTTGGGTGGCTCGGGTGGAACTTCAGGAGGTGGCGCTGAGACACTCAGTCTGGTTGGACTTGGTGAGGTGGGGGCAAGTGGTCCCTGGGTGTGAGAGTGACGCCGCTGTTCTTCAGCTGGGCTAGCATTGCGTTCTATTGCCGTACCCCACTGGGCATCCTTGTGGAAGCGGTCTTTGATGTCATTCTTGAACTTGTACGTCTCCTCGCTGGGAGCTGGAGTCACAGGCATGGGCTTTGCGAGGAGGTAGTCTGAGCGCCGCATGACCTCTTGTACGCTGAGACCCGGATTCTGCAGCATTTCCCTCAACTGGCTAACAGAAGAGCAGGACGATGATGATGAACACGAATTGTCTGGGTGCGGAGCAGATGGTTCTTGCTTGGGTTGACAGTCTGGGTTGTTTCTTAGCCTTTCCAGGAGGGGCTCTGGCTCTGTGTGTGTATCCTCATCAGAAAGCATCAGGCCAGACTGGAAGCAAGGCCCTGTGCAAAGTCAAGCAAGTCAGTTAACTGCACTCTTTGCAATTGAATTGTTCAAAAGACACTCCTCTCTGTCAGCACTACATGCAACTCATTTCAGCACTGAAAGAGCTAAACTAAGGATCAATGCAGCATCAAACAGCATTTTGAGTGCAAACAGATTTGAAATAGCACACCAGACAAATATATTTGTTGACAAAATTCACTGTCTCGAGCTCTTTGTGTGGTTCTGATATGTATGATTGACCTCGTGTTACAAACACAGCTAACAGATATATATATATATATAGAGAGATGTTTTTTGCCAGTAAACTATGAATGCCAGATGTGAAATCTAAGTTCTGTCTAGTGTTGTGCAGCACCTGATGGAAGCGATTGCTTGTTAGAACAGCACCATTTTTTTTTTTTTTCTGTTTTGTCCAGATGCTCACCAGTTCCGGAGATCTTGTCGAAGTGCTTCTGGAGGTGGGCAATGAGCCGTAGGCAGATGTCGTCCCCCGCACCGTCCCGGTCCACGAGGAAGCGCGCGGTCTCTGAGAGGCACTCCTGGAAGCCCAGCCGGTACTGCAGCCTGTGGTCGGTGTCGACCCTCTGGACGACCTCGCAGGTGGCTGCGGTGAGGGGGAAAGCCGACGCTGCAGAAGGGAAAGGGGTTGGACACAACCACACGAGCGCACTTACTGGGGTCCTTGCAGGAGTGCGCCTGTAGGTGCCTCAGGTGTTTGATGGCCATCTCTATGATCTCTGTCTTCTCAATGCGGCCTCTGCCCTGCAAACGGGGACAGCAGCGCGGGTGAAGAAGGCTCGATGGCGGCTAGGGACGGCCCACATGCGGCGCTCTCTCGGTGCTTTGGCGGACAGCTGTTATCCGGACAAAAGGTTATAGTGACGGGACGGACATTTACGTTTGGCGGCGGCCTACGGGGAGCGCTGCAAGAAGGGCTGCTCCTCTCCCGCCGCACCTGTTTCACACGAATACTGTGACAGCACACAGCTGCCGGACTGCACTGAGCGAGACACACACGAAGCGACAAGCGGCGGCCAATGCGCGAGGGGGCGCTCCATGTGGGCCTGTGGCGGGGTAGCCCGTGGGTGCGCGAGAGCGGCAGGCTCTACCTTCTTGAGGTAGACGGCTGGAATGAGGCGGCTCAGGTCGGCCAGGCAGTTGTTCATGCGGTCGCGGCGGCGCTTTTCGATGATCCGGTGAGACATGGGGTCCTGCGTTGAGCAGCCGCAGCAGCGTTAACAGTGGCCGCCCGGCACGCACGTGCGACCCAGAATAAGGTGCCCCTATTTTCGGGGCGCGCCCATTCCGAGCCGCGGTGTCGGGTTTCGGCCACGTGAGCGGCAGCGCGCGACCTTGGGCGGTCCGCGCAGGATCGATTCGTCTGACCGTCCCGGAAGAAGCGCCAAGGAGAGCCGGTCGCGGGCGCCGATGGCTCTCGCGCGAGCCGCCACGTGACGGCGGCAGAGTCAAGTGCGACGGCCTTCGGCGCGACGTCCTTGGCGCGACCGGGCGGTAAACAAGTGGAGGAAGTGATAAAAGAGAATGCCCAGCAGCAGGGCGCGGCTGTGGTCGCAGCACTCACTCTGCCGAAGCGGTGGTGCCCTCGATCCCAGTCCAAGCGGCGGGCTCCTGGGCGGGGGCGTCCGCAGCTTGGACTGCAATCCCGGGCACCACGTCTCCCGCAGAGGCTTGTCCAGGCCCTCCTGCTGGGCACACTCACCCGGGCGGCCTTCTTGCGGCCCAGCTCCTCGGCGTCCTCGAGCAGGTCGCCTGCCGCCGCCGCTGCCGCCGCCACCGGGGGCCCTCTCCGTCGCTCCAGAGCGCAGAAGTTGAGGCTCCTGCGCGATCGTCGCCACTCAAATAGGCCGCTGGCGACACGAGCCGCAGCGCGAGTCTCACCGCTGTTCCATTTTGAGCCGCAGTGCTTGCTCCCAGCCGGCGTCCATAGCTGCTGCGCTGCTTGCGCCGCACCGTGTGCCACGATAGCTAACCTGCGCTCTGCCGAGGCGACGAGGTCTGCTGCGGCGCCGGTCACGCGGCGCGTCACGCCGCCGCTCACGTGCCAGCGCTGACGTCAACGCCTCACGCGACCCGCTGCGTGCGCCGGCGAACGGAAACAGCGGCGCGACCGCCTTCTCCCTCTCAGCGGCGGCAGAAGCATGAAGTGCGGTCGCGTGCACCTGCCTCGGCGGCCTGCGTGCGTGCGTGCGCGCGCGCCCGTCCGCCCTTCGCTCGCACTGCAGCGACAGGTGGAGCCACCTCTGCACCACCGCGGAGGGCTGTAGCCAGCCGCCGCCGTTAGCTCCTCGACCGTTAGTTCGCGCGTGGCTCGTTTTCGAGCCTTGGGTGCGCTTCTTCAGCTGGCAGCCTCCTTCTCGCACGTATTGCGGTGCGAGGGGCGGAGCTCGGAGTGGCTGCCGCAGCATATGTTGTGGCAAAAACAAAGCATGCATGTTGTCTGACGTTTCTGAGGCGATCTGTTGCGTGGCTGCTAAGTGCGTATTCACAGCTGCCGCCCCAATCATGGATCGCGCGCGCGCGCGCTAGCGTGTGTGCGTGCGTGTGTGTGTGTGTGTGCGCGAGTTTGCAGAAGTCATTCATGAGCGGAGGTCGCTGGCTGTCCCTATTTGGACACGAGGGCAGCCAGACGCGCGCGCGCGCCGGCTAGATTAGACGGGGCCTACGCTTTATTTTTGTTCCCCGAAGGAGAGGCACTTGACAACGATAACGACGCGTCTGAATGTATTCCAGCAGAAAACCAGACGTTCTGACATGCCCATTGTCAAGAGGGCGATCCCCCAAACACGTGCGCTACTGCTCTTTTTTTCTTCATTTTCTTTGCCGGCAGCTGATAAGTAGTTATTGCGCATTTGCAGAGGAGATACAGCCAGCTGCTATAAAAGTAACACGCGGGCGGACCGGAAAAAACGTTGTCAAGAGCACCGCGTTCTTACATGCAGACGACTGAAGAAACTGCGCCTTTGCAGCTCCAATTTAGTCGCCTTGCCAACAAGTTCAATACAATAAATGTTACCCATTGCGCCTGTAACCAAAAAAAAAAGAAAAGAAAGCTAAGAAGGAAAGATAGTGACAGTGCGCAGCTTGCGATGAATGGACGGCCTTCACAACAAGTGATGCTCTGGGAAAATAATAACACAAGAGCTTGAATAAGAGTTCATTTCACGCGGAGAGCAGCGCTATAACGCCATGTGCGCAAATGGCGCCAACAAATCCGTTGTGCGCAGGGATAGGTCAGTCCCCTAGTTTGAGACCCTCTCAACTGAAAGTACACCACAGACACTCTAGGGAATGGACGTACCCGTCATACGTACGGGACCCAAATTCAGGGCCCCGATGCGCCAGGTGTCACTGGAGGCTTTTCGTAATCATATACGCACACGATTTGTGACCTGCAGTGACAGCCTTCGGCGAATCTTAATAAGCTGAACGCTATTTTATCCGACGATTTTTCCATTAATTCTTATTTTACGCTTGCCCGAATATCCTTTCAAGTATCTACGTTCGGGTGCTTGCCGCTTCATAAAACCAGCAGAAAAGGACGGCTGGTTCAGAAGGTTAGTGGCAGTGACGTCATCACCCGCTTCCGGCAAATGTTTTCAGACACTAGAGGCGCGATCCAACATTTGAGTGAAGCCTGGCCAAAAACAACGAGCAGAGCGAAAACCGTGGACACAAATGGCAGAGAAAATGGATGAACGTAGATCGTGGCGATACATTCCGAGAGCGTATACTGTCGTTGTCGGCTGTAGCTGAGGAGCATGAAGTTGAGTCATAACCTCCGCAACAGTGGGCCCCGGCTATGCCCTGACCAGTCAGAAGTGAACGACGCAGCACGCCGGCTCAGCGAAGATTAGACGGCCACATGCGCGACGCCGACTCGCGAGCCGGGACTATGCTGCTCAAACACGCTTGCGCAGGGAGTTGTTAAATTGTCTACTCCGGCTACTTTGATCGAACGAGGGCCGAATTTCAGAAAGATGGATTTCTTATGCACGACCTGCAACGGAGTTGACAAAGCACGTTTCATAAAGGCACAAAGCATACGACGAAGAGGCTCTGAGGGAGATCTTTAATCCAAATCAATGGGTTAAAAGACTCAAAAGTGATGCAAACACGCACACAAAGACCCCCAACCACCGGAAATGATGATGTTACAGATTCGAGGTTGACTCACATGTGAGAAGCCCACGAGAGGGCTAAAAAGAAAAGGGTATCGACGCTTGAACTACAGATGCGAACAAACTTCAGAGTCAGCACTGAGGGCAGATTTGCGATAAAATTAATGGGAATTAAGCTTTGGTGGCAACTTCTTCGTCACTTGCTAGATCCAGGACAAACTAAGACGGCAACACAATGACAACTGAAAAGATTGGTTCACAAATACCAAGGCACGGCTGAAGATCTCATACAGGAACTGAAGAACAGATACCTTAACACGGACAAAGGGGGTTCATCTACAGCATATCAAGGACCAAAGAACACAGAGCTTGATAGGGACATCTCAATAGCGGAGGTATGGAGAGCAATGAGTCAGCTAAGAACCACATCGGCGGCGGGAGCAGATGGGGTCACCAATAAAATGCTGAGGAACATATATTTAGTATCAGTCGGCACTCACAGACTCCCTAAATGGGATATGGAGTGGGAACATGCTAAAGCGATCTCCATTCCAAAACCTCCACGGGAAGAAACTTGAAGTACCTAGACAAGCTCAGGCCGATATCGCTACGTAGTGCCTGGGGAAGCTGATGGAGCATGTAATATTAACCGCAGAGGAAAGCGAGGTATTTTCCGAAACAATGCTAGGTTTCAGGAGCAAGTTGTCCATGCACGACGTACTGATTCAACTTAAAGCAGATATCATCGACCCACCAAATAAAGGGGGAACAAAAACTGTACCGGGTCTTGATCTAAAGAAAGACGTTGACAATATTGTCACTTACACGCTGACTCAGGATACTCAGGATAGCAAGGGGTTAGCCCAGACACAACGGCAGCGAGCAGCACAGACGCAAACGCGCAAGTGACACTTCGTCGTTCATCATCATCATCAGCCTGACTATACCCACTGCCCAGCGAAGGCCTCTCCCATATTTCTCCAATTAACCCGGTTCTGTGCTAGCTGCATCCACTTGACCCCTGCAAACTTCTTAACCTCATCCGCCCATCGAACTTTCCGTCGCCCCCGGCTACGCTTTCCTTCCCTTGGAATCCAGTTTGTTACTCTAAGCGACCATCGGTTATCCTCTCTACGCACTACATGTCCTGCCCATGCCCATTTCTTCTTCTTGATTTCCACTAGAATGTCAGTAACCCGAGAGGCTACAGTCGCTGTCTAGCTCCGACGTGCAGCCTTAACAGACAGAGCTGTGACCCCCAACCCGCGGTGCGAGAAGTCGCTACTGCGGCGGGTTCGAGCCAGAGAAGACAGACACCGAGTTACGTACTCGAACAGTTTATTATGCTCGAGTAACGGCAGGGAAAATGCACTCAAGTACAACCACCCTGTAGCGAGCGAACGCCGCATACGGGGGTGAAATCAAACCACCTAAAGGAAGCACGCGCAAGGAGTGAGAGGTAGTCACAGCGGCCACCTGCGCGGCTTCGTGCTCGCGGCCTGCGGCGGTAAGTGAATCGGGAGCAGAGGGTGAAGGCGGTGGCCTCCCCGAGGGAAAATGCTGTACCATGCGCGCTCAACCGCCGAAAGACCCTCGAGCGAGTTGCTACATTCGCGCTCCTCGACACGGAAAGGGAGAGGAGGTCTCTGGGTTACGCCGCGAGGAAAGAGGGAGGCCCGCGGCAGCGTCGCCGCCAGGAGACCGGGACACCGGGAAGCGGCGGGGGGCGGCCAGCGTGCCCTCTCCTCCGCCGACCTCTCTACTAGCGCGCGTAATTACGCGTTAACTACGCGCGGCCGTTATAATGGAGGCAGGGGATTGTGAATCCCCACATCTCCCCCTCCTTAAAACCGCCGTACGGCTAAAAGTAGCCGCGTTCACCGAGGAAGATACCGAGTGGGGCCGGCTAGATGCCGTTTTTAAACTCAAAGTGCCAAAATATAAAAAGTTGCAGACAGCTCGCAGCCACAGGTGTCGGAGGGGGAGGCAAGGCCGACGACCACAGGAGACGACTTTGGAGCTGGGGGCGCACGTGCGGCGGCCGCAGCAACCGCAGATCCCGCTCCTTCACCCTCAGTCGGCCAGACGTGGACGTTTCGATGGCCGCAGGCGCTACTGCATTAATCGTCGGTCAGCCAGGGGAGCTTGCCAGGGGACGGGCAGGAACTGCGTCTTCGCGTTGTGTAGCGGGTTGCAGGCCCCCCTCAGCGGGCCGACAGCTCGCTCCTGGCCTGCCTCTTTTCCCTTCGTCCGTCCACACCGCCGATGGCGAGCGCAGCGGGATGCCAAGCTGCTCCCGCTGGTGAAGCCACGGCCGCAAGCACCGAACGGCGCCAAGGCGGCCCCTTTGCTGCAGTTTTCGCCGTGGTAGACGTGGGGCCCGTTCCACGAACTCTGGCTCGCTCGCTCCGTAGCCGATCGGAAACCGTTTGTCTTGGCCTGGTTGACGGTGACAACAGGCTCTGGGTGCAGGAACGTGGCCACTCCTTGGACGGCTTGCCCCTCGATGCTGCAACGGTCGTCGTGGCCTCCGCCGGCTCCCCTCCTGGCTGGCTGCAATGCTGTATTTTCCCTAGTTACATTTTTTTTTGCCATTTTTTTAATCTACCCCCACTCGGTCTTTTCCAAAGAGAAAGCGCGTGCTTGCTCTGGAAGCAAAATGTACTGAATATCGACAGGGCGTCCCGTCCGCATTCAGCCAGCACGAGAAATTGCTCCCTGCGCATTGGTCAGAGTTACGTCTGCCGTGGGCGCAAGTTGTAACGAGGCGCGATGCCCGAACGACGAGCACGGCCTTCCGTTACAGTTGCCTGCTGGCGGGGGAGTGTGTCCTCCTCGGGCCACTCATTCCCTCTGTCAACATATATGGTTTGAGATCACAGACATGCACCGGTCCGCTGGTCGGTCTCAACTTCAAGTCCGCCAGCTTGTACACGAGCGAAGAGACCTTCTGCCAAACTCGGTACGGTCCTGACTATTTTGGCGCCAGAGAAGCGGATAACTTCTTACTGGTGTCGCTCAGTACATGACTGCGCCTCAACACGAGATCACCTGGTTTGTAGTGAATTTCTTGGTGAGAGCGGTCATACTGCGCTTTCTGCTCGGCACGAGCAGTGCTCAGATTCCGTCGTGCTTTGTCCAAAGCCTCCGTCATCTTCGCGCGCAGCCTGGTCGCGTAGTCGGCGCGTACCGATCGAGCATTCGGGTTGTTGCTACGAACCTGTAAATACTGTCACGGGATTCGACAGCTCCCTGCCGAGGTTGAGGGCGGCAGGTGTGTACCCAGTTGAGCGATTAGTCGGCGCGTACCGATCGAGCATTCGGGTTGTTGCTACGAACCTGTAAATACTGTCACGGGATTCGACAGCTCCCTGCCGAGGTTGAGGGCGGCAGGTGTGTACCCAGTTGAGCGATTCACGGTTGATCTGAGAGCAAACCCAATCTCGGGGAGACGGGTATCCCAGTCACTGTGCGTCTCCGCAAATGCAACTATAGCATGTGCTTGATGTTGCGGTTCACGCGTTCCGTGGGATGTTGTTCTCTTGTGCTTAATGCCGAGGGCAACACAGTAGTCCACGAAGAGCTTAGCAGTGAAGCGCGACGCATTTTCCGTTATCAACTGCTCGGGGTAGCCAAATCGTGTAAACACCTCAATCAGCTTCCCCATGATTACGCATGCCGTCAGCTTTCGCAGTGGGAAAAGCTCCACCCATTTGCTGAAATGGTCTGCGACAACGAGCAGAAAGTGGTTCCCGCTTGGGGTCCTGGGATAGGGTCCCATGACACCACAAGCCGCAATCTGCCAGGGAGCCTGGCTACTGATCGTCTGCATATGCCCAGGTGTGCGTCCACCACGTGGCTTGACCCTTTGGCACATGTCGCACGAGCGAGTGTAGCGAATCACCTCCCGCTTCATGCCAGTCCAGGTAGCGAAGCGACAAAACTTAAGAAAAGTCTTAGGGCCGCTCGCATGTCTAGCGATGCACGTGTCATGAAAGAAGCGTAACAACGCCTTTCTCAGCGTACGTGGAATCACCACCTTGATGGCCCCCGCCGCCAACGGGCACGCGCGAAAGTGCGTCCGCCACCACGTTGTTATTTACTTCTCCTGGCGCACGGTAAAGTCGTAACATTCTTTCTCTGTCACGGAGTAATTCTCTGCGGGAGTTAATGAGCGGCTGGCGAACGCCACCGGCCTCAGGCTACCTTCGTGCTATTGAAGCAGAACTGTTCCTAAGCCCAGGTCACATGCATCCGTGTGGATCACAAATTCCCTGTTCAGGCCAGACAGCCTCAGCTCAGTGGTTTCCGCGAGCGCATTAGTGAGGCCTCGCAGTGCAGCCTCTTGCTCGGGACCCCAATGCCACTTAACACCTTTCCTTGACAACGTCGTTAAGGGGTCTTGCAGAGCTGCGCAATCTGGGATAAACTGGCGATACAAGTTCACCATCCACAGAAAGTGTCTCAGTCCGCCTACATCTGCCGACGAGGGGAACTTCCGAATCGCCCGGAGCTTTTCCTCGCACGGCAGAAGGCGTCCATTGTCTAGCGTGAACCCTAACAAGGTTATTCAGGTCGCCGCTATCTGAGTATTATTCGGGTTCAGAGTGATTCCCGCAGACCTAAGTGAGTACGTCCCTGAGATGGCGTAAGTGCTCATCAAAGGTTGCAGAATGCACCACAATGTCATCTAGGTAGGCAAGAGCGTAGTGCCACCTTGCAACAGCTAGGACACGGTCCATAAGACGCTGGTACGTCTCCGGAGCTCCTACCAGGCCAAATGGCATTCGGGTAAACTGGAAAAGACCGCACGTGACAGGTGAATGCGGTCTTCTCTCTGTCACTGGGATCCATCTCCACCTGAAAGTATCCTCTACTGGCATCGAGCGTAGTAAAGTACTTCACTCCGTCAACATTGGACACGATCGAGGTAATACTCGGAAGTAGATAGGTATCATTCCGTGTCACCTCGTTCAGGCGGCGATAGTCCACACAAAGGCGGGTAGTTCCGTCCTTTTTTGGGCACTGCAAAACCCCAGGGGCTGTTTGAACGTTCCACGACACCTGTATCGACAAGTTCATCCAGAGCGTCATTAAACGGTTTCCTCTTAGCCAAGCTGACTGGCCGGGGATTGCACTTCCACGGAACGGCGTCGCCTGTCTCAATTTTGTGCCTTACTAGTGTAGTACAGCCAGTCCGCTCAGTGAATACTGCGTCGTACTCGTTCAAGAGCTGAGACAAGCGCGCTTTTTCCTCCTGCTCAAGTTGTTCAGCAGAGCGTGGGGAGGCCTGCCTTCCCCCACGGCGCAGAGTGCAATCGCAAAAGGGGCAGGGGGTCGCGCGGGAGGGGTCAGTGACGGCGGAGGAGGCGGCTATCGCCATGGCGATGGTTAGCACCAAAGCTGTTACCATACTTAGCGACTCCAAAGCCGCTATAAACAATTTTGCGAGGGGCATGACCTCCAAGGAGACAGCGAATTTTAAGATATCAAGACTGGAACCAAAAAGAGATGGAAATAATATGGGTGCCGGCACATTCGGGAACAGAGGAAATGAGTTGGCTCACAGTATAGCTCGAGGCTACGTCAGCCGAGCAGTGAGCCAGATTGATTCCCCCAATTTCTCGAGAGATGCAATCATATCAGTTCACGACTATACTATCACTTTAAGCTAGAAAGGCGGATATATCCTCCACCAGACAAGAAACTTGACAAAAGGCAGGACGTAATCTGCAGCGTCGGCTCCAGACGCCAGCCTCCATTAGCTCGTCTAAATTAGCACACATGTACCCCACACAATACAATCCCATAAAGAATGCGGCGAGATAGCCGGACACGATACCATAATATGGTCAAATATTTAGGGGAATCCCTCAAGGTGGAGTAGATTTCTAATAAGGGAGTAATTACTCATTGACAACCACCCAAGCGCATAGAGGATTCCCCTAAATATTTGACCAACACCATTTCCACTTCGAGTTAGAGACCAATTCGCTTTCGCCCTATTTGATCTGCTAACCGTCCTGGTTAGCTCAGTCGGTAGAGCGACTGCATCGGAAAGGCGGTGGTGCCGGGTTCAATCCCCGGATCAGGACGAATTTTTCTTCTGAGAAAGCTGTATAGCTTTCCTTTGTAGCCGTATGGCTGCGCAATTGGGTGGATGTCAATGAGTAATTACTCCCTTATTAAGGCGAAAGCCTTTAATGGCTCATGCTGTCGTGGACAAAGTGTGCCGCTTTTGCGGCGTTCTGATTGGCCGAGGCGGGATGCGTCCCTGCCATCTGCAATGCCCCACTTGAACGCGCGCCAAGGAACGCCACCCGACAGGAGCGATAAGGCCCGTTCACACTTGCGACTAGCAGCGGTCGCGCGACCGTTTTGGTCGAAAAGCGACAGTCGCAAATGGTCGCATCGGTCGAAAAGCGACTGCCGCGGGCCGATCGGTCACTGCTCGAATTTCTAGTCGCGCGACTACTAGTCGCAAACCATTTCTCCAATCAGCGAGGTCCCGGAGTACTAGATCGAGCACCTTCTCAATGCAATTAAAGAATACCCCTACCTTTTCAACAAACGGCATCCGGAATTCAAAGGCAGGGAGAAGGATATGGCCTGGGAGGAGATTGGAAAGATATTCGGACTATCCGGTAAGCACTATGAACTTTTGAGAAATGGGTTTTTCACGCAGGCGCAACATTTTATATTGACACCGTCTATTCGTCGTCGGCGTTCTCGTCTGAAAAAGCTGAAGTGTCTGGCAAGCGGCTGCTACCGACGTTCGCTGTCATCGCCCTGCAGCTTTCCTACTTCCAACTCGTTTTTCGAGAAGGCGACAGTCGCAAGTGTGAACATAGCTCCTCTCCTCTGGTCGCGCGACTACCAGTCGCGCGACTTCATCTAGTCGCAAGTGTGAATAGACCTATAGTGTACTGTCCAAATTCACACTTGCCGGAGAAAGTGTGATAGATACTGCGCCTTTCCTTTCCTGTAAACCAATTATCATTATATGTAGCACTGCAACGAATGCCGACAAGAGGCTAACGATGGGAGGCAAATTATAGGATAAGCAGGGTACGCTTTCAGAGACCATATATAATTTTAAAGCGAAAGCCGGCTCATACTGTCGTGGACAAAGTGTGTCCCGCTTTTGCGGCTGCTGTCGCGTGACGTTCCTTGGTGCGCGTTCAAGTGTGGGATTGCAGATGGCAGGAACGCTAGACAAGGTGAGAATTCTGGAGGAAAAAAAATATGCCGCAGTACCTGTCACACTTTCTCTGACAAGTGTACGTTTGGATGGTGCGCCATCGCTTCTGTCGCGTGGCGTTCCTTGAGGTGCGTTCAAGTGTGGGATTGCAGACGGCATGGAACGCTAGACAAGATGAGGCTTCTCAGGCTTTCGCCTTTCAATACTTCAGTCGCTAAAGTCCCTCGTAACTTTTTAGATCACATAATATGGAGCTGCAAAAGAGCGCCGCCACACCCGGCGGGCCTACTACCAGTCCCTTCTCTAGAGCGGTACTCGTTGACGCAAGTTCGGGCCACTGAGAGCTACGGACTCGAGGCCATCTAAGTGTAGTGCCCCCATATCTGAACTACTGACAATAAATGTTTTCCAATCCAAACCTCTTCCGATTTTGTAACGTGCATACATGTAGGCCATCGTATGACTGCAGATCCGGTGGCTTGATTCCTTATCTTACCTTCCCATTTCAAATGAGCTACTTGAGTCAGCAACTTGTGCCAACTCGGTAATATATGTAGTACGTGCATACGTGATACAGTGACGTCACATAAGCCATCGCCTAATCAGTGTTCGGCCATGTCATCTGCCACGCTCGTGATTTCTTGCTTACAACGCCTATTGAGATTTTCTGCAGAATGCGACATTTAAAGAAAAAATAATAAGCAGTGCAATTCACTGCACAATGGGTTGGAATTTGAACCAATTGCATACGAAAGTGGGGAACATGCTTTACAGTTGAATTTTCATTGCAGGCTATCAAAGGCCGCCGTTCCCTAATGAATCGTACTAGAGAATATGCACACCAATGGAATTCACTATAGCGTGAAACCACGTTTAACTGTCGCAAGGCTGCTATGGGCATGTCGTGTCCTGAAATATTGGCGGCCTCTAATCTCCAGCATCTCTAAGTCCATTCAAACCGCCTATGTACGCACAACTGCGCAGTTAAGCGCGCGAATCTCGAGCAGCGCGGCGAGAGACAGCTGCGTTTCCAAAGCACCGACAGGAACCGGGCGCCAAGCAACGAACCGCGGGCTTATCACCGCAGACAATGGCAGAACCGAGATAACGTTCGCGCCGCCCTCCCAGCTATGCGGGTCACCCGACGGAGCGGCAGAAGATACACAAATCCAGGCTTGCAGTGACATAACGACAATGATTCGACATCCTCAAAACAACAGCCGAAGAGCGCTTCGATGCAAACACGAGAGAGTCAAGACCTTCGCACGTGACTTGTCAGCGCCACACGCGACTGGCCTGCGTGAGAGTACAAGATCTTGCACCTTGAAGCGAATCTTGATGATGACTCACGCTAAGCAGCTCAGTGGCTTTGTAAAGAGCGGCAACAAAGGATTGATGGTTTGGTTTATGACGTTTAACGTCCCAAGCTCTAGTGGAGGGCTCTGGAAATTTCGACCACCTGAGACTCTTTAACATTGACATCGCAGGGCGCCTTGCTTTGCGGCCGGAATTCGGTCCCGCATTCTTCGGTACAACAGTCGAGTGTCCTAAACACTGCGCCAATGCGAACAAAGAGAGACGTGGTTCAATTAAGCATACGAGAATTTTACCTCCATCGAAATGCAGCCACCGTGGCCGCGAGATCGAACCCCGCTCGGGTGCAGGAAAAAAAATGGCAGTGGCTTAACTCAGCTAAGCCAGGATATACTAAGTGGAAGCAGCAGTAGTTGTGGATGAGACTGAATCGTTTCTCTGTTGTTGTCTCACCTTCTTCTCCGCCGCCTTGCTGGTTTGTGGGGTTTAACGTCCCAAAGCGACTCAGGATATGAGTGACGCCGTAGTGGAGAACTCCGGAAGTTTTGCCCACGAGTGGTTCTTTAACGTGCACTGACATTGCACAAATACACACAGGCGCCTTGCTTTTCGCCTCCATCGAAAAGCGGCAGTAGTGGCCGGGATCCGATCCCGCATCCTTGGGTGCAGTAATCGAGCGCCCTAACCACTGCGCCACCCAGGTGGGCACTCCGCCGTCTTGCATTGTCGCTTTCTCGCTCTTGCAGTCTCGCTCTTTGGGAGTTTCTATTGCTCGTTTAGCTCTCTGTTTCGATGAGTGGATTCGGCTTACAGGTGAGCGTAGCAAGCGCTTGCACTAAGCGTTGTAGCCTCATCCTTGGCATGGCACAAGCGAGCGGCTGCTCCACGGCTTTATCCCCCGCTTCAGCGCAGCAGCTGAAGAGCACCGCGCATGCGGAGTGAGGCATGGCATAACGTCACGCGCGGCACTCCATGGAGACCACCTACTAGATCCGTCAAATTCCAAAACCGTGCACGACGGGTCCTCCCGTGTGCGCAGCGTACTCCGTGCCCGCTATCCCCCGGCATTTGCCGGGAAAGGCGGCGGGAGACGACCGCTCGCGTTGCCGGCTGGATCCAGAAGCTCGTCTTCAGGGTTGCCAGGTCCAAAAAATGAAAAGTCGCCACAAAAATGGGAAAAGTAGCCAGAAAGTAGCCAACCAGAGGAAGAGCAATAAAACGTAGCCAAAAAGGAGCCATGGGGCCAAGCATGGGGCAGTAAATAGAGCGCTCACTACAAAAGACAACCAAAAACATTCGTTTAATAGTCGTTTTATTCCAACGCTCGTGAAGAAACAAATGCCAGTTGCGTCTTATAGCAACTAAATCACATATAAAAGCTTTCCGAAAAAAATAACTGGCTGCGTAACACTGCGATATTATATAAACAGACATAAAACTAAACTGACCAGATAAACACACATGTTATCAGAAACGTCTCTGTGATGATTAGAAACAGTATAAAATGCATAAAATTATGTCCACGAAAATGTAAGTATAAAATGTTAGTGGAGTTTGACGTCTCAAACAATGGCTACGAAAGGAGAACACGACGAAACGAAACTGCAACCACTAAGGTGCGATTTTCAGGCCTGCTGTAAATGGTTGAGTTGACCTTCTCAATCATAGTTTGGGTTTATCAAGGATACGACCAATGTGCAGGGGGTGTTCACATGATCACACACACTTCTTTTTGATCATGACTACTGGGCGTTGGACGGGAACCTTCGGTTTCTCAAGTATAATATTACATTAAAGAGAGGCGTTTACCTTGAATAGAGATATAGAAATCATTCTTTCATAGGTATATCAAGTATATTCGTAAGCTTTCTTGACACCAGTGTTTAATAATGTTCGGCGAATTGCGGTCAATGAATGGTTGTCCGCGCTCCTTGATCACATTGAAAGTGCGCAACTGTTTTATTCAGTGAACAAACTAGAGTGCAAAAGCCACTTTCACACTGATGAGACAAACCTATGGACGGAAGATGCACTCATGACTAATTTATTGTCAGCGGGTGCACGCTAAATAAGACCTACTGCACGCAAACATGCACGGGCAAAGAAAAACATTTCGAAGCAGTTCGTGGTAAGCCTAGTTAGTGTGTTAGCTCTGTTGTGATGGTTATCTAAGTTTGGCTACCTAGCATAACGCGTTTACACTTCTTCTTTGTTGGCCATCTATAATGCAAAATTTGGCTTTAAGTGCAGTTAAATATTTAGCACTAATTAATTCGGTTCGATAACTAGCACAACTCATTTGCATTCAACCTAAGCTTTCGAAAAGTATATGACTCGGTATATGAAAGGTATATGATTTTGATTGCATATAGCTCACTAACGTGTTACGACCAAGCATCCGCATTTGCGCGCTCTATTGTTCGCCTGTGGGCATGGATAAGTTTTGTGAATATGTGGTGATGGTCCAATGGCTCTAAGTGAGCCTGTTTCCAGGAATCCTGTTTTGTAAGCATGTTTTGCTTTGTGGACAACCTGCAAATGCCAAATTGGCCCTGTCAAGAGAACGTCTGGAAAAACACAAAGAAACGTCCCCCTGCGGGAAATAGCAGGAAGTGCTTTCTTTCTTTTGTTCACCCTTCCAGTCGAGAAGGGCTATCCTCCAGTGATGAATGCCTCCTATCCAAAGGAGACGACAGAGTGACATGTCCGCTGACGTGCAGGACAAGAAAGGAGCATGACTCATACGGCCATTAAGTGATTTCCTGGGAATGCAGGAAAGATTTGCAATTGTCGAAAAGGGACAATGTTGGGAGCCCTATGCGGCGCCACGTGCACTCGGGTTTCTGAGAAGTAAAACCCCTTGTCAGAACCAGCCTGTGGTTTCTTTGCTGAAGAATAGAAATGTACCTCCTCTCCTCGCCGTTCCCAAGCTTTTCCCGCCAACAAGTGATCACGCCCAACGAATGAATGCCGGACCAGTCAGTGCTTCAGACCATCAGTGCAGTGATGTGTTCGATTGGATGCCGATACCTGAGGGGCGTGCCCTGGATTTGGTTGGTCAACATCTTCAGAGAGGGGCTGGACATAGGGGGGGTTTTAAGGACGCTGCAGAGCACGAAATGTCGCTCTGGGCCCTGGATAAACGGCTCATCCAGTCGCTTCTCGCTATGAACTCTTAACGCTTGCCATTTTGCTGATGTACCCTTCTTTTTCGTGTAAATAATCTTGTAAATAAGTTTCTCAAAGTGCCATTAAACCTGCTTGTACATATTTCACCAACTTCGAAGATTCAATCCTACTTCAACCCCGAGTCTCTGCACGCTACCAAGTGAAGGCCGGGTCGACGTAGCCCCAGCGTCACGACAACTGGTGATCAGCGGTGGGATCTGAATCTACAAGCACAACGACTGGTGCCCAGCGTTGGGATCTGAATCTACAAGCCACAACATCTGGTGATTGGAGGTGGATCTGAAGCTACAAGCCACAACACCTTGTGATCGGAGGTGGCATCTCAAGCAACAAGCAGGAGCAACAATCGGCCAACAAGAGGGCAGCTCGGAACATCGATCGCATGTGTGGGTGAGTGCTTGGCTTTTCTTCTGATGTGGACCAGGTTCTAGAACAGGGTTAGATTTTAGAACTGGTAAAGAGAGTGTGGAAACGCCTTTAGGTTGGTAGTTTGCACAGTTGTTTTGGAAGTAGCCGACACTCGGAGCGATCATGGACCTACAAAAACTGCAGAAACCGGACCTGTTGCTATTGTGTGAGGAATTGGGAATTGATACAAGTGGTTTGGCACGAAAACCCTTGATTATAAAGGCAATCACTGATCTGGGAACCGATGATGAGGAGCTCAGTGAAGCATGGAACCTGATCGGTCAAAAAAAGGAACAGCTCAGACAGCAGAAAGAGCGTGAAATTGAAAGAGAAGCAAAAAAGCTGGAGCTAGAAATTGAGCTCCGGAAATTAGAACTAGAGTTGAGCAAGAGGTCGGGCGATTCTCCCCAGCTAGCGGTACCTCTTCTCAACAAGGAGGCAGATTTCAAGATGTCAAAGTACATGCAGCCATATGTGATATCAGGGGATATCGGTCTGTATTTGGCTAACTTTGAGCGAACTTGCGAAAAACTGTCCTTCCAGCGAGACACTTGGTCTCAGAGATTATTGACGGTTCTGCCCTGCGAGGCAGCGGAGGTTGTCGCGCGGCTAAGCAAGGAGGACGCGGACAACTACGAGAAGGTCAAAGCTTGCCTTCTGAGAAAGTATAGGCTTAGCGCCGAGGCGTTCAGACAACGTTTTCGGAACGCTACTAAGTCCAGGGACGAGAGTTACCCTGAATTCCTGTACAATTTAAGAGTAAATTTGGGCGAGTGGCTAAAGAGCACTGATTCCTACCGTGATAGGGACGCTGTAGTCGAGCGAATTCTTTTGGAGCAGTTTTATAACTGCCTCCCAGAAAAAGAAAGAAATTGGTTACAGGACCGAGGCGAAATTAAGTCGGCAACTGAAGCTGCCGAACTTATTGAGGAGTATGCTTCGCGCCGACAATTCAGCAACCCAGCAGTGGATAGGCCCCGCAATCCCAAGTTCAGTGTGAAAAACCGTCAGGAAAGGCACTTTGCTAGAGTTGGAAACGAAGAAATGAAGGTTTCTTCAGGCAAATTCCCTAGAAAGGACGGCAGTGAGAAAAGTGGGGAAGTGACCAACGTGCAGAACACAAAGAATAAGCTTGAGGCTAGGAAGCCACTCACATGCTTTAGGTGTAATGAGCAGGGTCACATTGCCGTCAACTGCCGGAAAGAAAAGATTGCTTTCTCGTATGTCAGGGACTGCGATGAAAATATGCAGCTTTTAGAACCCTACCTGCATGACCTAGTAGTCAACGGGAAGCCTTGCAAGGTACTGCGCGATTCGGCCGCAACGATGGATGTTGTCCATCCGGCGTATGTATCGCCTTCCGACTATACAGGACAGTGTGCATGGATCCGACAGGTAGTTGAGGAACAGAGTGTGTGCTTGCCGATCGCGAACGTGGTCATCGAGGGCCCTTTCGGCGAATTAACAACCGAGGCTGCCGTTTCAGGAAAGCTTCCTAAGTGCTATCCGTATTTGTTCTCCAACAAATCGGACATGCTGCTGCGAAAGAGGGGCATCCTTTTCGGAGACAGTGTTGTGCAAGCCTTAACACGTTCAAAGGCGCGAGAACTAGCTACACTGCTCATTCCAGAAAAATCCACAGCGGAGGAAACGGCAGTTAAAACAGTGGTAAATGCGGAAGATAGCAGGTCAGAAAACTTTGAGAGCGAGGCATCTCAGATATGTCAACTTGAAAGGGAGCTTGATGAGACGCGGAATGAGGACGTTCTTGAGAGTAACCTCTTGCCGCCAGTGTCTAGTAATCTCACGAGACTTTTAAGTGGAACCCGAGAGGACTTAGCTATAGAGCAAGCCAATGATCCCAAGATACAGGAGATAAGGGAGCGCCACCGCGCCACTAAGACAGCAAACAATATTTCTTTCGAGATGAGAAAGGGAGTGCTGTATCGCTTATTCAAGGATAAGCGCGGAGTAGAGCGGGACCAATTAGTCGTTCCCCAAAAGTATCGCGGAGACTTACTGCGACTTTCCCATGGCAGCTCGTGGTCATGTCACCTTGGAATAAAGAAAACAAAGCAGAGGCTGTTGCAAGAATACTATTGGCCTGGATGTTTTAAGGACACGGAAAATTTTGTACGGTCATGCGACACGTGCCAGCGGGTTGGAAAGGCGCAAGATAAGTGGAAAGCTCCGATGGTGTTAGTACCAATCATTACCGAGCCGTTTCACCGGTTAGTAATAGATGTAGTTGGGCCACTTCCTGTGACAGAGTCAGGGTACCGTTATATCCTCACTATGTTATGCCCAGCCACAAAGTTTCCAGAGGCTGTTCCGCTGCGCGAGGTGACGTCCGAGAGTGTAGTGGATTCGCTGCTGTCAGTGTTTGCACGAGTTGGATTCCCTTCCGAGGTCCAAAGTGATCAGGGTAGCGTTTTCACGAGTGTCCTCACCACCTCATTTCTCGAGCGATGCGGCATTAAGGTAGTGCATAGCTCGATCCATCATCCGCAGAGCAACAGCGTAGAAAGATGGCACTCTGTTCTCAAACGAGTCCTGAGGGGACTGTGCTATGAAAACAAGCGCGAATGGGATACCTGCCTGCCTGCAGCGCTTTTCGCTTTGCGGTCAGTGCCGCACGAATCCACTGGATTTAGCCCAGCCGAGTTGGTGTACGGAAGGTCACTGCGCTCACCTTTGCGAATGGTGCGCGAAGCCTGGGAGGGGCGCGGAGAAGACCCAACAGTAGTAGAATTCATTCTGAACCTCTTGAATCGCTTACATAACACTAAGGAACTCGTTGAGGCCAGCATGAAGTCAGCCCAGGCTCGTTCCAAGGTGTACTATGATAAGACAGCCCGTCAAAGGACGTTTTGTATCGGGGACCAGGTGATGTTGCTGAGAAGTTCAAGGCAGAATAAGCTCGAAGTACAGTGGGAAGGACCGGCTGAAGTCGTTGCAAAGCTTTCTAACACTAACTACGCAGTGAAAATTCCCGGTAGGCGTAAAGAAGTGCGCATTTATCATTGCAATCTTATGAAGCCTTATGTGCAGAGGGAAGCCGTGGTAAATCTAACGTTAAACCTTCCCGAGGAGATGGGGGACAACTTGATTTGCCTCAGCGGAAAAGGAAGCAACGCTCAGGAGCTTCTCAGAAAGACGGAGCAGAGAGGAGAACTAAAGAAATCCCAGCTGTCCGATCTGGGCGAGATAATAACAGAGTTTGAGGCCTGCTTCGTGGACAGGCCAGGCAGAACTGATTTGACTGAGCACGATATTGAGCTGACTTCAGACGTGCCAGTGCGATCAAGGTGCTACCGATTTTCTCCAAGGCAAAGAGAAATTCTGGATAGGGAAGTAACTCGCATGCTGGAATTGGGAGTAATAAAACCCTCGGAAAGCGATTATGCTTCGCCTATGATCTTAGTAGAAGCTCCAGGTAAAGACCCTAGGCCTGTGGTAGACTACCGAAAGCTAAATTCTCTCACCAGGGATCAAGTGTATCCTATTCCGAATATTGAGGAGAGAGTAGAACAGGTCAGTAGAGCGGCATATGTGACTACGCTGGACCTTACTCGAGGATACTGGCAAGTACCGCTCACTGAACGCGCCAGCAGATACGCGGCTTTCGTCACTCCGACGGGCAGCTACCAGCCAACAATGATGAGTTTCGGGCTCAAAAATGCTCCATTTTGTTTTTCCCGACTCATGGATAGGATTTTAAAGGGGTGTGAAACATTCGCGGTGCCTTATTTAGACGACATTGCGGTTTTTTCCGACTCATGGGCGGACCATATGGTACATCTAAGAGCTGTACTGAGCCTTTTGCGTCAAGCTGGACTAACCGTAAAGGCCGAGAAATGTTGCCTGGCAAGGGCGACCGTGGACTACTTGGGTCACAATGTAGGTCAAGGTTTCAGGAAACCCAGCGAGATTAAGATTTCTGCGGTAGCAGACTACCCGCGGCCGAGCACGAAGACGGAAATTCGAGCATTCCTGGGTCTGACGGGATACTACAATCACTACATCCCTAACTATTCATCTTTGGCTAGCCCTCTGACCGACGCTCTCCGCAGGACAGAACCGACAAATGTAGTCTGGGACGAACAAAAGGAAGCCTCCTTCGTAAACCTGAAGGCTGTGCTGATTAGCCGTCCGGTATTGCGAGCTCCAGACTATGACCGAGAATTCACGGTCCAGTGTGATGCCAGTGATCGAGGGCTAGGTGCTGTTCTCTGCCAGAGAGATGACGACGGTAATGAGCACCCCGTGCTCTACTTGAGCAGAAAACTGAGTTCTAGAGAGAGGGCTTATTGCGCGTCAGAGAAAGAGTGCGCTTGCATTGTATGGGCCATTCAAAAATTGCAGTGCTATCTTGGAGGGGCCAAATTCACCGTAGAGACGGACCATTGTCCCCTGGCTTGGCTGCAAACTGCGACATCGAAGAACAGTCGCCTTCTTAGGTGGAGCTTGATTTTACAGCAGTACAATTTTGAAATAAGATACAAAAAGGGGAAGTTAAATGGGAATGCGGACGCGCTTAGCCGCTCTTTCTAAGCGGTCCGAGATGTTCCTCACCATGTATCCAAATTGATAATCAGGTTTTTTTTTTTTTTTTTTTTTTTTTTTTTTTTTTTTTTTTTCGTGCGCTTGTATATGTGTGGCTATGTAAAGCAGCACGTTTGGTTTTCTAGGAATACGTGGGTCCTGAACGTCTTGAGAGTGGGCTTTTCTCGAACAACAATGGCAGTTTTCTTTTAACCTGGTCTCTTCAGACGGGAGCCGAGTGCTTGCTTCGACATGTGGTTGAGTTTCAGACAGCTCGAGCAATTTGGCCTACAACAATCAAGACAACGCGACAAGCAACAGCGAGCTTCAAGCGTTCACGTGCAGGCCATTAAGTCGTCTCTTCATGCAGCAGCTGGGACTGCTGCCCTCCGAGTCTCTTCTGGCGGGGGAGGAGGCTGTTACGACCAAGCATCCGCATTTGCGCGCTCTATTGTTCGCCTGTGGGCATGGATAAGTTTTGTGAATATGTGGTGATGGTCCAATGGCTCTAAGTGAGCCTGTTTCCAGGAATCCTGTTTTGTAAGCATGTTTTGCTTTGTGGACAACCTGCAAATGCCAAATTGGCCCTGTCAAGAGAACGTCTGGAAAAACACAAAGAAACGTCCCCCTGCGGGAAATAGCAGGAAGTGCTTTCTTTCTTTTGTTCACCCTTCCAGTCGAGAAGGGCTATCCTCCAGTGATGAATGCCTCCTATCCAAAGGAGACGACAGAGTGACATGTCCGCTGACGTGCAGGACAAGAAAGGAGCATGACTCATACGGCCATTAAGTGATTTCCTGGGAATGCAGGAAAGATTTGCAATTGTCGAAAAGGGACAATGTTGGGAGCCCTATGCGGCGCCACGTGCACTCGGGTTTCTGAGAAGTAAAACCCCTTGTCAGAACCAGCCTGTGGTTTCTTTGCTGAAGAATAGAAATGTACCTCCTCTCCTCGCCGTTCCCAAGCTTTTCCCGCCAACAAGTGATCACGCCCAACGAATGAATGCCGGACCAGTCAGTGCTTCAGACCATCAGTGCAGTGATGTGTTCGATTGGATGCCGATACCTGAGGGGCGTGCCCTGGATTTGGTTGGTCAACATCTTCAGAGAGGGGCTGGACATAGGGGGGTTTTAAGGACGCTGCAGAGCACGAAATGTCGCTCTGGGCCCTGGATAAACGGCTCATCCAGTCGCTTCTCGCTATGAACTCTTAACGCTTGCCATTTTGCTGATGTACCCTTCTTTTTCGTGTAAATAATCTTGTAAATAAGTTTCTCAAAGTGCCATTAAACCTGCTTGTACATATTTCACCAACTTCGAAGATTCAATCCTACTTCAACCCCGAGTCTCTGCACGCTACCAAGTGAAGGCCGGGTCGACGTAGCCCCAGCGTCACGACAAACGCTAATATGGATCGCTAACTTAGAGCGTTTGGATTCATCCTAAGCTTTTCAACGGTATGACGATCGTCTAGCTCAAAGTTAGGTATTATACAAAATAAATATTTAACGCAGATTAATGAGGATCGCTAACTACCACAGTGCCATTACACTTGGCCTAAGCTTAACGGTATATGACTCGATGCTGCAGTGCAAATTTGGGTTTCAAGTGCGGTTTACTAAATATCATTTAATTTGGCCCGTAGTTGGTCAAAATAAGTGTATAATTAACCAATGATCCAAACTGAAGGTTTATCACGTGACATATACTATGCTTAGCCAAGATAGCTTGAAAGTAGCGAAATAGACTAAGCGGCCGCTTTGACTTTTTCTGATCTTAAAGTTCAAAGCACCAGCCTGGGCCGTTTTCTCGTTTTGTGAAGTTTTACCGCGGTGACAGAGTTCACGCTAAAAAAAACAGAAAAACAAACGCAGACAAAGTCAGAGGCAGTGCTAGATCCTGGAGCGCAGACCTGGACCAAAAACGCGCGCTTCACTGACTGCTGCGGCCGGCCGGCGGGCGGGCGCAAGGGAGAAAAAGCGTGTCGTGCGCAGAGCTCGCAGCCGCCCCGCGCGAGGAGAATTGAGGAGGAAAGCGCGGCGCGGAGGAGAGTGTTGCTACTTTCAAATTATCAAGGGGTTTTAGTGGATAGATGTTAAGACCGTCCCCTTTGAAACAGGGTGGGAACAGTCGTCACCATGCACAGTTGGTTGTATTGCAGCGCTACCGTTGATAGATTTGCTATCTGTCTATCTATAAAAATGAGCATCCTGAACAGCGCGCAAACGGGCTCGTTGGAATAGGCGAAAATTTTTCAAAGTAGCCAGAAAGTAGCCAAGTAGCCAACCTCAAACTTTTGTCGCCAGGCGGCTCAGAAAGTAGCCAATTTGGCGTAAAGTAGCCAAATCTGGCAACCCTGCTCGTCTTGGTGGCGCATCCATCGTTGATTCTCCTTCCCCAAGGGGAGGTATTTACCTCCTCTCCCAAGCCGCCGCTGCCACGATCTTGGCGGAGTGGTACGTGACCGGTCGCGGCGAAGGGGGAGGAAACTGGTTTTCCACAAGTCGTCCATTCATACATCAATGAATTAATGAGAGCACGCAGACAGCTGCGATCATGTCACCGACTTTTAGCACTGTTCGCTTCAAACGGCATTTGCAGCTATCACGCTTTCCAATGATTTTGTGGCAGTGGACTACGCCCGCCCCAAGCGAGGCGTGATAACTAGAACCAGGCTTGTGCAATCAAGTCATGACGGGCACTCTGCCAAGTTCGCTCCCTGCCACCGCAGGATCTATCAAAAGTATAGTCAAAAGATAAACACGCCGTGACATCATCATTGCGTGGCATCTTGGCGCGCTGCCAATAAATGAGCTGTGGATGCGACGGTCGAAACGGAGGGCCGCGCCACCGAACGCTTTTCTTTTCAGATTCTAGGGGGCAAATGTGGAGGGTGGGTTCATTATGCAAGTGGGTTGATTACGCGACAAGTACAGTATCATTTTTCACAATTACAAGCGGCGTCTCAAGCCGATTTCTGTATATCGAATTATCGATAGTTAAACCTCTTTATAAGAGACACGTACGGGAGAGCAGTTTTTGTCTCTTATATGAGAGGTCTCTTATAAGCAGGGTACCATGTTTTTATTTTCTGATCAGCCCTTATTTCAAAGTAGGTACCTTACGACTAAAAGAAGCACAAAAAATTGGTATAGCCTGTTGCAAAAAGTTTATTATCATTTGGATTTATGATCTGCTGTAGGGTGCAGCGGTGGCGTAGCGGTAGAACATCAGCCTCGCATGCAAGAGGACCGGGGCTCAAATCCCGGTGCCGCACAATTCTCCACCGAATTAAAAAAACAAACAAAAAATCCGCGTGTCGATGGAATTATGGATGGGGGGTATCGTGCTAGAAAAACTGGCCACCCTGTATACGCAGTGCCTGGTGTCATCGATGGTACCGGAACCATGGAAAGATGCAAACATTATCCTCATTCATAAGAAATGGGACTCTGAGGACCTTAAAAATTACAGACCAATCAGCTTACTGTCTGTTACGTATAAGGTATTTACTAAGGTAATAGCCAATAGAATCAGGACAACCTTAGGCTGCAATCAAGCAAAGGATCAAGCAGGTTTTCGGAAACGGTACTCTACTATCGATCATATCCATACCATCTATCAGGTGATAGAAAAATGCTCGGAATATAACCAGCCCTTATACATAGCAATCATTGATTACAAAAAAGCATTTGACTCAGTTGAAACATCGGCGGTGATGCAGGCATTGCGAAATCAGGGGGTAGACGAGCCGTACGTGAAAGTGTGGAAGATATATATATATAGTGGCTGCACAGAAACCATAGTTCTGCATAAAGAAAGTAACGAAATTCCCATAAAGAAAGACGTTAGGCGAGAAGACACAATATCCCCAATACTATTCACAGCTTGCTTAGAGGAAGTATTCAGAGACATGGGTAATCTGCGATTTGCTGATGACATTGCCTTGCTAATGCAACTCGGGGGATGAACTGCAAATAATGATTGATGACCTAGACAGGAAAAGTAGAAAGGTAGGCTTGAAAATCAATATGCAGAAGACTAAGGTAATGTTCAACAGCCTCGGGAAGGAACAGCAGTTTACATTAGGTAGCGAAGTACTGGCAGTAGGCGATTATGTCTACTTAGGACAGGTAGTAACTGCAGATCCGGACGATGAAAAGGAAATAACAAGAAGAATAAGATTAGGATGGAGCGCATTTGGCAAACACTCGCAGATTATGACTAGCAGCTTACCGGTATCGCTCAAGAGGAAAGTATACAACAGTTCTGCCAATAAACACAACGCTACTGCTCCTGAGTCCTGTTCGACCACTGGTAGGCGCTGAAACTCGCGAGAGCACTTTTAGTGCAGCTAAAAGTGTTCCTGTTCGCCCAATGGAAAGCGGTATTAGTTTCATTCCAACGTTCAGCACTGGAAAGACTTGAGTCCTCACTAGCGTTAAGTGCACTTATTAAACTGATTTCAGACTGCCTAGAGATAGAACGCGTTCGACGAGCTGTATCTTGTGCCCGGCGCTTAGAAAGCCGTTGTTCCCGTTCTTCAGCAGTTTCCGCAGCCTTTCGTCTCTTCCTGGCCTCGCATTAGCGAGCAGTCTTCTCTTTCTGCTTACTAGTCGATGGCATGGCCAAGCGCGAAGCGTGTCCACCGCCGTGTTCTCCGACGAGCCGAGCTGGAGCCTTTTTTCTGCAGCTGGTATGACGTCACACCGACAGTAGCGCCACTGGTGAGTGGCGCGCTAAGCGCGGCGCGTGTCCACCGCCGTGTTCTCCGCCGAGCCGAGTTGGGGCCCCTTTTCCCTGCAGCTGGTAAGACGTCACTTCGCTTAAAGTCAAACGTGTCCACCGCCGTGTTACGCGAAGGGCTTGAAAATGCCCGTAGTATTGCTTTCGCAATAATAAAAGGGAGCGAGTAGGCCCCTACGTGTTAGACCACGTGATAGTGTGTGGTGATATCTACAACCGCTGCGCGCGCGCATGCGCGAATCGGCGACGCGCGGGGTCCGCTGCGCGCGCAGCACCCCACACAGCAGACAGCCACGCGCCCGCGGAATGGCAGACGCGCGCACCAAAACGCACCGCAAAAAACATAGGGTCTAACTAGGAGAACGAAAAACCGGGGGAGGAAGCGGCTTCATCGGCACTTGGCTTGCGAAGGTTGGCCGCGTGACGTCATGCTCCCTCCTAGTGTTTCCTTCCTCCATGGCAGAACTATTCACTCTAAAGAACTAAATCGGCACCAGGCCCTGACGGGATTACAAATGAAATCCTCAGATATTTAGACGATGACTCCATTATTGCTCTCACATAGTACATGAACTTTGGGACACAGGGAAACTATACCCCAGCAATGGAAACGGGCCAACGTGGTCCTAATCCAAAAGCCGGATAAGCCCCCCCAAATTAGAAAACCTCAGGTCAATCTCCCAGTTAAGTTTCCCCTTCCAGGTGAGGAATCACTTGTTATTATCGACGTTCTTGATAACTTGAAGATTCAGACTCGCAACAATCACGTCACTTGATGGCACGACAGAAAGATTACCTATTTATTTACATATAAATAAAACAAGAAGACACAAGCAAGGAGAGAACTATTTACATGACTCACCCGTTGGTCGGACGAAATCAGCCCCGGCTTAACCCAGAGCGCTTACTTTTAAGCTATCTGTCTCCGCCCTTGGCGGGGACAGCAACCAATAACCAATAAGGCAACTTTCCACCAATCGAAGACTGGGGAAAGGATATTAACTAACAACAATTGGGAAAGGAGAGGTCCCGAGCAAATATACGAACGGCACTGACGTCACCACATTCCGAACCGCTGCTTTCTCTTGCTTTCTTTCGCACACGTGCATGCCGGACCAACGTATGCCGCGTGAACAACAGCTGAAGTTCTTTATAAAGAAAAACAGAAAGCTTTCACTGAGGGGTCAAACGCCACGTAGAAACTCCCAGTTGAGCAAGCGATTCTTCTGCACACCTGTGGCTCAATGACCCATTGCGCCTCATCGCGCACTGGTCAGCCATTGCACACCCGCTACCCCACAAAGGCAGTATGCACATGAGCAGAAGGAAAGACACGCACACAGCAATACGAGAATGCATGCTGAAAGAAAACCTCCACTGGTCCCCGATAAGAAATTCAACACTGAACACTGCACAAAGGGAAAGAGCGCTCTGCGCTGGCAACAATAGAGCTGCCACCGCGCCTCCGTCGTGCGTCCGTGGTTCCATCAATTTGATAACCTTTCGACCGGGGTCAGGTGCACATTTCAAAGTATCTGCCTCGGTTCGTACGCTCTGTGCGAGAAACTGAATGACGCGAAAGTTACCGAGCTTTACACTCCCTAACCTTATGCGTAGGAAAGCTGATGGAGCGGGCCGTGCAGGCTAGGCTCACAAAATACATGAAGCAAAACGATATGTGGCCTCATGAAATAATCGGCTTCCGGCCTGGATTGAGTACGTAGGATATGTTGCTTAGACTAAAACACGAAATACTGGACTCGAATTGAAGATTCTAAAGTGAACCTGGGGTTAGACTTGACAAAGGCGTTTGATAACTTCAAACACGGGGCGATACTCGGAGCAGGTGAGACAACCTACAGTTACATCAAAGATTTCCTGTCGGACAGAAGCATAAATTTCAAGACATTTGTACCCCACAGTGGAGGTAGGGCATGTCTCAAGTCTGTCCTGTCGCCTTTCCTTTTCAACGTGGCCATGAGAGGACTCCCCACGGCCCTTAAGAAAATCAAGGGACTAAAATTTAGCATGTACGCGGATGACGTCAACTTCTGGATTAACGATGGGAACGACGCGGGGAGAGCTAACATGAGGAAGCGAACGCCGCCGATAAGGGCCTCTCCGCATAAGTCGGAACTTTCTGCCTACAATGCTAAATATCTTAGGGGAAACAGACTCAAACTTCAAAATAAAGGTGGAAGGCAAGACCGGCCTTTTATCCAGGCAAACGGATACAATGACGGCGTAATAAAGAAGCGTGACGACTATGCGTCGAAAGTGCTAGGTATCTTCAGAATTTCTCTTAAAGGGCCACTGTCCAGGGAAGGCCCTTTTAAGCAAAGGAGCCCAGTGTTTCGATCAGGTACCGGAGATAGTCTGTGCAAAATTCTACAGTGACACGCGCGCCGCAAAGCATCGAAAATACAATTCAAAGCTCTCTCATGCTCTCCTCTGGGAAGCCAGCTTCCCCGTTTCCTGCGCTGGCCCGACGGGCCACAGTAATGACGTACGTACCGCGAACGACGTCTATTGGTCCGTCTCGCTGACTGACGGGAGAAGGAAGGGTGTCTACCGCCCGCTGCGCGCTTTTCCCTCGCCACGGCCAGATGACTGAATCCAGCGGCGCGCGCTCCCTCGGCCGTTTTTTTTTTTTTTCGCGCTCGCGGAATGCCACGCCCCGCCTCCCGCCAAACGCGGAGGAGGAAGGGGAATTTGTCTTGCGGAGGCTAGACGACCTCGGGCAGGAGAGTGAAAAACCTTTGCGAGGGAACGGAAGGAGAGAAGCATGACGGAATCGGGTGATTGCGGTGGCTGTAACTGCGTTATTAGTTACTCTTTTCAAAAACATTTTGCGGCCTTGCGTTCTAGGGGCGAAGTCTCACAGTCACCGGGGAAGAAAATATTTTCGACCGGAGGGTGGACAGTGGGCCTTTAAAGGGGCGCCGTGACGTTCGCCAGACCGCTAATTCCAGCCGGCCTTCTAGGTTCTTTACACCTTCCCGATGCCCCAAAGCCATAACGGCGAAATTGTAGCGCCTAATATTTTAATCAGTTTCAACAACCAGTGTTTTGGCACCAATTTGTGCGACACACGACGGCGAAGTTCGTTAACGGATATGACGTTTCCTTCTCGCTGGGGTGCTGATTGGTTGAGCACGCACATTAGATTTTACAATCGAGTTTTCGTCTAGTTATTGTGCAGAAAACAAATAAAAGGTATTTTAGTTCCGCGTGTGTTCTTGAAGTGCTTGTAAAGATAGCTCCACTCCCGCAGTCTCCTCAAATCCCAAGACAGCTGACAACGTCCGGATCTCGGAGGTCGGCAAAATCGCTGGACGGTCCAAAATCACATGGCTGATCGTTTCTGCAGACATTCCATAGATGGCGCAAATTGTGTCGCAATCCATCATCATCGACATCAAGCTAAGGTGGTCATATGATAATTCATGCAGGAGCCACGGATGTGATCAAAAGGGCACACCCTGAAACTGTTTTGAAAAAGGTTCTGAAAATAGTGATTAATAACGTAGTTACAGCCGCCACAATCAACCGATTTTGCGTTTCCATCTCCCGTTCTCTCCCGTTTAGCCTCCGCAAGCCAAATTTCCCTTTCTCCTCCGCGTTTGGCGGGCGAGAGGGAGGCGTCTTGTGGAGAACGTCACACGCGTACGTCATGGCCCCGCCTTTGAGTCTTTTTTTTTTTTTTTTCGCTTTTGCTGTCTTGTGCAGGTTGGCCGAGTCGCCGAATCTCTCCTAAAAGGGAGAGAAAACGAGAAGTCGTGTCGGAGTGAAAGCTTCAGCGTTACGACGGGCGAGGGAAAAGCGCGCAGCAAGCGGCGGACACAATTAGTGATGTACCGTGTACGCCCATCCTTCACCGGTCAGTCAGCGAAACGGACCAATGGATGTGGTTGCGACCCTGACGTCAGCATCGCGGCTTGACGGGCCAGCGCAGAACGGGGAAGCTGGTTTCCGAAGGAGAAGATGATAGAGAGCTTTGATTTGTATTTTTGCTGCGTTGCGAAGCGCGTATCGCTGTAGCATTTTGCACAGACTGTCTCCGATACCTGATCGCATCGTCCTTACGGACCTCTTCTTTGGGCCCAACAAAGGAATCATTTGGGTATACTTTGTTCCTTAGATAAGGAAAAGGCATTCGATGTTACCCATCCCTGGAGGAAGCTGGTATAGATTCTGATTTCCAGAGCATGGTCAGAGTTCTATATTCCAGGCCAGTTTCAGCCGCCACCGGCCGTGTTAGGTAATACCTTAAAAGCTTTCGATGTGGGCAGTGGAGTTCGGCAGGGATGCATCTCCTGCTATGTGCTCGCGTATCAACCTTTTTTACAAATGCTCTCTCGGGGTAGTCGAATAGCTCGTTTTCCCTTACCATCAGGTTCTCCGCCAGTTCTCATCTTTGCCTACGCAGACGAACTAACCATTGTCGACCCGAATGACGCTTATGTCTGCTCCGTTCTGGATGTCATGGAGGTATACTGTAAGTCGAGTGGGGCTAAAGACAATATGTCGAAAGAGTGCCGCCCTCTACTTTAATTGTGCACCTGCTCACAGTCTTCCCGTGAAGGCTGAAGTTCGCCTCCTTGGTTTTTACCTCAATTCAGGAGGTCTTTCAGGCAAAAATTGGTCTTTTGCTCAAGAGAAAATCGAATCTAGTGCAAGATAGTACGAGAAGCTTTTGTATCCACTCACGGCTAGGGCCACTATCACATGGTCTCACCTGTTCTCGGTGCTGACCTATGTCGCCGGCGCAACAGCTCTGTCGGCACGGACGAAGCTCTGTCTGGAGCAGTTCCTTTTCCGTTTCATGTGAAATGGACCTCCGGACAAGGTCAAAATAAGTGTAGTAACGTTCTTGGGGATTCATAATCCCCTGCTCCATTATAATGACCGCGCGTAATTAGCACACGTGATTACGCGCGCTCTTGGGGAGGACCGCGAGGAGAGGGCACACTGGCCACCCTTCCCAACCTACATGGCTCCCGCGGCGACAGCGCGCGGGACAATCCCCTGCCTCCATTATAACGACCACGCGTAATTAACACGCATGATTACGCGCGCGTTAAGGAGGTTGGCAGAGGAGAGGGCACACTTGCCACCCCCCACCGCCTCCGAGTCTCCCGGAGTCTCGCTCCGCGACCGCCGACCGGAGCAGATGTATGCGGATGGGCTCCCGCCCGACAGTGAAAGCTGCGAGTCGTTCTTCCCATCATCGCCTGCCATTGAGCCGGCTGCCCCGACTGCCTCCCTACCGATTCGACCGGTTGAGCAACTGCATACAGGATCAACGGCGCCGCGGCATGGGTGTCTTTCGCTCGCCTTCCGCCCATCGTTTGAGCTTCGTTCGATCTCCGTCGGTACAATTTGCTGCGAGGCCACAGGACCATCAAATGGCCACTCTGTCATCATCGGGCGGTGCTACACCGCTTTCTGACTCCCCACCTAATGCACACTCGCGACGACTCCGAAATGGATTCCAGTGACAATTCCCCACAGAGCCAGAAACTTTTTTCTTTATCCGAGCAGAATGCGAGCTCACTTCCTGACGGTGGTCCAGGCTGGGAGCACACAATTAACAAGCGACGGGCACAGAAGCTCCGCAGACGATCCAGGCAAGATCAAAATTCATCAACATCCGATTGTTCTGCGTCCGTGGGCGGGAACCCACCGAACACGTCAGGACAGTCAACGAAATTGAAACCAGTCAAGCGGGCACCCACCGTCCCAAACTTCAACCCCTTCCGAAAAACGATATCAAAGTCGTCATCCGACCAACACGTGGACTTGCCCTCAAGAACTACCCGGCTCGAATCATTTCGCAGCGCTAGTTCGTTCCTGCCGAGACACGACCAAGGTGAAGGACAAGTACATCCTCCGACCTCATGCCGGGTTCAACACCCATGTGATCAGCACTCCGTACGAAGACACAGCGGCGGAGCTCTGTAGAGTTACCCACCTCACTTCGGACGAGAGACCCCACCCCGTGCACGTGTACGTCCCATTTCCCACCACCACACTCAGAGGGACCATTCACGGACTGGACCCCCATGATACACGCGACACCCTCATGGCAGGGGTGCGCATCAGAGAATCGCATCAAGCGACGCCAGAATTCTCGGCTCTTCGACGACAGCACTTCTCACACTCGAAGGGCCCCAACTCCCCCGATCCGTGTGCTACGACGGCTGCGAATACCCGTTAGCTAGAATAGCAGCTTGGGCATGTTGGTTATGCATCTTGAGGTAACAGCGCGGAACGTGGATGGGAGCACAAGATTAGAAGACGACACAACGAGCGCTGACTTTCAACAACGCTTATTTTGGAAAACTCTCAACTTCTTATACCCTTACGCCACACGTCACGTACAAGTGACTTGCACATCTGAGCATAGATATAATAAAAAACAAAAAAAAAAAGAAAAAAAAAACATATTAGATAAATAAATAAATACACGTGCCGCATAACTTTCTCTTGCACACAGCGTGGTACACACTCTGAACACTCATGGAAAAGATTGCACATTCAGCAGCTCGATTTCTTTTTGTGTTAGCAGCAGGGACGGTTTGCTTACACATCGTTCATGCAGTCTAGCTATCTCAGCGGCTTCAATTATCTCACGAACCAGCTGCTCATTATGTTTTGCTAGCACTTTACATTGTGTGAATTGCACGGAGCAAGTTTTCGACGCGCAGTCTCTTACATGGATCCCTAAATGCCTGCTTTTTTGTTCGACGTTGTTTTTGTGTTCTTTCAACCCGTCATTTGTGCACCTTCCAGTCTGTCCTACGTATTCCTTCGCGCATTTCAAGGGTATGGAATAAACAACGCCTTCCGCGCACTCCACAAATACTCTGGTGGTTTGTTGCGCACCCCCTCTGCCTTTGCGATCCATCAGCGTTTACACGTCGGCAGAGGCTTTTCAATTTTTTAGGAGCAGTAAGCACAACATTGACGCCTGCTCTACGACCGATCTTTTTTAAGCGATGGGAAATGTTGTGCACACATGGTATGGCCACAATCCTGCGCTTGTTTGTTGTCTCCCTGTTCTCGTGACCTAGTTGGGCACCGACACGCTCGAGTCTTAACTTCTTGTTTAAACGTTCCGCAACAGAAACAAGCAAATGTGATGGGTACCCAGCTCCTGTAAGGCGGTCAACCTGGCGATGAAAACTGGCCTCCATGGTGTGAGTGCAGGACTTCTTGAGAGCATTTGACAAACAAAGGTTTGCAACGGCTCTTTTCACAAGTTTGGAATGAGCCGAGTGGAAAGGGAGTGGCGCCTTGTCACCTCTGGGTTCATAAGCCCAGCAGACCTTCCCCCGACGGAAATCAAGACTGAGATCTAGAAATCTCATAGAACCCTGTACCGGGACTTCGTGGGTAATCGTGAGCGGCTGAAGAACATGGTTAAAGCACGCCACTACTTCCTGAGCTACGTCTTGGGTGTTCTTGCCGCGGCCATCACAGAGCACAAGGTAGTCATCGACGTACCTAAACACTTTGCCGACGTTTGTGCCGGTGAGTGCGTTCAGAAGGATTCTGTCTTTCTGGGCGAGGTACAAGTGACTGAGGATTGGTGCAATACAAGAACCTATGCAAAATAAACGTTGTGTCGTCTTCTAATCTTGTGCTCCCGTCCACGTTCCGCGCTGTTACCTCAAGGTGCGAATACCCGTGTTTCACGTACCGACCAGCCAGGCAGTTCTGCCAGATATGCATGCAACCGGCCAGGACGTCTATCCGACACTAAACTTTCGAGTGTGCCGCCTGTGCAGGGTCCACCCCACACATCAATGCCAGCCCAAATGCGGACTATGTGGCGGCCAGCACGAGACGGGAACCCAAGCCTGCTAAAACACCACGACCCGCCACTGACGACGGCGACAAGACATCAGTCGCGGAAAGAGATGAGACCCAAGATCTACAACAACGGATGGTTCTCATCGGACGAAGAGGATCCGGGTCGGAGGAAAAACCGCTCGCGGAGTCGACCCAGCTCCACATCCCGAGCGAAGACAACCAGTTCCGCCGCCAGCCCCTCCAGCCAAGCACGGGGGAAAACAAGCTCTACCAGGCCAAAATCAGATGAGCTGGGCAGAGAAAGCACAGGGTCCTCACGCTCCTTCACATGACCCCCGTTTCCAACAGATGCAGGCTACAATTGCGTCCCAAGGCACCGAAATAGCCGAACAAAACACGAAAATTACAGCCTTAATGGCTAAACTAGAACAAGTCCTTCAACAGAAGCAGGCGCCTCCGCCCCCACCTAAAGAGCCATCCCCCCAAACCCAACAGAATGTGTAACCGTTCAGAAGCTCCGCGACACCTAAGAACGGATTATGTATTGCCTGCAAGTGTCACTGTCCACAATTCTCCAAACACTGACGGAAGAAATAGAAGTTATTCACCAGACACTCGCGCGACACGAGACTTCACTAAACCAATATACAACCACCATTCAGGCACTTCAAACTCAATGCCGTAAACGAGCCTCGCCGGTGGAACATGGTCAGGGCCCCTCGAAAACACGCAGTCGCACTAGCTCAATCAGCAGTGAAGGGGATCGCGCCACAATCCAACACACGCAAGATGACCACGCACCCTAAAAGCGACCAAACAGCAGAACACATAGAAATCTGGCAGTGGAATTGTAGAGGCTACAAGCGCAAAGCTGGTCTCCTCAAACAGTTCATTGCCACCACTCCAATCTGTCCAGACCTTATATGCCTGCAGGAAGTGGGAGCCGACAAAGCCCTATCGCTTGCAGGATACTACACGATCAGTCAGCCCCTGATGCCATCGGTCGCAATATTAGTGGCAAAAGAGATTACTGTCATTGAACACTTTCTGCCAGTAACGGACGCCGAACACCTGACGGTCGAGGTTGTGCCCAACAAGCGTGGCCGAGCAAGCACCTTTGTCGTAAACATCTACAAGTCACCCGAGCCTAGGAAAGGTGACTTCACAGGTCTACTGTTGGCTGCTTCTCACAAAGCGCAGCGTAATCAGCTCGTGATCGTGGGAGATTTTAACGCGCCCCACAGAGAGTGGGAGTACCGCGATAACACTGCAAGAGGCCAGTCCATAGTGAAAGCGATATACACGCTTGGACTGGAGCTCCTCACCAGTCCTGCCTTTCCGACAAGAGAGGGGAATAGTGTAACAAGAGACTCCTGTCCTGACCTAACCTTGGTAAAGAATGTACGCCACTCGAAGTGGACCAACCTATCTGAAACACTGAGGAGCGACTACTGCATCCTAAGCACCTCTATCACTTCGTCCAAAATCCGGAGGAGCATCGGACCAGCCAGAATAACGGACTGGCCAAAATTTCGCAACTCAGAATTCCCCTCGGGACCCATAGCATCTATCCAGAACTGGAGTGCAGCCCTTCGCCAGGCACACAATACCGCAACCGAAGTAGTACAGCGCACAAACGAGATACCTGAAATAGACGGGCACCTTCTCAAATTATACGATCAACGCGTGAAGCTCGTTCGCCGTTGGAAGAACCAAAAGTTGAACCGACAACTCCGAGTCCGTATAGCCACACTGGAAGAGGCCCAAACATACGCTACACAACTCTCGCACCAGAACTGGCAACAGTTCTGCGAGTCCCTGCGAGGCACCCTGGACACGTCTCGGACCTGGGCAATTCTCGGAAACCTAAAAGATCCGACCAAGTCTAAGTCCGCGGCGACCCGCTCTGTCAAGCGAATTTCCCACCTGTTCCCGGCCGACGATGCAGATCTTCTCACAGCGCTTCGCGACAGATATGTAGGCGCTGCGACTACAACACCCAGCGAGATTACTATCAGGGCACCCCGAATCGAGCTTTGGACGCTCCCATAACGAAGGCAGAAGTATAGGAGGTATTCACTGACGCGCTGTGCGCGGTGTATTGTGGGTAATTGAGGCGCAGTCGGCCATTTTTGTGTCCACGGAACGAACAGGGCGAACGTACGTATCAAGTGTTGTCGTGCGGTTCTACAATTAGTGGCATCCGCAGCAATATGTTGTTTATTGAGCTATCGTAGACTGCAATAGACGCGTGCACAGTGTAAACAAAGGAAGCTGAAGAGCTGCGCGAACGACCTCGGCATTTTTAAGGTTCCGGAAATGCACACGAACAACTCCACTCGAACGAGATACTTCACCGAGATGCGACGTTACGTATAGCTGGCACGGCTCAACCGCACAAGTATTATAGAATATGAGAAATGTATGTCAAAATTGGCTGGACTGGAATCTTCCGGATGTGCCCCAGCAGCCAGCTCTTGTCACTATCCGTGCACGACTGTTCTTCACGCACTCGGAAGACACATTCCCGGTAAAAGAGCAGCGCGGTTTCGCTTCCAGTCATGCGCATGCATGCAGCGCGCCGCCAACACCTCCTCGCCGTGTTTTGCTGCAATAAAATCCTTCAAAGAGGGCTCGCTAAACTTTGTATTTGCCGCACTTGCCTCATTCGATCAGAAGAAGTCGGATGTTCGCATCGTCTGTGTCGGCTGCTAATCAAAGCAGACCGCATGCAGATTCGGCGAAGGAACGTAGGCGGGCAGAGTTGTTTTGCAGAAGGTTTGAAAAACTTTATAAACTTATTTATCTCTAATAACAAATCAAGTTTAGCTTAGCCAAAACTGCGCTGTATTTCCAGAGCTTTGTTGCAAAAAGTTATTTCGAGCCCGCAAGGCAACGAGGTGGCGCCACCGGTGTCATTCCTGTGGCCTGTGGCAGCGGTTTCTTTTGCTTCCTTACCGCGACAGACGATGCAAACATCCGACTTCTTCTGACCGATTAAGGCAAGTGCATCAAACAAGTTTTGTATAAAACATCCTGACTACCAAATGCCATTTCTATGCAGAATATCAGCTACAAAAACTCAGCGGTTTAGTTGGTATAAACGTTGGACGGCACGCACGTAATTACACAAAGAGCGAGTTCGTCTGCTTCAACCGCGGCTCTTAACCCAGCCGCTTGTAACGTAGTTGCGTTCTTCGAGTGGTCAGTAGGCTTGCGATTGGTTTCTTGTGACGAAGCTCGTCCGTAGGACAAGGAATTCATGAATGTCGCACATATCTATGCGTGGGCACAGGCCGACGCTAATTACCGTGCAGTTGCGCATATCGACTGCACACGGGTAGGTACCAAAGTTTTGTTTCGTACAGGTCTCTGTCCGCATCGCGCACACTTTGCTGATAAATCAAACTGTCACTCATAATACCGATTGAGTTTTCATAACAACGGTGCTGGCATGAGGCAGAGTGGCAGAGCAAACGGACGCGCATGAACAGCTAAGCTAACCGCCGCCCCGTACTAGTACTAGTCCGAACAGGACACAAATATGGCATCGACTGCATACTGACGTCAGCTGTGACGTCACGTGAATACCCCCTTACGCTGCGGCGCGATCCTGCGTTCGTAATACGGCGGCTGGCGCGGACAAAATCACGAACGCCATAATACGCAACCTCAGCAAAGACCAAATTAAGGATTTGACTAAGTACATTAACGATGAACTCCGGGAAAAAACGTCATCCCTCCAGAGTGAAAACACTCCGAAATTATCGTCATTCCTAAGCCAGGGAAGCTGCCCACAATCGAGGCGCTCCGTCCTATCTCGCTCACCATGGGCTCCTTTGCTTAAAAGGCCATACCCTGGACAGTGGCCCGAATCGGAGTGGCTTAGCATCGGGCGGAGATCGGAAGGGCCTCGCTGTTGATCGATGCTAAGAACGGCGTCAGCTTGTTGACATCTAGTTGCCATTACCGTGGGACCGCGTCAACTACTTGTTGAGCAGACTGAGCAGCTCGACAATCGGCAGGTAAGGGCTGATTTCCAGTGTCTCTTCATGTGTTCAACCTAGAGATTGCAAAGGGCGGCTCCTTAAAGATGCTCCCGTATCCCTCCCTGTACACACAAATGTTTTTCATCAACGTGCCAACGGTGGGGAACAAATGGACAATTTCCGGATATGCTGCCTCCGTGAGTGGCAACCGCACGCGTCGGGTCTGATGCGCACAGGTGCGGGCCGCGCACGGCGACCACCGGCGGACGTGACAAACGCCGACATCTATGCCATTTCGACGACCTCCTCACCCTCAGTAAAGATTCTGTCGGGGGCATGTCCACGAGTGCGCGCGTGTATGAAGTGTACGAAACAGAAATGCCTGTCACTCCCTACTCGGCTGGCCCGCCTTCCTCGGAATTTTAGAGAACAAGAACCCCACAAAAGACCGGAAATGAACGCTCTCAGTTGGGATCACTCTCTGGTTTCGTAAAATTCAAAATAAACCATTTCGTCTCCTTCCGACCATTTCCACTATTTATCACTCAGCAACGTTCCTGTCCTGGCTGGGACGGTCGTTGTAGTGGTTATTTTATTATATATACAAAAGGAAACGTTTGCCAGCCCCGGTATCTGATATCTGAATCACCCGAACTGGGGTGGCCGAAATAAAGGGATAGCGAGGAAGGGGTAGAGGAAATCAAAGAGGTGAACGACATGGAGAAAGAACAGGGTAGGTAAAGATAAAAAGAAAAAATTGCCGACGATTACGTTACTTCCTACTGCAAAATTTGGCGCAGCTCATCACCTGTTTCAATAGACTGTGGCAAATTTTTCGAGCAAGACACGTATGTACAATTACTTTTTTATTTTCACACGTATTCCTTCAAGAAACACTCCACTAACAGTTCTTGGCTGTCATGAAAGAAGCTTTGTGGTCGGAGAAATGAAAGCAATTAGGTTTTGGCAGGTTGCGGGAGGCAGCGCGTGGGCCCATAGGAACGTTGCGCGACGAACAGATAGCAGCGACTGACTGACGCCGCTAGCGAGTGAAGAGAACCTGACTGCGTTTCGACTTGGGATGCTAGCACCGTGATCCGCTGATAGCGAGCCGGCGTTTCGGCAACCGGAGAGCACTCTCGCCGCCACGCAGGAAGAGGGGGGGGGGGGGGGGGGAGCTGTTAACTTGGTGGTCACCGCCGGGCCACGCTGACGGCTCAAACTGCGAGCAGTATTGCTTTCGTAATAAAAGAAGCGCGCCGCGGGGTGCGAGCAGATAAGATCTACCCCACCCGGGCCTTTTGTATTCGACCCTTCTTCCGCTGGCCCCTTCCATTTCGGAGGAGTTGTTTATTTTATTTTGCTTTGCTTTTTTCACTGAACTTGTTTCCCTGACTTAGAAACGGCTGTCTTCTGTACTTCTCTGTTCCTCTCCTGCTGCGTGCGGCTTGACGACTTGACCTCTTCGACGACTCTTCATCGCCCGTGTGAATGTGCGAGTTTGGGAGCGGGGGCGAGTTTGCCCAGCCCGTGACGTCGTACACCTCCTTTCCACATCCATCCTCGTCGGAATCCCCCGTGTGAATCCCGCATTACGAGGCCGACGCCGACGCGAAACCCAGGAACGGGCGCCAAAGAGAGCTGGGCTCTAATATACACACTATGGCACAATACAGTTGTTTGCTTGAGGCCCACCCGCAAACGTCTTTGGTCACTGAGCACTCGGCACATCGGACGGGCCTCCGCAATAGCTCTGCGTCCACGTACGTGTTCACGACGCACGCACGTGCGCACTAAAAACACTGGCGGCCGACGTGTGTTCTGTACACTTGACTGAGGATGTGTCAAGCGGCACCGGTACCAAACCTCCACATCCATGTTTCGTTATGTTTGCCGTTGCGCGCACGTCATAGGCATGCTTTCAACTCCGCAACACGCAGATTATAGCTTACAGTGCAAATAGCCCCTCGACGCGGCGTAGCTGTCTGAACGCCATAGCCTTACCCGAGATCTGGCTGGGGCCACCTGACAGTAAAAGTTTCCGAAATAAACGAAGTCGAATTAACAAGCATTTAGTCTCAAGTCTCGGAGGTCACACGGAACACAAAGCAGGACGCCAGCCTTCCTCAGTCATCGCCGGCCTCCGGGTCGGTTATGGCGCCGGTTTGTCTTTCTCCATTTTTCTATGATTTTTACCTGGTTTTATCTTCTCGCTCCGTTTTGGAGGCGCGCAGCCGTAACTACGCCGCTCTATCGCGGGAAAATTCTATGGTCATGTGTCAGACGCAAGGCCCAGACTCGGGGGATGTGTGCGGGGGATGCTGCATTCGAATTAAGGGTTATTTTATATACATAGACTTCTATAGACTATGGTCAGACTAAGCAATGCAGTTCGAATTATCCAGAGATTCAAATGATATCGGTTCGACTTAACGAGCTTTCACTGTAATTCAAATGCTCGGATTTACCTGGGCTTTGAATACTGTACCAGTTTAATTTTTACTCGATTTGTGCACCATGGTCACGTGGTTGGATTTTATTTTTTTTAGTGTTATGGCCATCATGCTGATATGCCATGCAGGGAGGCAAACTAAAGGGGCAGTTTGGATGGGGCCACCAAAACACGCCTTTTTTTCACCGGTCAGCAGCCGCTTCAGTATCGAGGAACCAGGCCAATTATTCTGGATAGGTCTCACTGTCCTCTACGACACTATGCCTCTAAAACTGTCTTGTACTAAACAAAAATGATATGCATGTATTGTTGAAGCTGACCTTCAGTTGGTGCACACATATATTAAGCAGCATCGGGGGAGCTTGCTGCGTGCTGAAGGCTTTCTAAGCAGGGATCGGCAGCATAACTGTAGCCATATTATTCTTGGTTTACATGTTAACAGGAGGCTTACTGATGTATAGAACAGGTGGGGACAATATCACCTATGGCTGTAATGAAGCAATAGCCATAATAGACTAATCACAGACCCTCTTTGGCTTCACTATAATGCGAGTCAGCTGCTACAGATTAAATAAATGTTACATATTGGTTTCTGTTGTACTGGAGTTATTTTCATCCCATGTAAGGTGTGAAACATATCCAATTTAACTGAGTGAAGTATGACGTACATGTGCCATCGAATGAGCTACATACAGTACATGCACCTTTGCGCACAGCTCTCGTGTGCCCTCATTTCCCGCAGGCCGAATCTAGTGCATAGGCATTGCGCAAGGCTGCCGCTAGTGCACTGATGATTCCTAGAATACATGTACTAAGCAACAGCGTCATGGGCTTGCAGCTGAGGAGAATGTGCCGCTGGAATGCAACAGGTGTGCAAGTAAATGGGCACACATTCTGTTCAACAGAAAAACACTGGGATTTCATTGCATTGCTGTGTAATCCTTCCTCCTCCACTTCAAAAGAAGGGGCCCTGCTCACGCAGCTGCCTAATGGTGTCACAAGCAGCAGCTGATTCATGGTTATAATAATTAGTCAGGGTGACATTAGCGCTGCAAATTTGTGTAGATATGTGTGTGCAAGTGAACTCAGTGCTGCTTGTGCATCTGTCGTTGAAATTTGCAGCTTAATGAGGAGATTGTATAGAGTACTCGATCCATGCTCTCCTCAGCAAAGGAAGTGAGATTTTAAGGCAGGAATTGGATTTCACTAAACAGTGCTCACGATAGAGTGCTGTTGCATTGACATTAAATTTTATGATTTTATGGCGTTTAAAGGAACACTGCAGCACTGTTTGCAAAAATCGGGCTTTCAGCAGAAACCCACCGTTTTTCTTGCTGCGAACTCGAATATCAAGTTGAAATTAGGCAGAAAGAGCAGAAATAGCCTTTTTTCAGCAGAAATATGCAGCCTGTGCGACGGGGCTCACTGCAGGTCGCGCCGCCGCCTGTGATTGGCCAAGATGTCGCGTGACGACATTTTGAGGACCGGGGACGCTGCCGATGCGGCTCCTTCACTGCGCTGCGTGCCGATTGCAGCTCTCTGCGGCTTTGTGAATATCATTACGGCACGCCATTTCCACTTGAATGACCATCGGGATTTTCATTGCATGTATCCGTACCAGATGCGCCCACAAACGATGCAGCACTTTCGTTGTGGGGAGCGTAGGTTTTACATGAAATCTTACTTTGGTTACAGTAAGGAATTTTGAAAAGTAGTCTGTGTCATCACTAGCAGAAACTACATGGCCCTCAGCGAAACCTCGGCGCGCATATTCCTGGGAAGGAAGGGCAGCGAACAATGCACTAGCCGACTACCTCCGTCTCAGGCCTCCCGCCCCGCCTGAGAAGTCATTGTTGTGAAAAAAGCCCCAGGTGCGGTGTACCAAATCCTGCTTTGAGTGCCAGACGTCGTACCTTGTGGAAAAGGAGAATTTTATGGAAAGAGTGAAGTAGCACAAAGCTACCACCAGACAAATGAACTGTGAGCGAAGCGCGGTTTCCGTGCTCTGCGACGCATGCGAGGCATCGGCGTAGCCATCATGCTGGAGACCAAGTCAAACACGCACAGAATGCTACTTGAGCCATGGGACATTTTGCAGACACAGAGAACCTTTCCCTTTTATTGTACGCTCACAATATACGTTTAGCAAATTGACGGCTGATGTATGTATAAAGCAATGCTGCAGCTCTGTTGCACCCATAGCTTCGTGAGAAAACCATGTTCTGAAATATGTTTTCTCACACGAGCCTCATCGTTTTCGTTTCTAATTTAATTTCCGTTCCCGAACAAGACAGCACTATGCGAAATGAGGAGACAGCAACGGGTGCAAAATCACAAGGCCATATATGAACAGCTTCGGTGACTGCTTGGACCATCGAAGGAAACCGCGCTTTGTGTTCTCCATACCTAAGTGCGCCCATACTCAGCTGAGCGGTACATGATTTAATAACGCTTCCACAGGGGCTCCATGAACATATCAGGCACGTGCCGTGCTGGAAAGGATCTCACAAAGCGGTCACAACCTAGCTGTGACACAACAGTTGGCTCTTCTTAATCATCTGCTGGTTTGCGAAGATCACCAGCGCGTGCTGCTGATGAGTTGGCCGATGTTTAGCAATGAAGTCGTTGCGCAAAGCTTCGCACAAAAACAGACACATACACACACACACAAAAAAAAAACGATACGCGTGAATGCAAGCACGCGCTAATGCTTCCGTGAACAGATCGCAATCAACGCTAAACGCAACGGTTCAAATACAAATGAGACCTGAACAGTCAGAAACTAATTGAACTACGAAGTACAAGCCTTACCTCCCTTTTCTTCCTTTAATAAACATGGTTCTAAGTAATGGTAACTGGCACGACTCTTTTGAGCGAGGAAATAAAAGGAACTGCGTCATGGTTCAGCCACTCCTTTTTTGACAAAGCCCTAAAGAAATCGCATTAGGAACAAACTGCATGTAGTCACTGTCACGAAAAAAATGTTCAAGTAGAATGTTTCCTTTGGTCGGCTTGAATTTATATCTCTTCTCAGCAGCATCGCATTGCGCCGCGAGTTTTTGACACGAGGGGAGACGACATCGTCGCGTTCACAGCTGTTCGTGCATTAGAACACTGTAGAGCTGTGTTGTATCAGCTGCACAACACTAATTTGACGTGTTTTGTACATCCGCATTGCACGCAAGATGCGGAACAGCGCATGCCAAAAGTTTACTCCGTTGGCTCCTCCGGCTCCTCAAAGTGACATTATGATGGACGGAGAAGCGAGGTTTCTCTCTCCGCTTTCCTCCTCTGTAGCAGTCGCGCGGGGCGCGACAGATTTGAATTGCGCGCTTTCAGTCTGCGTTTGCGCAGGTGTATTATGCATAATCGAAAAAATAACTTCACAGACATGATCAACAAACATTCTACTTAAAAAATCTAGGGTATTGGCACATTTGAAAACCCCTGCAGTGCCCCTTTAACATTGCAAAATGATCCAGACTATGAGGAGTGCCGTAGTAGAGTGCTCTTGATAAATGTGTCCACCAGGGGCTCTTTAACGTGCACCGACATGTTAAGTACAGTACAGTTAAACGTGTACAGTACATGGGTGCCTTGAGTTTCACTTTCACTGAAACACTGCTTCCATGGCCAGCACTAACCCTGTGACCTCAGGATCAGCAGCAGAATGTAATAACCATCGATCCAATATGGCACAAAGATGAGTAACATGCTTTAAAAACAAACAAACTATTATTTGGCTTGCAGAACAGAGTTGCAGAGTATTAAGCAAGCCTGATCATAATGAACAAAGGTCATCATACACTGCAAACACAAAAGCTTTAATAGACGACATGTAATTAGTACATTCCACGGTGATTACACGCTGAATGACTCATAAACGAGTGTGTGATGGATCCCCAACATGCTGCAGGTGGCACAGTGCAGTGACCTTCCTTATGCAGTATATGCTGGATGAGAGATGAACACTATCCTTGCAGTTGCAAAGGGGGTAGGAAGCAGAAAGGGTGGGTTTGGTGAGAGGGAAAGCTCTTGGTTATGAAGGCTTATGTAGAAAGCAGATCAATTGTGTGAAACATGCCTCTATCAACAATTTAATACAGGGGTGGAAGCAGGTTCAAGCATTTTGGAGCAGCACAGGGAGCAGTAATAAAGCCTATTTGGAGCAGCTTTGGAGCAATATAAAGAAAATTTGGAGTGCGTTTCTAAGGTCAAACGCCTTTAATAATTGATAGTTTTTGTTCCTGACATACCAATATACCCAATTTGATTCCTGAATCCTTTCTATTCAACATTCAAGGTTTTGCTGACTAAACCCACATCCCTGACAAGACAAGACAAACAGCCAAAACATGTGCAGATATTTAAGATAACAAAATTGACCTGAGGAAACATTTGGAAAAGACAAGTAGCAAACCGAATGTTTACCCCTACACTTCATAACTGAACTAAGTCCGACTGTTTTGACATGATAGATCCAAATGTGGAGTCCACCACTTTGATGTGCCTAAGCACCCCCACTAGTTTGGAGTTGACATCAGTGAAAAGCACATTTCCACTCTCTGTCTTGTGCCTATCCGTTTTGAACATATGACTGTGCTGAAAAATTCCTGGGCACTGGTCAGTAGTGCCTTTAGGAAGGATAGACGGCACTCACGGGTAATATTTTCCTCCTCCAGATTCTTTTGCTTCATAGCCTCCTGCGAGTGGCATATCATGTTTTCACCTGAGTGAATCTGGCGTTTCCTTAATTTCAAACGCGTTGGCGAAAGGCTTGTATAGCTTTCGAACATCCTTGAGAACATGTCTAGTGAACAGCACCTTTGTGACATCACTCTTTATGCTTCAAGTATGCTTTTGTCTGATGTAGGCTTGACACGCTTGTTACTAACAAAGAGGCGCGGTGGTAAGTACCTGCTTCACAGCTGAGCCCTTAGAACAACTCGAGTTGTACTGCGCTGTCGGACAACTTTACTAATGGCTCGAGATAAACCCCGCCATGACTGCTTTGCTCCCTTCTCTCACCACTGATGATTCAAAAGGCTTGGAAAAGGTAACTATGCATCATTGTGCTGCCTTTGTTTCAATTAAAGCGGCCCCTAGAGCGTGTACACGAAACTCACAACATGCCACCACTCCGGTGTGCTTCTCACTGTCACTTAATAAAATTTTTTGGTGGAACTATCATAAATAACCTCTTGTGCAGCAAAAATCCATGTTCTGCTGAATTTGACGGCAGAACATCGAGGTTTGGAGCAGTTTTGGAGCAATATTGCATTTTGGAGCAGGATGGAGCAGGAAAAGCAGTTTGGAGCAGAATGAAGCAAATGGAGTAGCACTTCCAGCCCTGTTAACCTAAAGCTTTCCAAGCACTTAGACCATTAAAAAATCAGGGTAATGCATGCATGAGCTTTGTCTTAGTCTGCTGAAAACAGCATGAAAGGATAATCTGAAAATGCTCCCATCTGAATGATAGAAACACAACTCAGAATAATGGACACTGATATTATCATGATGAGCCATAAAACTGTGTCTACCACAGGACAGAGGCCTTTCACAATGAACTCCAAGTAGCCCAAGCAGCAGCCACCCGCATCTGCATCCTCTCTGTTATCAAAACAGACCGGCTGATTAGCTGTTTTCCTTATTTCAAGTCTCCTTACTTAAGTGCATTTTGTCCTCTAGGCCAACCTAAGTGCCACACAAAAACAAGCTTCTCAGATTGCTACAGCAGCTCCAATGTAATGTAATTCCTTGTACTGTGAGGAGTCCGGTAAAAAAAAAAAAATGGCAGGTCACCGATCATCATCCCGAGACCTCACTGAAACTAATTAAACTAGTTGTACATACGTAGACAAGAAAAAAAGAAAGAAAGGTTTTCAATTACATGGCAATGCTAAATGCAAATAATATGTGCTAGCACATTTTCCCCTATGTTTAGCTTTGCTTATCTTGGTTTAGTTATGTTTATTTTTTTAATTTTGAGCTCCCCCTGCTTATTCTCAATCGCATACATGTACTTTGCTACTCGCTTAATCCCTAATCCCTTAATCTGTGCTTTTATTATCTCACACATATTCATTAGCTTACAGTCATCAGCTACGACATGTGCAAGGCCACCTGAAATAGACACACAGACGTGCTTTAACAAATTCATATGGCCATGCCTGCATGGCATAGGGGTAGCATATTCGACGTGTGATCCTACGTCTGTGTAAAATTTTAATATCACCTTCCAATCTCAAAGGAGCTATATCCGAGTTGGCAAATCCCACCAACTCGGCCATGCCATGTCTCGTGACGTTGCACATCCCACCGGTGCCTGCCATGTCACCTGCCAGAGGCTTCAGAATCCCGCATCATGGCTTTTCAGTGCAGAAGCAATAATCAGGAGGTTCAAAGCGTAGCAAAATTGTCAAATGTTTGTATGTCCGCATTGTATAGATGTCCACCAAGGTGTGAGGCAGATACTGTGCTTTTCTGGCAAAACAAGCCAACTAAAGATTTTAGTTCAGTTTATAGGGTGACCCAGGCTATGAGAGACAAAGTGACCCAGGCTATCAGAGACACCATAGTGCAGGGCTTCAGAAATTTCAACCACCTAGGGTTCTTTAAGCTGAACTGACATCACACAGCACGGGTACCTTGAAAACTGCACAAATTGAAAAACATAATGCATATTATCTTTCATACTTCTAACTGAACACCTGAGCCGCACCGTATGAGCAAGGTAGGAAGTTGAGACTGAAAGCAATACAGAGGTACTGTAGTGAAGGGCTAAAGAACAATTTCAAGTTTATCAATGCTAAATCACCAAGCAAAACCATACCAGACAGCACTTCCGCACGTTATAACCAGTTGCATAATTGCTGCTAAGCAACATAGGAACAAATCACAGCAAAATTTTTGCAATTTTCCAGCTAACAGTTTATAATGGTATTAGCAGTGCACAAGGAACAAAGACGAGAGCAGAGCACAGAAGAGTGCTGCTTACTAGCATCACTCCGTTCAACTGTTTATTCCCCAGTTATGTAGCCATGCCTGTGTGGCACACCTGCAGTTCCCAACACAAGGGCAAAAGAACAAAAAACTACCATATTGGCCAAACAGACTCACTTGTTTTGATGGAGAGGCAAGTCCGGCATACCCAACAGAAGCTTTTATTGGCGAGGTATGGGCGTCACTACAGGTGGTGGAGGGTAATGATGGTATACACTAGCAGGAATTCCTTCATACATGATACCGGGCTCGGGCACACCCATGGGCTCCCTGTACCCCACCATACTGTCCATCATAGGCCGGTTTAGGTGCGCATCAGCCGCCCATGCGTTCACTGCCATAGGGGGCGGGGCTCTGGAAAACATAAGTAGTCAACAACTGGATCACTACAAATAGCAAGTCAAATATGCCTATTTAAGCAACTGTTGTTTGAGAGCTTCATGCAAGACGTAATGATGAAATGTTTCAAGCTCTTGTGAAACATTTAACTTGTACACATTAACGGGAAAATTTTGAAGGGATCAAAGAAATAAAATAAGCTACATCCGTATTATGCAAGCTAATGCATTCAAGAAGAAAAACAAGCAAATTTTGTTAGTAGTGCTGAAATGCAATAAATTGGTTTCCTGCCCATTTGCAACAGTCAGCATTTGGCCCGTTCCTTGTAGTTATTAACTGTTGTGTGAAATGAAAGACAAAAATTACAAGGGTTCAACGCTGCCGAACCAAATATTGAGCGAAAGCCTTAGCTGCGGGTGACTGAGTGTTCTTCTTCTCTTTTCTTCTTCCTCAGCCCACATATAAAGCCCCGCTTTAACCAAGCCGTATGAATGTGCATTAGTGGCCTATAGGGGTAACGTGAATGCCAGAATCCTAGCAGGCTGATTCTGACATAACCATCCCATGTGAAACGAGAGACCCAAGTTGGCAGCTCCTGCCAGCCCATCTCTCGCTTTTGTGTCACGTGGGGTGTGACGTCACGCGCTGTGCCATGGCTGCGACCGCGCCACGCCGACCGCTTGAGTTGGTAGCCCAGCTCTCACCCTAGTGTCACGTAGGGTGTGACGTCACAGCGTCACATGGGTGTGGCTGGGCTACGTCAACCGCTTGAGTTGGTAGCCCAGCTCTCACCCTAGTGTCATGTGGGGTGTGACGTCACAGTGTCAAGTGGGTGCGGCCGCGCTACGCCGACCGCTTGAGTTGATAGCCCAGCTCTCACCCTAGTGTCACATGGGGTGTGATGCCATAGCGTCATGTGGGTGCGGCCGTGCCACGCTGAAGGCTCGAAACCTAAGTAGTATCGCTTTCGCAATTAAAGAACTCAAGAGGCCCTCACGGACAATACAAAACCGCTTTTCTTCTTTCGCATAGAAAGGCTGCCATGTCTGCAACTAGAGATTTCATATGCGGCTGATATACTGTCACATAATGGTGATGATTGTCCAGGAGTCAAAAGCATGGAGAAAGGTTTCCGAAAGAAAAATTTCACTGGGGCTAACTTGCACCTGCAAAGAACTAAGAAACAGGGGGGTGGCGATAACAACAAGAGTGCCCGGCACAGTTGATCTACAGAATGCCTGTGGCCTCACTCAATTTGTAGCTGCCAAGGAAACATTAGCTTAAGTGCCAAAGGACAATATTCTGGAACCAAGGTGGAAGCAGCGGTGCATGGCTGTGATCATTTGAGAGAAATCTTGGCACACCTTGTGTCACAAAGAAACTGATAAAGCCACATCCTGGCAGCAATGAGCGTGGCCAAACAAACAGCACAAAATCTTCGCAGCAATATGCCCACTAATTATTGGCGGCCTTTCATCACTTGACATACTAGGCCAAAATACATGGTGCCAATCTCCTTGTTGATCACGGTATGTGCACCCCCGCCCAACCGGCATCAAAATCTTTCTACATGGGAGCGACTTGAAGTTGCCATGTAGACAGTGCAATATGAAAGCCCAACTTCAGCCGTCATCCTCTTTACCAATCTAGTTACTGTGAAAATCAGGTTATAAAGAACAAACAGCACGACAGTCATGCTTGTTATCAGCAGCAGCGACTGTACTTAATCCTTGTCCTATATTTTCACAATAGCGTGAGTGTAATGCCGAAACATACCTCATTCAGAACAGTTGCATCTCGTGAACCACTACTCCCTTAGTGAGTGGGTACCTAAGTGCTCATAACTGCAGCAGTAATGGCTGCCCTGACAAATTTTTTTAGGGCTGCTGTCAGTTTCTAGTATGCCTCAAATAAAAACTCTCACATTCACTTTCTGCTTAAAGGCAATGCTACTGAGGTCATTCATTCATAAGAGACACTTAGGCCTGGAAATAAATGCGTGCATAGAGGCAGGAGTTGGGGGGTGTTGTTTAGCTACTTTGGTCACTCGCCTGTTTTGAAGAAGAATGTGACAAAGTCTGGGTATTTTTTTAGGGTGAAACTTATAGCATCTTTGCCTGTGGCAAGGTGACAAGAAAGCGACAAGGTCAGGGAATGTTTTAGAGTGATAGCTGTAGTAGCTTTGCTTGTATAGTTCAGCTGTTATAAACCTATATTTCATGATGGAATGATGAAAATTTGTAAGCTGTGCACTTCGAGCTGATTGAAGGAAATGAAGACAGCTTTTCATAGCAACGCTAGAGAGGAGGAGGGCAATTGAAGCCATGGAGCAGCAGTGCTTGCAGGTGGCCGGCTCTCAGTAGAGTGTGGCATAATAGTGGCATATGAGACACGATCTGATGATGGCATTAAAAAATTTGCCAACCTGTTACCATAAAGTCTTATGTAGAACCCTGCTATAGTAAACTCGGATATAGTAAAGTGAAACTGATGTCCCAGTTTATCTTCCATAGACGACTGTACATTTCGCCCTCCTTATAGTAAAGACATTTTTGTTAAATACTGGATAAAATGCGTCTGGCCGCGGCGACGTCTTCCCACGAAATGACATTACCGCACGCGCGCTACCTAGAATCGAATAAAAAAACAAAAACAAAAACACACCACCGTGTGTTTTTTTAAATGGCTTTACCACTAGCATACCTGCCAACCTAGCAACATGAAAATTGTGGAGACTGTTGCGGTGGCGAAAGGTGAACGGGAGGAGGAGGAGGAAGGGGGAGAGAGGGCATCTTTTTTTTTTTAATTTTAATTTAGCATCTCGGAAAGTATTGAGGCTTATAACATTGGAAAGAGGTGAGAGTGGCGGCCCACTAGTTTATTTTGAATTGATCTCTCTGTTGTTGCACTGTCAGAAACTCTTCCAAGTACCGTATTTACATAATTGTAAGCTGACCCCCTTTTTAGAATTAGAAAATCAGAAGTGGGGGGGATGGATGGGGTCGACTAAAAATCAAAACCAAAGCTTGGCATCCTTTAAAAGAGCACGATAAAAACTATATCAGGGAGGATATGGCAAATTTATTTGCCCTACAGCTTCAAGTGCAAAATTAAGTTAGTGTGCGTAACTTTTACTGCGCAGCACGAACTGCACCTGCGGGAGTGCCAATTGTTTACGGAAGAGCCCCTTTAAGAGTCGCGGCGAAGCTTATTTTTTGCGCGTCAGTCGTGTCGGGTCACGTCACACGGCGGAACTTCCAGGGAGTGTTGATAGATGGAGGAGCCAACACCGATCGTTTGTTGAGTTTGCGCGAGGTTCACGTGTTCGCACTTTTGACTTTACGACCCTATATATGCTTTGCCATGAGCTCTTCATTCCAAAAAGCATTCGGCACTTCTTCCAGGCAGCATTCAAGGAGGCGGCTGTCATTTATTATGCTGAACAAAGAACTGCGTAGTGGGCCGAGAGTTTGAAGGTTCTAAACGGGTTATGCGGGAATGGCGGTGGCAGTGGAACAAAATTTTCAATGCCAAGTGAAGAGGCTTCCGAGGTATGCAGTTGGTATGCTATCCAAAGTTGGAGGTCAAGCTTGCAGTGTATATCCCCGAAATACGTGACTTGAAGTGGAGACGAGAAACGAAGAGGCGTCCGTGTGCTGTGCGATGTCAGTGCACGTTAAAGATCCCCAGGTGGTCCAAATTACTCCGTAGCCCTCCACTGCGGCTCCTCTTTCTCTCTTTCCACTCTAACTTCCACCTTCCTCCCTTCCCCTATGTCCGCAGAAACAAGTGTGACAGATACTGCGCCTTTCCCTTCCTGTAAACCAATTATTATTATTATTATTAGGTGGAGGCGAGTAGTACAGCCAGGCAATATTTTTTTTGAAGTGGCTTGTTGGGCAAGTTGGTTGAACATTATGTTAAAACAATGCTAGAACATGGGCAAATAGAAAAAAAAAAAAAAATGCGTGTTTGTCTCTTTTTATCTGTCCGTGTTCTAGCACTGTTTTTGGGACATCCGATTTTGGCTTGCATTCGAGTTGACTTACAATCGTGTGAATATGGTATATAGGCTTGTAAGGCGTCTCACTCCTCGTGCTTGTCTATGGCAGCACCTGTTGGTTGCTCGCGTTCGTGGTGGTGCCGGTGGCTGCTACCTCGATTCAAGCTGTATGCTGGTGACAAACTGCTCCCGCGCTGCTTTTTAGCATGGTTATATTACAGGATGTTATAGAATTATGGCTATAGCGTGCAAAAAAGAAAAAAAAAAAATGAAAAAAGATTTGAAAAAAAAAAAAAAAACTGGGCTGTGGCAGCCACTTTTCTGGAGATTTGAAGTTGCGTTCATACGATAGGGACATGGAATCGAAATTTGGGAGACTCCCGGACAATTCGGGAGAGTTGGCAGGTATGCACTAGGCTTCGTAGCACTCAGGAGAAGCCAACTTTACGTAATCATTGGAGCTGTGAGGGAAAGCATGCAGCGCATAGGAAAAAAAAAAAAAAGAAAAGTAACGCTGTCTGCAAGCACGGAAAGAAGGCGATGCGATCCGTTCAGAAAGTAAAGGTGAGTAAAAGTGTAGCGAGAAATAGGGGAGGGAAGAAACGACCGAACATTCACAGCACTGTGCAGCACAGTGGCAAGAACTGGAGGCGCGGCATGTGCGGTTTTGCACCTGGTGACTGTCGCGCGCATTTCTCATCTATTGCCTTCTTACTGACAGAAACAGTAGATGATGCCTCGCTTTCATGCAACGCTTTGGTTTTCACACGAAATCAAAATCAGTTGTATTCATAGCCATGTTGCCCTCATGCTTAAGAAGTACTTCCACAAGATGTAAACAAAAAGTTTTATACCCGAAAAAAAGGGTCGAAGAAACAATGAGAGAGAGATGGAAGGTATTTGAGAGTGTTTTTTTCATTAAGAAAGAAGACGTGTTCAGTAAGTAGCCATTTAGTTTCCAAACGGCAACTTCAGGCCCGTGTTATCACCAACCACTGATATAGTAAAAACCTTTGCCGGTCCCAGTGACTTTACAATAAAGAGGTTCTACGGACTGCTTGTCCCGCCACCCCGTTGACCCTCCTGAACTTCCTGACAATACTGCTGACGACTGCATTTTGTCCATTTCGAACTTTCTCCCCATCAGTGTCGAACAGAGTCATGATCCTTCCCTGCGCCCCATTATTGATCACCTGCGCAACGACAGCACCGATCCGTCCATCAGTATGTTTGTGCTGCTTAATAACACATTATACCGACGCAATATGCGCCCAGATGGTGTAGACCTTTTGCTTGTTGTCCCAACACATCTACGCTCTGCTGTTCTTGTGCACCTTCATGATGCTCCTACAGCAGGGCACCTGGGAGTGTCACGCACATACGACAATGTTCGACGACGATTCTACTGGCCTGACCTTTACCGCTCTGTTCGTCGCTACGTCGCCGCCTGTGAGCTGTGCCAGCGCAGAAAGACACCGTCCCTTCACCCTAGTGGGCCCCTGCAACCACTTGCAGTTCCGACTGAGCCCTTTTCTCGAGTTAGTCTCAACCTGCTTGGGCCATTTCCCACATCGACTTCAGGGAACAAATGGATTGCCGTAGCGACCGATTATGCCACCAGGTATGCCATAACCAGAGCTATCCCCACCAGCTGTTCCTCCGACGTTGCAGGCTTTCTTTTGCATGACGTCATCTTGCTTCATGGCGCTCCTCGTCAACTGCTCACCGATCGCGGTCACTGCTTCCTTTCTACAGTTGTTCATGACCTTCTGCACTCATGCGCTACGTGCCACAGCTTCACAACGACCTACCATCCACAAACGAAAGGTCTTACTGAGCGCCTTAATCGCACACTGACAGACATGATGTCAATGTATGTTTCTGACCATCACCGTGACTGGGATGTCTCTTTACCCTTCATAACATTCGCTTATAACTCCTCACGGCATGACACCGCCGGATACCCTCCCTTTTATCTACTCTTCGGCCGCGGCCCTCTACTTCCTTTCTACACCTTACTGCCTCTCGACGATTCATCTTGCAGTTACGCTTCTGATGCCATCACCCGCGCTGATGCAGCCCGTCATATTGCTCGAGACCGGCTTCGTACGTCTCAGCGTTCTCAAAAGCACCGTTACGATCTCCAGCACCGTGACGCTTACTACCCTCCTGGCTCCCTCGTACTCCTCTGGCTCCCTGCCAGACATGTAGGCATATGCGAGAAACTTCTGCCCCGCTACATGGGCAGATTATCCCTGTGAACCGCCACTCTCCTACAAACCATCATCCAGAAGTCGTGCATGTTGCCTGTCTCAAACCTTATATCTCGCGCTCACCTGTGTAGTCTACGCACCGGGACTGTGCTTATTTCGCGGGGGGGGTATTGTTACGGTACGCAATCAAAGAGACGACGACGAAGTGCTGGGCTAGTAGAGAAAAGACAACGCTGCAGCTATGCTCTGGTTGTCCTGCGAGTGTGTCCCTGACGGTGAACTATTGCGGCTACGACGTAACATCACCTCGTAACATCTCAACGTGCCTCGTAACAATATTATCATGCCTCAGTTCATACTGTGCAAAGTAACTCAAAAGGGCTTGGGTTCTGGTCGAATTGTTTTAAGGCCTCAGTGTTATCACTGCACATTTTACTGCAGTGCAATATCTGCTCCACTAGCATTAGTCAGTTATGCAATGCACTGTAGAAGCATGATCCACAATGTGTATAGTATAAGCTGATACTCATAGGAGAAAAATAAAAGCATGGAAGGCAGTCTCACTGAGGCTTCTTCATGCAGTCACCATCTGGATAAAGCTTGCGGAACTCATTGATGAGCACAGGGTCTGTCAGTCGAACACCTTCCACTTGGTTGCCCAGGGTGATCCAGTTGGGCTGGACATTATGTGGTCGCCCAAAAAGCTCAATCTTGCGTGTGCCTGGAGACAGACGCTCTATGATGCCGTAGATTTCGTCGGGTTTGTGACTTGTAGCACGCACCTCTGCCACTATCACGTCGCAGTCCAAGCCCCGGTTTATTTCCTGCAATTGCACCGTATAGACAGCTTTTATGACTCTAGCAATTCAAGGGGTCACGCCTTCTTCACTACACTGTCTAATTTAAAATGATACTGAAAGGCATTCAGACAAGTTAATATGTCTGACATGGTAGGTTAATATAGTAGCGACCATGAACTTTTTGAGAAAGTCATGGCAAGAAAAGAAGAACCTTGTCTGCAACAAGATTGTACTACGCCATGAAAAGCTGTGAAACATGACCAAAGCCACAGTTCCTGGGTCTTTTCGCATGCAAATAAGAAAACAAAGATAAGCCTTTTGTCTACAGCAGAAAGGAAGGTACCTTAGGATTCCCTTTGACTCCGACGAGGCAGTGTTCTTTGCCGTGGTTGAGCCAGTGGCCCGTACGACCTGTCCGGATAATACGCTGCAGCTGGTTGGTCTTGACCCAGATAAGTTCGTCGCATCGCTCATATCCCCATAACTTCAGACACTCTCGGCCAAGCTCCATGGCCCTCCCCGTCACCCACAGGAAGATGAGGCCATCGTCTGTCAGGCTGCATAAGCCGCACACATTCAATCCAGCCTCACAAAAACCCTGTGGCATCATCTCTAGCAACATTAAACAAACAACTCCTCTTTTCGTTCCGGGCAAAATTTTATTGTTTGGTCTCTCTTATTGTTACTCTGATGACATCCGCTTTATGGGAGATCTTTCCCCTGTCACTCAACTCAAAGACATGACAAAAGAACTATTTTAGCATTGGCAGCTATAAGTGGATGGTGGGCAGTGTGGTCCAGCCTCTCAGTCCTGCAAACAGTGGTGCCAGCATCAGTCTTTCCTAGCACTAGCCTCTTTGTAATTACATGAGATGGAACCTAAATTCATCCTCTAAAGACCCTTTAGCCCTTTGTGGTACCTTGTCAGGCCCCTCCTGACAACACAACATGGCCATACCTCCCAACAAGCTTTCTTGTGGTTTGACTACACATATTTTTCAACTATGTACGAGCGCTATCTCTTAAAGAGCGTTTTTTACTTGTGTTCTTTTTTACAGTATGGGGGCAGCCTTTGCCTTTTTTTCCCTTGGAGCCCTGGCACATCCCTGCTACTAGCACCAAAGCTTGGCATTAGAAGACAGCGGCTCTGGTGATAGTATGTGACCAGATAACTGCTGTTGGACCTATGCGTTTTATCACAAATTCATGAAATGGAGAAACAAGCTCTTTTTATTGCTTTTTCATAAGAGAAGTTCTTGTCCTGCATGAGATCAAAAGAAACTGCCAGTAACTTAACAAAGCAATTTGAAGGAACTCCATCATGACTAGAAAAAAAAAAAAAAAAAAGAAAAAAATATGAAGATATTTAAGCTCCGTATTTAAGAGTATGAAGCGATAGTGCTAATGGCTCCTGTCTGTAGCTCCCCTTGAGGTTCTTCAGTCACGTAAATGTCTCATCTGCTCACATAATTACCAATCCCTTAATTTGTGCCTCTAATATCTTGCAAATTCTTATTACCATACAGTCCTAAGCTGCCATGTTATCAAGCTACCAGTCATAAGCGACCAACCAAAAGAGATATAAAGCCCCACTTTAACCAAGCTGTATGGACGTGGCCTACGAGCAGTGTGCCTGAGTCAGCATCCAAGAGACCTCGAAGGTTAATTCCTATCCCACCCTCCCAACTAAAATAAGCACCCATGTTGGCAGCTCCTACTAACTTTTTGACATCATGCGGTCTTGTTACATCACGCAACCCATAGACAAACTGGTGCTCGGTCATGGCATCTGCCAGCTACCATCTGCCAGAGCCGTGCTCATAATTTTTTGCTAATGCTGTCGATGACGACAATGCCGGATTTTTTGCAAAAGAATTCCTTCAATGCTCTCATGTTAAAATAGTGTGCCACTGTGAAGCCAACCCTTAAATTCATTTTCGGCTCAACCTACACCTCCATATTCACTCCCATTACATGTTACCTTTCCTTACAAAATGTGCATCAGCAACAAAAGACTACGAAAAGCTATTACCAGTATGCTTTTTGCTGCAACTAAGCAAATCAAAATCTCAGGACTGCTAAAAAAAATCTAAGAAAAGATACTACTTAAAATTCTAATGTTTTAACCAATGCAATGTTTTTGAATGATAAAAGATGTGCACCAGACAATTTTCCATAGTAAAAGACATATTTTGCCACGTTGTGAGTTCACTATTCCGGAATTCGAGGCAGTCACAACATGGCTTGGTACGTCAAAAAGACAGCTGCATATCACCATCCTCTGAGCGTGACTAAGAACCTCTAATTACAAGACAAAGCTCTCTCTTCCCAGTTAAGGTGTCTGGCATTTTGTAGTGTTTGCATGACCAAGACTGTAGCTCCAGCTGGAATATACTGAAAGATGTGCCTGTCTAAGCCCTTCTGCTCTAATGTGACACCACTGTCTGCAGATAGACCGCTCAGAATATGCTTGCTGGCTTCTGCAGAGAACTCTTTTGTAAATATTAACTTTTGCCATTCTTGTTTTTCCATGTAATGTTACAAAGCTGCACTTCAATACTTGAACAACAACCGTGGCCAGTTTCCGGAGGCCAGCATACAAAGACACCACCTGGAAGCGAGAGCACATCTCACATATAGATTGTCAGTGCCCAAAAAGTTTTGGTGTCTATTGTAGTTCATTTAACGACAGGTGACAAAAGAACCAATAGAACTCCAAATTTTGGAGCTATGATATTTCAAAGCAACTCATGGCAGAGCACTGCTAACGGTAATGACTAGGTTAGTGTATTTTCCATCCTGTTGTTGTACAACAAATAATATATACTCCATTTCATTGCCTCCCCAAAGCTTTAAATGAGCTAAAAGGCTGACTAGATATGATAAAAAAAAAAGCCTCTCCTTGTGCCACCGTCTTCTTCAATGCTCTTCAAAGTTGCCATTACAATGCTCAATGGAAGAACACGACTGCCTGTCCACTGTACAGCAACCCAGGACAAAGACAAAGGAGAGGCAGAGCTCACCTGGGCACGTTGAGCTGTCGCATCTCATCGTCAGACATGGTACCGTAAGGGAGCTCCATGTGGATGTCCCAAGGTGGGTCAGCCATCACCACGGAGAACTTTCCCAGAATGCTCATGTCGAAGTAACGTAGGTCACACTGGATCCACTGTGGAGGGTGCAGCACGGTCGGCCCTGTGCCCCGAAGCAGTGCCGGAGGAGAGGAGCTGCTAGCAGGCGTTTGCGGTGGCCGGCTAACTGGTGCCGAGCTGTCTACCTGGGAGGCACCAAAACAGTTGTCACTGCCGGTACAGTCTTAAGACAGAAATCGACGACAAAGTCAAGCTGGCCTAGTGCATTCTAACAAGAAAGGTTATCTCATCTTGTGTACTAAGGACACTGCAACAAAACTCGCTGCTTTCTTTCATTCAAACTGCAGCTGTCACAGCAGGGACACATCACTTGTCCTAAAGGACGAAGTTGGTAAATGCTGCATTCAGACAGGGTCGAAGCTTTTGAACTAACGAAATATTAGGTGCAGCACTGCATGATTTCAGATGTGCGTAAAAAAGAAAACCATGCGACAAAAAAGCAGCTTCTGGAGGTAAATGGTTTAAACATAAGCTTATTTCTTTGCCATTGTTGCTGCACAACATTTGTGAAGAATAGTTTTTGGAAATTTCATTTAGAAGAACCTCCATGGGCTGCCTCGCCTTTTTTTTTTTTTTTTTTTTCAATGATAAAAAAATACCCTAATATTTCGGAAGCCACTAGTATTCTGCACAATAGCCAGCTGTGCTAACCAAGCTGCTCAGGTACTTATTATCTCGGGTCATAGGTTGGTTATGTTAGCATTTAGAGAGATAATGCCACGTGAGAACTTATTCTGCCAGCTCGCCCCTTCTATATCCCCTACCCTAGTATGGGCGAACTTTCGCTTGTAACCTTGCCCTTGCTGGTGAGACAGGTGACCTTGATTCTTTAGCACATTTTGTTGCTAGCTGGCATTACGCCTGTCGCAGCTATTAATGCCTGTTTGGTGGGAGTACATGGTGTTCCTTTGCTCTCAAGGGCACGGCCTGCTGTGGTTGACGCATGCACACACCCACAGGCTTTCTCCTCATCTGCCACATACATGCACACATGCACACACTCTCTGTCTCATTGGCCAGTGTCATGGCAAAATGCAATGCAGGCGCCTACCTCATAGTGCACATATTTACAGCTGTCCATGTGAAAGCAAGTGTTGAGGAAAGAACAATCGCCCAGGGATTCGTCCGTGTGCTTTTGGATGATCTTGTTAAAGTGCAGCTTGCCACAGGCTGAACCTGTGCTAGAGCTGCGGCTGCACTCCTGTTTGGTCCCATGCGGGCAGAACTCTTGAACCTGTCACGAAAAGACAAAGAGCACACTTGCTGGCTGGCCTGGTAGCATGGTAGAATGCAAAACAGAGGCCACAGCATTCTTCTTCTAAAGTGAAATTTTTAATATCAAGACCAAATGTTTCATTTCATCTGATGCACACATCTTCTGATGCAGTGGGGCACATATGTGTTAATTCCCAAGTCAAAGTCTGTCCCTGGCTAATGGACGAAAAATAGGGACAAGTTATTAAACGGCTGCCTTGTTAAGTCATCAATGAGCACCAGCAACTTTATGGCTCTTAGATAAAAAATCTTAGATCTTGCTCAATTCCTCTTTGTGAGATGCTATCATCTTATCATGAGTTTTAGGCAGCTGGCTGTGACTATGCAGCAGTTTGTCGATGCACATTGTCAAGCATCCTGGGCTCATCCAGTTTTCACCTCATTCATGTTCGCTCCAGTTAGATACATTTTTTCAACAGCAAGCAAACTGTGCATTTCGATCAAGTTCTTGTTTCAAAGCAAGCTGCACTCACATTATTGCAGCATGTATACACTGTCATAATCACCATATTTTGCAAAACTATTACCAAGACAACGATAAAGAGCCAGAATGCTATGCGTGGTGGTGCTACAGGTAAAACTCAACTGGAAGGAATTGATGGTGAACTAAAATTACCAATTTGGAGCAGAACACCAATTTAGGAGGAGCTTAAAGCACTTAAAATTTCAATCTGAAGCACTATGGAGCAATAAAGCATTCAATTATTAACACTTATGAGCATAAAACTTTGTTTCAAAATATCTTAGGTTGGCAAACAGTGTCGGAGAAGTTAAAATGTGGTGCAAAGGGTGCTACACAACACGATTAGGTTTGCCAGAGAAAATCAAAGTGTATGTATGTGCTACAGGGATGCAACCGTTTTCAGCTAAGGTTAAATGGCACTGATTTCATAAGTCTTTATATATCCCAGAAAGTGGGAGGCCCGTATAAGGAACACTGAACATCATAATTTTTTACTTGTAAAACATTTAACAAAATTACAAACTGTACTTTGTTCTTTTTTTCTTTCTGACAGCCTTGGGAGTTATACCAGCATAGTTGCTTAGCCACTGCCCTGCTTTATAATAAGCCATGGCAAGCTAATATGCCACTAATATTGCTGTTTTCAGTATGTGCGAATTTTTTCATTTTGCCCAAGCATTTTGCCAAAAAACAGTACATTTGGCCTGCCAAATTTTATATCACTGTTTGCCAGCATGCAAATAAGCCTTTAGTCACAGAAAGAAATGAAAAAAATCTCTAAAACCTACCTGTGCACCCCCTTGGGAACGAAAGCGCTCTACTAGGGAGCGCTCCTTGGCTGTGGGTCTGCTCAACAACTCAAGGATCTCTTCACTCAACTGCTTGGTTTCTTTCTCTCGTGCTGAAGGAAGCGACAGTAGTGACTCAATTGGATCAGGTGCGGTGCGCTTCTGTCCACGCTTCTCACTCATTTCACTCTCTTCGTCCTGTCAGAATCAAGACCGTTGGGTGGAATAAGTAAGAGCTCTTTAACTAGCCCAGCCAAACAATGGAACATAATTCCTCCCTGAATTGGGCTTCTTGCTCTGAGAGCCACATAAAAAGAGTACCTTATCGAAACATGTGGAGTCACCTTTGCTGAAGGAGACAAATTCAGAACCGAGATCATTAGGCAAACCTTCTGCAGCAGCTTTTAGCTTTCTGCTAGGCGTCTTCTTAGACAGATTTTTATCACAGCTGTTAAGAATGTTGGCAGTACTGTTTTCTATATGAAAGCTCTTCACTGCGCCCTGGCAAGTTGTCTGTTCTTTTACCTAATTCCTTTCTTTCAATACAGTTCTTAGGTTTTTCAGAAATTAATAAAATACATCATTTAACTGTTGTTGCAAGATATGGATCGGGTGCATGAGTTTATTGTGCCAGAAAATCCTGTATGAAACTGGGTGGAGTGGGCCTACAGGCTGACTGCATTACCTGCAAGCTATGGTTGCCGGGAGAGGGAAACAAATGCTACAAATATAATATTTAAAATGGCACGAGTACTTAGTAAGAAAAAGAAAAAAAAAAAGAAGCAAGAAAAAAATCTTCACCAAAGAGGATTTCAATCTCTGCTCTACGAAGCTCTAAAATAGTGACTTAACCATAGCACTATGAGACGTTTTGCACCATTATTAGCTATGCAGTGCAGCTGTACTTTAATTTTACAGATATTTTTCTCAAGCACTAAGGTTGCCATCGCCGTTAAACGATTGTCACTTAAGCGTACTGAATCTTTTGGTGACTGTTAGGTGGCATCACTAATGTCCTACACTCATAGGCAAGCTGCATCCGCCAGGCACCACTGCCATCAGCTGTTGGGATGCATCGCCACGTAGCTGCTTTTGCGTTCACAGCGGGATAGCCTAGCAGACAACACGTCGCACGCTAGACGCAGAGTGGCAATTCGATGGGCCTGCTTTAGTTTAGAAGGACTTGCCAGAGCTTGAAAATGTTGACTTTTTTATTGTGTTGCATTAAACTTCAAGAGGCAGTAGCTACTACATGAATGCTGGAAAATGGATTCTGCAGGGGGAAGAAAAGTCAACACGCTGCCAACACTGGCCGAGCCAAGATTATTTGCATTTGTGTGACGCAACTGCTTAAGAAAGACCTTTATTTTCTTCTTTCGTGTGCGCTATTTGTGGTGCCAGAAATATTCCTTATCGAAGTATTGCCATTTTAGGTCCACAAACTCCGATGACTCACTTCTGTTATAGCTGTAACAACTTGCTTTCATCACTATTTCATCATCGGAACTATATAAGCCAAAGCATAAGCAAATGACCTTGGAACAAAAGCAAGAATATAAATTCTCAGGTCAGAATGCAATGTCACACAATACCATGAAACACACTAGTAATTATGTCATAATTAGAAATAATTACCTGCAGCTATGGCCAGATGACAAAGCCTTAATAAAATACAGTGCCAAATGCAAATAGCAGCAAGGAAAGTGAGAGCACCAGTAAATAAATGGATATTTTTCAGTTCATGACCACTCAGTTACTACTATAATGTCAACTCACACCTCTGCCCCATGATGTGCGACCATCTCAACCCTGAAAAGATTTGTGAACGCCTAGCTTGATGCCCAGCTTGGATTTGTAATAGTATAATGAACTGCTCCGCTATGCCCAATTACGTCACATACCTGGCCAAATTCGCATTTTTGCATGTTTTAATCTAAACGCATTAAAGGACTATAGACACCTAATTTCTAGGTTCGTGTTTTATCAATTTTAATGATGGGCATTACTGTATACGGATCATCACGTCACATTTGTTTACAACTGCTGAATAATTTATAATTGAATTTATTTTCTCACCTGTTTCGTTTCAATGGCCGAGCGATGGCTGTGAGGTCACAGTCAAGTCTCGGTCACGCGAGGGATGAAAATACAGTGATATAGCAATTGCTGCGTAAATTGAATTCACTACAATGATAAAGCCAGCCTGCCTCAAGAACAGGAATCATGACAAGTGAAGAATAAGGATTATATCGCTGTTTTTTATGCTGTGCATCAAGACATAATTTTGACGTCACAGCCATCTCTCGGCTGTCGAAACCGAAACTGGCGAGAAAAAAAATTTCAATTATAAATTATTTAGCGGTGCGGATTGATATACAGGAATGACTTACTTATCAATAACAAAAATAAAAATGCCACCAAAATTTGGTGTCTATAGTTCTTTAAACCATTATCTGTCCCAATAGCACAAAAACCGGCGACGGCATCCATGATATAAAAATCCCGAGCATGCCTCTGAGAGGTGGCGTTTGGTGAAAACATTATAATGACTATAAGTAATGAGCATAAATAATGTTTGTACATACTCTACACCTTTCAGTGAAGTGCGCTGCCTACTTGAGCAGTACAACTAAGAGGGAACTGAACTCATCACCGACCCTTGGATCACGAGTCAGACACGCTGCCCTCAGGCCATACAGGCACATTTGTATGGCTTGGTTAAAGTAGAGCTTTATATCTCTGTCGCTCCTGCCAACTTGGTTCTCTCCTCACGAGAATGCCTATGGCAGGGTGGTAGTTAGCATGTGATGCTGCTAGGCACTGAATTTTGTGCCATGGCCGCCAGCTTTTATGCTTATCTGTGCCACTTCATTGGCAGCTCATTGTGCTGTAAGGGGTGGAGTATGCAGGAACATTAGGCATAGTCATGACTTACAGTCATTATAATGCTTTTTCATTTTCACATGTAAACAGTCAAGTGTCTCCGCCAAATTTATTAATTGTTATTGCAATTATTTTAGGTAATTTTTTGCACCTGTTGTGCACACAATTGTAACCGAAGTCATTTTACCACTGAATGGTGACTAGGTGTACGGTCTGCACCACATTCCTTATGTGCTCCAAACTGGCAATTGATTGGATGCCCACAAAGAGGAGGCTGCCGTCTGCCAGCCTTTCTGGCTGCATGCCCGCTCATATGCTTTCTGCATTCTTGTTTGCAGGCTGCATGCTTGATGACAAACGCTGCTTCTTGGGCCAATGAGCTACCAGACAAGACATAAGTTAACAGAGCACAATGCAAGAAACATCAGCGATAGGCAGGTGGAGTGCTGAATCACAGTGTCAAAAAACAGAGTTCATAGCACAAGCCAGCTCCAAAGAGCTCTTATATGCAATGCTTACTTCGAGATCTAAAACACTCCACTATTTCGTGAGGCACACTGCAAAAACTAGTAAACACAGAAAGACGGGCTAGTTGGTACTGATAAGTAGAATGCATATTTTCTCAGCGCAAAAATTACAGATAGGACGAAAGAAGGAAAAGCTAGTGAGCCATCAGACCACTCGCCTGTGCATCCACAAAGGCTTGCAGACGGGTGTGCTCTGTTGAAACCACTTGAAGACAGGGTGTCCCTTCTGCTGTAATGTCTTCATGCAGTGTAATGAGTTCCTGTGCTGCCAGCTTGTGCAACAAGTCCTCAAGGGTATCGTGGTCAACGTCTCGACCATAAGAACGACTTACAATTGTTTGTAGTCGGCGGGAATCTGCAGGCAAATCTAATGCGACATCAAGCAGGCACCGCAGCAGACGACGCTCGACCTATATTAATGCACCAGGGAGAAAGGAGAAAAAGAAGACAAAGAAGGGTTTAGAGGCAAACTAATAACACTGTGCAGCCTCACACAAAAAAGAAATCCTTTTCCTGAATACAAAACTGTTTGATAATGCATGGCCATAAACTATGTATTTAGATGGCTGAAGCCTGAAGGGATACTGCAAATAAATAGTGCCAAACAGAGGTCAACACCATGACATTGCCAAGATGCCAAAACCACCAGCAAGCTTTAAAGGCAGATAATTAAGTTTAAGAAACATAAAAGCAAAAATGACTTGTGTGGTTGCATTAACCAAAAATGCCAACAATTTCATTTACTCATTAGGAGCAAAGAGTAAGTATTGAATTGAGTAAGTATTAAACCTTTATAAGAAGGCATGAATAGGATGGGCATCAAAGCGACAGAAGTGGTATGGCTACCCAAAAGAAGTAGCAGCAACATGATCTTGGTAACGAAGGGATCAATAAAGTGTTGCCACCACATTTTTACAAAGCCACTGAACAATAATAAACAATATTAGATTGCACATAGTTAATTCAGTTTGTGCTTGAGGATCTTTGCCAGTGCGCTGCATGTTCTCCTTAAGGAAGGAGGGTACGAGAGGCAAGGAAGGAGCATTAACCTCAGTAATCTGACCAATGTCCATGTACAGCACTGACACTGCAAAATACATGGGCGCTTTGCGTTTCACCTCCATCGAAATGCAACCAGGATTGGAACCAAGCCTCCCTGCTTAGTAGTCAAGCGCCCTAACCACTCAGATACAATGGAGAGAAGTAAAAGCTAAAGGAAAGGAGGCAGCAGTCTGTGTAGGTACAAAAGTTCCTCACAAAAATTTTAATCATTTCTTGGCCTTTAGGACACTGTAGAGGTGGCGACCGAACAGTGTAGCATGCGCAGACATTTTTGGAGGTTTGTGAAGTTAGCTGAAAAATTTAATATGATGATCAGTCCATCATTTCAAAAATAAAATTGCTTTCCACCCCTACCCGTCCTATTCTAGGGAGGCCTAAAATCAGTTCCTATACCGAAGTCACTAAAATGACCAGAACATTTGTAATGTTCGGTCACAAAGCAGAACTGGTTAGACTAATTTCTTGCGATGTACTGTAGTGTTCTTCATCCCGGTCAGCATGGGTAGTGTTGGGGAATGTGTCCCTTAAGCAGTAGAGCAGTATCATCTGTTCTTCTTTTTTTAGCTTGCAAAGAAGCTACACTAAAGCTGGAAGCTCCTACCAACTCAGCCATATCATGTCTCGTGATGTCAAACAACCCACCAGTGCCTGGCCATGTCACCTGCCAGAAGCTTCAGAATCACGCATCACGGCTTTTCAGCGCAGAAGCAATAATCCGGACGTTCAGAGTTTAGCAAAATTGTCTAATATGTAAACATTTTGTAGGTGTCCACCAAGGAGTGAGGCAGATACTGAGTTTTTCTTTCCTACAAAACAAACCAACTAAAGATTTTAATTTAGTTTATAGACCAGATCTTTTTACCCGCACACACAGGCTGCTAGAACACTCCTACTCTCAACCCTAGGCGCTAGCTGTCGGGCATGCGCGGCCTGGGGACTGCCGGTCACGTGGGCATCTCAGCGTCCTTCAATTCTGTCGTTAACGTGTTCTACCACCTATGCATGTAGGTGTGTGCTGTGCATCGCTACTCTCGTTTTTGCCTGTTCTAGAGAGTACTACAGCAATCTGAAGCGCACTGTTCTTCCATACGCGATATCCGAGGATAGTCTACCATGCAGGCTACGAACTGGAAATCACCGTTTTATGCAGGAATGTACTAGGCGCTGTTTTTTTTTTTTCTGTAGCTGCCTTTCATGTGTGACAAAACTATGCATTTTTTTTTTTTTTTTACTTTTTGACTTTGTGCATGAGAATTTAGATTTTTTTTTTTTTTTTATCTCACTTCATGGTGTGAGAGGTAACCGGACCGGCGAGCTTCGCGCTGAGGGTTGCTTAGGCAAAATGCAGTTTCGGTCACCTTCTTTTACCGTTCCTTTATTGGGATATAACCACGACCAACAGCAATCCAAATTGTTATTCCGTATTTCAGAGAGAAGCCGACGTCGAAAATACTTGAGCGTAGTATCTTTAAGCTGTTAGTATCTGCCTGGGACGCAACAAATAAACACGATTTCATTACATGCTATAGCACTGGCTCAAATTCCTCGCAGTGCTTTGACACATGCTAATAGCTTTGAAATAAAATATACTCATCTTCTGGCTGGAGTAAAGTGGATCAAAACTTGCCTGCTGTTAGATTAGCAACTCAAATGAGCACACAGTGATAATTTGTTGATGTTACTGGAGCACCACCAAGGTGGCAGCACAGCCTAATTGGCAAAGTTCGCTATGGCTGGCAGAAAAGGTCAAGAGCACATTGAAAGTACATTTATATGCGAGCTGTACACAAGGGTAATACTTGCAATTGTTCAAAAATGTTTTCTCGGCTGTAGGGTACCAAACTGGCAGGATTAGTGCAGCTGCATGCTGAGCACCAACACAACATGAATGTCAAACTAAATCCCATAAATAATGCTTCGATTTTACCTCTATGATAACACAAACAAAAAACTTCCAACTCAGTCATGCAGTGAAAATATCTTTGGCAATATTCTACAGCGCCGGAAGGCTAGCTAATCGTGACTACCATGCAGGGGTGGCCACGGAGGTACCACAGCCCCCAGTTCCCAAGGCAATGTCTGCATGGCGGCATGACAGGTAGAAAATGGCCGCGCCCGAGAACAGCTCCCAAAGCGACCTGGCTATCAGAGATGCCATAGTGGAGGGCTCCGGAAATTTCGACCACCTGGGGTTCTTTAAGGTGTACTGACATCGAATAGTACATGTAAATTGCAAGTTGCTGTGCGCAAGTTGAAAACCGGTGTATAGGAAAGGAAAAATTAGTTGTGAAGGCAGAAGCTTATTTTGCTTGCTGCATTATTCCCCTATCACACCTTATCAGTGTAAGGTGCTACATTATTGGGGACACTATGACGCGAGAGCTTAAGCTACCAGCCCACATATAAAGCCACGCTTCAACCAAGCCGTATGGGTGTGTCTGCGTATCATAGGGGTAACGAGAATGCAAATGGTTCTGACAGGCTGATTCTGATATCACCCTCCCATATGAAAGGAGCGACCTGAGTTGGCATCTCCTGCTTGTGGTAATGCATAGGGTAACGTGCATAGTGGTAAAGCGAATTCAAATGTCATGGCAGGCTAATTTATTTATGAGGAGACCGTAGCTACGACTCTTCACAGCGTAGCTGCAGCCACCCGACAAGACATCAATGTGTGTTCCTCTGCCCGCGGAGCACATATCTGGCGGGAGTGAGTGGCAGCGGCGAGGCGCCTGGCAGAGCTCGGCTAAGCGGTTGCTAGGTGTGGCTGTTCAAGGTCATTCGTGGCCACGGCATACACAACGAGTTGAAACCTGGTGTAATGGTGCTTTCGCAACAAAAGAATATTATTTTTTATACTTCTCACTGGAAACCTGAGCTGCATAATACGGGAAGGCAGGAAGGTGAGACTGAAAGAGAAAAGTACTGTAGTGTAGGGGTACAAAATAATTTCTGCCACCTAGTGATTTCTACACGCCCTAACATCACTGAGCCAATTTCTTCCCCGCACGGTGGTGCAATGGTTAGCGTGCTCGACTGCTGTACCCAAGGATGCAAGATCGAATCCCAGCTACAGTGGCCGCTTTTTGATGAAGGCGAAAAGCAAGTCGTCTGTGTGCTGAGGGATGTCAGTACATGTAAAAGAACCTAGGGTGGTAAAAATGTCTGGACCTCTTCACTCCGGCGTCTCTCATAGCCTGAGTCGCTTTGGGACATTAAACCCTACAAACCAAACCAGCTTCTCAACTCTAAATCGTAACGCAGAACTAGTGTGGTCCTTTAGTTTCCCGGACATGCCAGCACTGTCACCCTTTTGTACAGTTTTCATGTAATCATGCCCTTCTGAGTCTCTTTGTTCACTGGTGGTTGCTTTTGCAACCCTTCAACCTTTTTTTAAATCCTTGTCTAGCAATTTTCTAGCTCAAGCACGTTATGTTTAACTTTTTCCCTACTCTGCACTTGACAGCGCTTACTGTAAACACAGCATATCTCATAATTATATACTGATAGAAGAGCACAGTTCGAGCACTAAACTGGGTGGAAGCAGTGTTGATATTTCCAGCTTGTAACACAAAAAATGTCTCAGGTAAGTTTATGAATATAATTTTTTAGATGCCAAACAACTGTGCTTTAACTGCAGACTGGTGCGAAGAAAGTCTGACAAACCACTTTTCTTACTAAAGGGCAAGAGGTCACGTTTCAGTTTTCTCTACTCTGTCCTCAACAAAACATAGCATATCTCATAATTATATTGTTAAGGTTTATTTACAAAACGCAATTCCACCTTATCCTGGTGCGCTAACGGACAAATGGCGAGCTACTTCCTCTTTCACACACTTTGTTCTTCTCTCCTCGGCGCTGCCTCAGATTTCCCCCTTCACAGATGAAGCACCCTGGGCTGTCAGAGTCTCGAGAGTGGCAGCGCTTCATTCCGACACGTACAACTTGTGTTTTCCGAGAAGGGTGGCCTTGGGAAGATTGGCGAGACACCATGTAATTCAAATCATTGATCCGAGTGAGCATAATAAAAGGACTTTTGTGGTGCGACAACCGCTTCTGGGACAAACCACGCTTGTTGAGAGGCGTCCAGAGCTATACTAAGACTCCAGGAAGGTAGCAGACATCCTGGTGCCAAAGATCGTAGCGCTGCTTAGAGCTGTCCTGAGAGGCCAGAGTGCGTAACGAGCCTCTTCAGCGCGGCAGAGGGTACTGGAAACAGTAGGCTCAGTGTCGAGAGGGAATGGTAAAATGGTGTCGAGAGAACTTAGAAGCGGACGGGCACAAAGAATGAAAAATGGACTATAAGCAGTTGTTTCATGCTTTGAGGTGTTATAGGCATATTTAATGAAGGGAAGCACGTCATCCCAGTTCTTGTGATGAGAGTATAGATAAATAGCAAGCATGTTCGTAAGTGTCCAGTTTGTACGCTAAACGGTATGGGGTAGAGTGACGCAACTGGCAAGTATAAAAGTGCAGAAGCTGTTTAAAATTATCTGCTGTAAACTGGCGGCCACGGTCGCTAATAATGACACGAGGAGGCCCATGACGGAGGATGACAGCATGCAGCAGAAAGAGAAGTCAGCGGCGGTGGCGGAAGGGATGGTGGCCCTGCCCACCAGTAAAGCTCATGGTCCAGCGGCCATATTGAGTTAGCCTCCGAGCGTTTCCGAGTACTTTTCATGTTTCTGCAAACAATATTGCGCTAAATAATGACACAAGCTCCAGCTTTGCATCTTCACTTTCTTGTCGTGATTTCTGTACAGACGGAAGCGTCCAGAGCCCCGAACACGGATTGTTTGTTCAGGCTGCCAAATCCTTCTCCTGTTTCGCGTCTTTTCAGTATGCAGGTCTGAAAGTTTCGCAAGCGAACTGCTGTGTGCAGGAGCAGCTAACACTTATAGTAAATGTCTTTTTAAATGGCAAACCAACCCTGCACTGAGTTCTGTAAAACACTTTGCATTTAGGCATGTCACGCTCTGTTCGCAAAAAGCACCGATTGACGTACGCCTCTGTTATCTAACATTACATGCACGCCAAAAGATAAATGTGCGTGCGGCGTTATTGCGAAAGAACTGAGCCATGGTGACCTGATGGTTGGTATCGTCTGCTGAAAACAAACGAATGAAGGAGCTTGCAAAGGTCATGTGACGATCACACCACCTCCTGTCGGAACGGAAGCCGAGACCTGTCAGCAAGTAGTCAGAGACTGGAAAATTGAATGTACCCACTTAATGCGGCGATGTGCACAGAAAAGTGCTCTTCTTCAAAATCGGCGAGTTTCAAACCACGTGGCAATATGGCAGGTTCGTTGGAACTACTGGCAGTCCAAAGCGTGGCACAGCTCTCGTTCACTCGAAAACACTGCAGGGCACCAACACTCTTTTTCACACCGGCAAGGGAAGCGGGTTCCACCAGAGTGTCAAAGGCATAGGGAACCGCACCCGACGACACAACTGGGACGAAGATGGTGGACATCACCACAGCGACGGCATCTTCCAAGACAGAAAATGCAAAGACAGAAGAGCAAAGTTCAAGCGTTGAACTGGGTGAAAGAAGAGTTATTTCCAGCTTGTAACATAGAAAATGTCTCAGGTAAGTTTACGAATATGAATTTTTTGATGGCAAACAACTGTGCCTTGACTGCAGACTGGTCTGAAGAAAGTTTGACAAGCCACTTTTCGTACTAAAGAGCAAGAGTTCAGCGCAAGTGAATATTGTCTATATTTGTGGAATTTGCCCAGCTTAAGTAGTAGGCCATTAAGGAAATAACTAGGCTAGATCAGGTTAGTTTAGCCTTACTACAGTAAGCTCTCATTAATTCGGCCTTCAAGGGAGCAAAAAAAATAATATTCAAATTAACCAAAAGTTTCAATTATAAAACGGGCCTGAAAAAACTCTCAAAACCGTTTGCATCACAGTGATTATATCAAACGAACACCTGTATGGTGGTTGCCTGCATCCGAGATAGCACTCAAGTGAGAATGACGGTTTTTCCCTTCGTTTTTTTTCAAGTCAGTTATTTTACGCCAATTGTAGGGAACACTTCAGTAGTGCTTCAAAACTGTAAAGGCCTCTGCGACCTTTTTCGCAGCCATTCTATTCTTCCTTCTTCCTCTTCTTATTCAAGCATCCAGACACGCCCATCATCATGCCATGGAATCATCAACATCGGTAAACTTCCTCGTTCATGATCGGGACGATCAATCGGTGGCCCTGGGTCATGGTACAGATGAGCAAGGAAGAAAAAGTGGGCAGTGGCACGGGCAGGAGCGCTAGCGCTAGGCCTGCTAACATATTCATTAAACGTCATCTCACGATCATCGAACATCTTCTCTGTCCTCTGTTCTCCTGTTTTCATAGGCTTGCCGCCACGCAACAATATCTTCAGCCCTGGGACTGCTAAAGTTAATGAAGTGAAATGTGATCAGGTTACCGATGGAGATGTTTTAGTTGTACCGTGCATGTGAACCCTGTCCCGCGAGATGATCATCGATACATCACTTCTTCGCTTCTCAAGTGGTTCATCTCTTCCGACAGCCCGGAATGCTACTCACGATCCCATTTTCCTACGAAGAGGTTCCGCAGTTGCATCTAAAAAAAGTCTGATCCTTGAGTTGATTTCATTACTGATAACTTTTACCCTGACGTATGCTTTGTATAAATTCTTTATTGATGTCTATTTCGGATTGCTCATAAATTTTTATTTCATTTTGTTTGCGCTGTCAAGACATGTAATGCTTTCCTGGGCCTTCGTCAAGCTGACTGTACAGTCAGCCCAGGTGATCATCCAGTTTCTAGCTGAAAAAAAAAAATTGATTTGATCTGTCGCCCGCACTCAGCCGGCAGGTCTTCTACCCCTCAGCAATCTTGCTTCCGCACCTCCTTCTGCTATTTCTGGGCAGACACTTTCTAATTCAATTAGCCATGGCCTTTCGCCGAACCAGAAACAAGCATTGCTAACTCTTTTAAAGAGGCATGCCCCATCATTTGACACTCCCTCCCCTATTCTGGGTCGCACCTGTGCTGCTACGCATCGCATTACAACTACCATAGTTAGCCGCCAACCCTACTGTGTCTTCTTCAGAACGTAAGATAATGCAGGATAACGTCGTGGATACGCTGAATCGCAACATCATTCGCCCTTCTTCTAGTCTCTGGTCATTGCCTGTTGCGCCGGTGAGAAAAAAGACGGCTCCAAGATTTTGCGTCGATGACCGTGCACTGAACAAGATAACTCAAAAGGATGTATATCCCTTGCCACACATTTATGACCCCCTTGATTGTCTCCAAGGTGCTGAATTTTTCTCAAGTTTGGACCTCCAATTGGGTTATCCATGCATGAGGAAGACAAAGAAAAGACCGCTTTCATCACTCCTGATGGGCTCTATGAGTTTAATTGTGATGCCCTTTGGCTTACGCAATGCTCCGGCAACATTCAAGCATATGATCGACACCATTTCACGAGGTCTTAAACGGAAGGCATGCCTTGCTACCTGAACAATATAGCGATATTTTCTCGAGCATTTTTCTGAACACCTAAAGCGCCTTGAAGAAGTTTTAATTGCGATCTCTGGCTTCGGCCTTCAGCTCAATACGAAGAAATGCCGGTTTGCCTCAAAATCTATCAGTCCTTGGGTATATTGTCGGCAAGAATGGCATTAGGCCTGGTCCACACAAAATTGCTGCTGTTCAGCATTTTCCGTGACCCTCCTGCATCAAAGATCTGCGTAGTTTCCTCAGACTGGTATCTTATTTTTGCCGGTTCATCTGTAATTTCACTTCAATTGCATATCCTCTTTACATCGGCTGCTTCAAACATGCATACTTTTCGACTGGACTCCCGACTGCGATTCATTTTAGATGGAAAAACAGCGCAAAAGGACGAAGGACAAAGTAACGGGACCACAGACGAGCGCTGACTCGCAACTGCATTTTTATTCAGAAAACAAAAAACATGTATATATAGCATCACATGACCCTTCTTTCCCAGCGCACATGTCTAGAGTATACCTCAGAACGCCACATCATAGGTAAAGGCAAAAACCCCCACAAACCGATATCAGGAAAACCGCAACAAAAGACATACAAAAAAAAAAAAAAAAAAAAAAAAAAAAAAAACGCTAGAAGAACATCTTTAAAAACACACAATCAGTTCAAGTGTTGTCAAGAAAGGAGATTTCTTTATGAACCATTACTAACGGTTGCTGGCTAACGCATTCAGCTTGTCTTTTGAAAATGTGGTATGCTTCCATTAACTCCCTTGTTGTCTTATCTTTATCATGGAATAAATTACGCATTTGTGCAACTAGTGGTCTGCACACTTTGTCATTTGCTTTGGTGCAATCTTGACAGTGCTTTTTTAGATGGGAATACGCTGATTCGGAGAGTGATCTGAGGTGTTCCCTGAGCTGAACATTGAAACACTAGCCGGTCTGTCCAATATACACTTTCTTGAATAACAGAGGAAGCTCGTAAACTACTGAACAAGCACACTGTACACATCTTGACTTATGTCATATCGGACAATAAAAGGGGCTGTTTCTTGTCAAATTCTCGCACTGGTTCCTTATCATGCTACACCCCCCCCCAATTTTTGTGGCGCAGAAAACGCAACATTCACGTCAAACCTTTCCGCAACCTTTTTCAGATTATGAGCAGTTCGATGCACATACGGAATTACTGCAATTTTTTTGTCTTTACTTTTTAATCTTGCATTTGAGAAGTGTTCACGTACGGCTCGTAATAACTTTTCGCAAGTTGCTGCAATCACTACTTTTGGAAAACCGGCAGCTTCTAACCTTCGCACTTCTATCTGCTATGCAGTGATGACATGAATTTGTCAGGCTTGAATGTATGTTGGTCATTGCAATTCCATTTTTCACTAGTTTAGAATCTGCCGAGGTGAAATTCAAGACTGGTTTTTGGGATCTTGGCAAATACATCCAGCAAACATGATCTTCCTTAAATGTCAACTTTAAACTTAAAAACTGGAGAGCATTTTCAACCGGTAACTCAAAGGTGAAAGACAATCCTTTGCCACATTACTGAAACACCTTTAGAATGTCCTTAACTCTTGCATTTAAACAGCCTCTGGGTACCAACACTAAAAAATCATTAACAAATCTTGATATATGAATAACCTGATCTCCAACCTTCTTTTTGATTTCACTGTCTATATGAGCAAAAAAAATATTACTGAGCGCCGGAGCTACCTTAGAACCAATACATATGCCCTTTCTTTGAACACAGACATCCCCTCGCCAACCTACATACGTTGACTTCAAATAGAAAGTCAAAAGCAAGACTGCGAGACTGCCTTTGAAAAGCTGAAGCAACTTCTGACATCAGATACAGTTCTATGCCATTTTGATGAATCTTCTCCAACTATAGTGCACACTGATGTTAGTGGCCGTGGCACTGGCGCCGTGTTACAACAACAAACTTCATCCATCAAAAAGGTTGTCATTTACACCAGCCGCTCCCTAACTCCGGCTGAGCAGAACTACCCTATTGCTGAACAAGAGTGTCTTGCATTGTATGAGCTGTTCAAAACTTTTGCCCTTACTTTTAGAGTTGGCATTTCATGGTAGCCACTGACCCCAACACTTTGTACTGACTCTCATCCCTGAATAATTTAACAGGGCAGCTCGGGCACTGGATTCTCCGGCCTCAAGAATTTCAGTTCACATCACTTACAAATCTGGCAAGAAGCACCTAGATGCCGATGCCCTCTTTCGTTTCCCCCTTGTCTCCCAAACATCTGGCACTGCTATCAGTAATTCTTTTCCCGCACGTGCAAATTATTTGCCCGACTAGGATGTGCATACCGTGTCGATTGCCGCTGTTACGTTTCGCCACCAACAAGTGTGACAGTTGTCGCAGCCACTGCATAGCAACGGGCAGAACAGTGAGCGGTTCGGCCATTTCAGCGCCGTCCAGTCGGCCGCCCAACACTTCCTCCCGCGAACGTGTCTCGGCGTGTTCTTGCCACGCCCCAAATGTGTGTGTGCGTGTGTGTGCAAACGCTGGCCAAGCCCAGCACTTGAGGGAAAGTGCGTCGCCCTCGCCCGTCTGCAGGAGGTGGAGGAGATGCGGTCGCGCCACCTGCGATTGAGTCATCTCGTCTTGCCCGAACATGTAGGGCTCTCCCTTTCCCTGTGAACTGGCAAGCCTATAAAAAGCAGTGGCAGACTCCACTGAGACAGAGACTACTTGATGCGCCGTAGAGACGACGCTAGACACCAGCTGTGTGAGAGTGTCTGTATTCTCTCCGGGTCAGCTTCTCTGCCCGTTCCTTCATGATGCTGTAGTAAAGGTTGTTTCGTTAGAAGACGTCTTGTCTTTGCTGGAACCGTTGATGCTGTCCGCCGAGCCACGGAGCCGCCAGGCCAACGCCGCCGATGGGCCGCAAGCTGCATGTAATAACTGGTGGTAGTGGTGCGATACACAGGCGCATGCGACCCAAACCTAATACCGCCTTGTCCGATATCCAGAATGACCCGGCTTCTGCTCATCAAGTGGACTCGTACTGCCACACGCTAATCAATCGGCTCAACGGTACTTCACTAGCCCTGAATTCTCGACTGCGCCATAAATTTGCCAACTTTAAAATGCAGGGTGGACTGCTTTACTGGTATAACCACAACCCTTTCGGCCAACCGTGGGTGCCCGTTGTTCCCAGTTCTCTTCACCATCAGATCTTGCACTCCTTCCAAAGTGATCCCACTGCTGGTCACCTTGGATAAGACCTACAACAGAATCAAGAGCCCCTTTTCTGGCCCGGTCTCTCAATGAGTGTTGCCAAGTATGTTGCCTCTTGTGTGCCATGTCAATGCCGTAAACAGTTGACGTCACCCCCAGTGGGCCTACTTCAACCCCTTCCCTGCACTTTCACGCCTTTCGAAGTTCCAGGCATTGACCTATATGGCCCTCTACCACTGACCATGGCGGGACATCGTTAGATTGTCATAGCTGTGGATCACCTCACCCGGTATGCTGAAACCGCAGCTATGCCGTCTGGTTCCACTGCTGAGATAGCAAGGTTTTTCCTGCGAGACATTATTCTGCAACACAGAGCTCCTCGTGCTCGCCTGTCTGACCGCGGCAAGTCTTTCCTTAGTGCAATCATGGCCGAAGTTCTTCATGCCACGAACATTGTTCAGACACCAATATCCGCCTACCACCCGCAAACAGTCTCACTGAACGTTTCCATCGCACTCTGTTCGATATGCTATCCACATACATCAACCCTTATCACAGTAACTGGGATTCCTTGCTTCCTTTTGTCACCTTCACATACAACACTGCCGTTCTAGGCACGATCCGCTACTCTCCATTTTTCCTGGTCTATGGTCGGTCCCCTACATTCTGCCTGCAGGCATCCTTCTTCTCTGCACCTGTTCTTTCTGATGCACCCTTCTATGAACAGTTCACTTCACGCATTGCCCACTGTCGTGAACATGCCAAACCAAACACAGAAGTCGCCCAGACTGAAAGGAAAAGCAGCTACGACTCTTCTCGTCATTCAGTCCCGGTGACAAAGTCTTGCTCTGGACGCCTACACGCACATCAGGCTTGTCTGACAAACTTCTAAACCGCTTCATCGGTCTATACTTGGTGCTCGAAAAAACTTCCCTGTCTATCGCGTAGCCGTCGCTTCTCCTGTCAACGACCATCGCTGTCGTGGAACTGAGATTGTACATGTGTCGGCTTAAGCCCTTCGTTCGCCGTCCTTTTTTTCTTTAATTCCTGCGACCAAGTCATCCGCATCTGTGTTTACTCATCATTACCCTTCGTTTCAGAGAACTTAATCCTCATATGTGTATCATCATCATCATCAACATGCTGTGTGTTCATTCCTCGACGCCATTGTTGGCTGTGCCATTAAAGCTTGGTCTCCAAGCTCACAATATTTATTTTCTTTATACAGAGTACCTACAGCGCCCTCACTGGGGTATTATTGATTTTGGGGCATTACAAGTTTTATAGGCAAAGTAGTTTGTCAAGGAGGGATTGTGTGTGGCGGTTACAGCAAACTTGGATTGTATACACCGTTTCACCACCCTCGGAGAAACCGGTTTAACTGGGCTGTTAAGGGGAGCAATCGTCAACTCTTTTCTGTGCTACGGGAGCAGCCCAGTGCCCCATTATGGCAAAGCCCTTCACCCCTCTGTAAAATCGTGTATATGATTGTAGGAGTGTCAGAGGGGGTAAGGGGGGTATACTGCGACATCCACAATCCAAATCGGCAACGCCCTGTTGATGGCATCCTGTACGACTGCACTGGTTGCCTACTCTTACAGTCGGCAGAGATTATATGTTACAACCAGTTCCAAAAGGCTGGAGTGGGATTTGTGGCTGTTCTGATTGTATCAGGTAGAGATAGTGTCCTGACCTTGGCGACTGAGTCTGCTGCCAGGTTATCTACAATCAACCTCCTGAGGATGCGTTTTCCAAGGTGCCATTTTGTGCCCTTGACCATGTTAGCCTTGACGAGTTAATCCCCCTAGAACTGCATCACCTAAATGCGAGCTATGTCAGCCCTTGCCGGCTAAGTGTGAATTCCAGTGCTCATGCTAGCTTGATCCTACTAAGCCGATATGACTGAAGCAGCTGACAAGTGACAACATGCCCTATATTCTCATCCCCATGACCACACACGAAGTTTACACTGTGCAGGCCACTGATCCACGCTTGCCATTTCCTCATGTGTATCGTGTGTAGCACACCTACACAAGCTTCAAGAATCAGAACGCTGTCCATGGAGCTGTGGCTCTTTATGAACACAGTACAGGTGGAGAGTCAGCTTAGTTGTTGCCCTGGTCATGCAAAGCTCTGTCTCTGATACTCGCTTTTGTACTTCTCCTATGTTCCAGGAGGAGCCGCTTAGGCTCACAAGTACAGATAAAGGTATAACGAATTTGGCGGCCAGCGCTTGCGCACTCTTCCAAAGTGTGCATATACTCGAATACAGGAAGCAGCGCTGTACCTTATGGTTATGTACTTGGCAATCCTCCACGAGCATCTAGGAGCGCATCTCAAAGAGCATCACAGGTTTCCAGACGCTGCACAGCACCTCCATCCTGTTGAAGGAGCACAGCTGTTGCGTTCAAGTACACACAGATTGCGCAGTGCGTTCGGATATTGAAAGCTAATATTGATGGCACTCAAGCGAAATTGAGAGAAACAGCCAGGTTACTTAATATGTGAAGTTCAGGGCTACATCGAAGGGGGGATCCGAGCCCTGGTGGAAAGGGAAATAGAGGGAAAGAGAGAAAGCGGCTGGTCGCCTGTTTTGCAAATCATTTTATACAAAGGGGAGAAAGCATTATTTTTCTCCTGGTTCTTGAAAACGTGTTGGTGGTTCTTATTAATACTCACTGTGAAACTATCGAAACGCCAGAGAAGAAATCTTCCGATTATACCACTGACAAGAATAAAAATTATTGTCTGCTTTGTATTCATTCATACAGCCCTTATACATTCAAGCTTGGGGGGTCTCGGACCCCTCTTAAATATTACTGGGGGGTCTCAGACACCCCGAGACCCCCTGACTTTAAGCCCTGAAGAAGTTACGGTTGACTGTCGCAACCGCACTCACTGAAGAACTAGCGGTATGATTCGCAGGCTGTTGAGAAAAGAATGTATAGAACTGACCAAAAAGTTTGTTCACCGGACTTGTCAAGTATCAAGGCTCAGCAGCCAGCAACACAACACTGGGCACAAAATTAACAGCGCGAAAAAAAGGGTCAGGTTCCGTGTTTTTTTTGCATCGAGATGCACCAACATTAGAACGTGATCAAATTACTTGGAAAGTGTATAGACATAGCCTTCCACGCTCAGCAGAGCACCCTGAATGCTTTGGCGATAGCGTCTACAGCAGCGTGAATAGATGAAGATTTGGCGGCTGAAAACGGTGTTAATATTAACATGGTCGTTGAAATTAGTTTCCCTACCTCGTCCACATCAATGGGATCAGCTGCTGCGGTATCGGTGCTGATGCCTTGCGTGGCGCTCGATTGGTGGCCTGCTTGCGGAGACACCACAGGTTGGTTTAGCACAGAGCTCCCCGGTCCGCTACTGTCTTCGCCGGCGCTCGTGACAGGTTCCATCGAAATGCTTTGCACGATCTCCTGGCGTTCTTTCTTGCGACGCTGAAGACGTTCACGCAGGCTTGACTGCCGCGATTTGAACTCACGCATGTCTTTCCAAGCGTCCGACATGACGGTATTCGTAAACCACAAACTATACAAAATTTAGAACGGTTTACAAGAGAAAGTGCTGGCAACGAAAGCACGAGCGTTCGTTCAAAACTTGGTCAGGTATGATGTGGGTATCACGAAATACTCGGTGCAGTTTCAGCTGACCAATTATAATGTTTGGATGAAAGGCTTCCTTTTCTTAAAAAGCCGTCGAAATCAAGAACCAACTCATTTGACAGCAAAAACCTCGGCAACTACACATCCAGCATACGCTCCCTGGAATAACTGACATGTTTCGATGCTTTTTCTTGATGATGATGATGTCAAATGAACAAAATCGTTTCAGTAAAGATAGTAAATAGTAAGGCAAGGCAAGGTAGATCCAATGGTAGATCTTTGGCAAGGCCGCAAGTCCTCGGCAAAAGCAGGCAAAAGTGGTGTGAAAAAAGCAGTAAAGGTTCAAAGCGTAGTTCAGACTTTGAGAAAAAAATTAATTTGACAGCATGCACAAATAAAAGACAAGAACTAACGTTCCGTGTAAACGTTTTTAGTAATGTTTTCTGCTACTACCAAGAACATTTGAATTTTAAAGCACGATGCCCCTCATTATGTAGGAATTATAGTGAACTGCCATGGGAATGCTACCATAAAGTTAATGCAGGTGCTACAGACTTTGCCCTGTTTAGACCATGTTTAGACCACGGTGGTTTAGACCAAGATTTAGATCAAGATAGTAACTAGAATACTGTCAGCTCTATGCTATCAGTATAGACAAGCGTCATGTTTGTAAACAAAGGTGGCGCTGCGATCGGCAGCGACATGGGGTGTAGGCAAAAACGCAGCGTGCCTACACTGCGCCAAGCAACGCTGCCTTCGAAATCAGGTCGCGCGTGCGAATATTCTGAAGCGTAAGCTTCGCTTCTGCTTAGAAATAGTTTGGTGTATGCCTGGAGAGTATTTCAGCACGTTATCAGCCGATTACTGCTGGAATTACCTGGCGAAGAGCGCTGCATTGGTTTCCTCATCCGTGGCCTCAACAGCGCGCGGCTACGGTGCGTAGGAGACTGCAGTATTGATTAAGTTAAATAAAAACGAGAAAGCGCAATGTAATGGAAAGACTAATCGTCAACATTGCTCAACTCCCGGGCCTATAGCGCATGCAAGGAGTACGACGATGTGAATGACGAAGTGTGTTTTCAAATGCCGACTCTTTTGACTGCGCGCCTTTCTAGCTGCTTCAAGCACTTTCACTTAAGGAACAATATTATCACAACTATATATAGTGAACTAGAAATTACATTTCTAGCTCACTTTACCGAAAACTTAAGTCATAGAATTTCATATTTTAATAAGAACTCAATATTTTAGTAATTGTAACATGTTCGCGCGCATAGTGCGCTGCCAACCTATTTTCGCCTGCTCGATAAAAAAGATATTTGACGTCTGTCTCATCTTACATGCGTAGCCAAGGTCATTCACAGTTTAATATATACATGAAGGCCTGCGAGAATGCTCTCATTTTCCCCCTCTTTGCTCTCTAGGAGAGAAGCATATGTGTGCAGATGTAAATTAACGTTCTTCACGATCGCTTGCAGCGAAATTTGCGCAACCTGCTGATGTTCTTCAATATACTTGGAAATTTTTTATTCGGACTCGCGTCATCTATTATGCTTATTTTACACCCCTTATAACCGATTCCACTTTGGGACATTAAATTCCATGTACCATATATACTTAAATATCCTGCTTGACCAGAGCTAGGTTGTACGTGGATATTTAATTCGTACGTTCGTCAGGATCATAATGACCTTCAAAAAGAAAATTTAAGTATGAGAAATAATGCTGCGGGACTGCCTGGATCATAACGATGTTACTATATAGAACCGGTGATGAAGAGTCACTCGAAACTCGCTTAAGTAAAAAAAAAAAAAAGAAAAGAAAAAGCTGCTTTAGAATTAAGTCCGCGGGCCTGTTATATCGGCAATATTGCGCTGGAGTGATCGCTCAAGGTAATTGCAGTTACCAATTCGCAGCAGGTTTTGTGTCTTTTTCTGTGTGAATATATGCATCGGCAATACTGGAGGTGAATGTTACTAGTGCAGCTTCCCTGCGGGATCATACGCACACGGAATATCGCTTCTAAACTTTTTATGACTTGATAGTATATCAAAACGGGCACGAGCTGCAGGCGTTTATTGTTATTGCGCTCTTCGTCGTGCCGCCGAAAAGTCATCACGACAGTTAAGGGTTGCAAACGAACTCATCTAGTTGCAGTGCAGAAGTGCAACGCACGTTAGCCGCGAAGGTAATCCGTCACCGAAGTCTACTTGTCGCGCTCAACGCGGCTGCCCTTCGTTCTCATCTTTATCCAACCGCAAGAAACATGTTAAAACAAGTGCCATTTTGTTTTTTGTGCCTCTTGGCGCAATCAACCGCACCACAGCTTGCAGAAATATCGGGAATTATGCCCGAAAACGCAGCAAGCGCCGCGCATCCAATGCAGACGATTCGGGCTTTTGCCTACACTACGAAAGTCACTGCTGTCGCCAGCGCCGCCGCATCTCCTCTGACGTCACGGGCTGACGCTTGTCTATAGTGCCAGTATATTCTAGTATACTATCAGTATGCTACAAGGTATATGTACTGCTACACGGACTACAGATACGAAACTGGAGCCAGCCCTGGAGGTAGTACATAACGGAGCCAACGGAGCCAAAACGATCCAAAATATCGAGCACGTTGGTTGAGTTAGCCTTCTAGTACAGTGAACTAGAATTTCTAGATATAGTCGAGTACTCCGTTATAAAACTGTTTTCCAATGTTTTTTCCACGTGCGCCCATGGTGCCTGCATAGTGTTTGCAAATTGGAACACTTCGTCAGTGCTTCCCCTAGAGGAACTTCTCTTTCCAAAGTGTGAGTTACGACAGAAACACGCAGGCAATATGTCGTTCATGCGAGGACCAGCGCCCATTAGGAGAACTCTGCAGTATCTCGAGAAAGGTCGCTTGGTATTCAAAGACCGGGTGAAAATCATGAGCCTCAACTTCAACACTGCTGGAAAAGCGAGAGACCGACACGAAGGCATGAAGGATTTCGTTTTCTGGTACCTGCCTCAGGTGCAGTACAAGAACCCTGACGTGCAGGTTGTTATATTCAAGAACATGACGCCGACCCCATTTGCGAGGTTTTGGCTGGAAGACGGCAAGGAGGTCATAATGGATGTTGACGGAAAAACTAAAGACGAGATCCTTAACCAAATGCTAGTGACGCTCGGCAAGACAAAAGAGCAGCTCCTGAAAGAAGCGATCATGAGAGAGAAGAAGGACACTCCGGCAAATTTTGGTCGGCATTATGACAAATTTTGTATCTGCGAAGTGCCCGGACAAATCCCCTGCCCTGGGATTGTGCCGTTGCCAAGAAGTATGCGCGGAAAATACCGCCTTGAACAGGAGCAGTGAAAGAACAGTGTACCTCTTTACGTACGTTTTTTGTGCGGCGTTGTATTGTGCTGAAATGACTTTTTTTTTTTTCCAGAAAGTGCGTATGTCAGGCTGGCAAGGCGACCAAATGTGAGCTCGTTGTCGGCTCATTAGTTAAGTTGATAAACGTGAAAAATTTACCTGCTTATGTTTGTTCCTGTGGCATTTACGTTAGCGTTCTGGAAGCATGACGTGACATTCATGCTTCCCTTGGATCTCAAGAATGGAGACTTTTTTTTTTTTTTTTCTTTCATCTGACTGCTAGGAAGAATCGCTGCTCATAATACTAATAGAAAACATTGATCCACACTAAAGCCATGTTTTGCTGCAGAGAAGTTTATGGAAAGTCAGTTCTGAACTGCTTTGCACCTTTTTAGACATGGTTTTTATTTTTGACCACTTCTTGGAAGATTACTATGATTACTTTGCAAGAATTTCCCGAGGATTAGGAGCAGTTAGGGATAATAGTTAATGGAATAATCTGCAAATTGCTGATGATATTGCCTTGCTAAGTAGCTCGGGGGATGAATTGCAAAGGATGTTTAATGATCCAGACAGCCACAGCAAAAAAGATAGGCCTAAAAATTAATATGCCGAAGACAAGCATTTAATGTTCAAAAGCCTCAGCAGGAAACAACAGTTTACAATAGGTAGCAAGGTGCTGGAAGTGATAAGGGAATATGTTTACTTAGGACAAGTAGTGACTGCAGATCAAGACCATAAAAGTGGAATGACCATTGGGATGGAGTGCACTTGGGAAGTACTCGCATGTCATGAATGGCAGCTTATTGATGTCCCTCATGAGGAAAATATATAACAGCTGTATCTCACCGGCACTTGATTGCCAATATTCTAATCCAAATCAAGACTGGATCCAAAGGAAGAGGAGCATAGCAGGGGGCAGCAGAAAGTTCAATGGGCAAGATTAGGAAGTTTGCAGGAATCAAGTTGATGCAGTTGGCACAGGAGCTGGCTAATTGTAGGGACATGGGAGAGGTCTTTGCCCTGCCATGAGTGTAGCAAGGTTGATGATGATTCAAGATTACAGCAAGTTACATTGATAAAAATTTAGGTTCCAGCAGGCACAGCAGAGCGTAAATTTCCTATAGACCATGTAAATAAAAGCATATCGTATATGCAGGGCACAAGACACAAAAGTCTGCAATAATGTGCTCATATAGACCTATGCATCGGGCAAGGAACATGCTAAAACTTCTCTTCTCTGGGCTGCTGCAAATCGGTTCCGCTGCGGCTTCCATCGTGCTAGCGAAACATGCGCACAACAGCCAAGACAGCAATGTGGCAGCGCCTAGGGAGCCCTCCTTTTAAAGTCCTATAAATTACCAAGTAATGGAGTGATCATGCAACAAAGTCTTATCAGCAACAGAAACCATGCAAGCTGACGCAACCAGACTGTGCTCTTTATGCTATGAATTTAACTGCATAGCTGTTCCAGGTTCGGAAATACAGTTACCTTTGTCATCTCAACATCAATACGTCACAAGAGATCAGTTCAAATTGAAGGATGCATAAATTTTTTTGGGATTCAATATCTGCAATGGATTTTGTGCTTCTCTGAAACAGGAATTGAAGCTTGCTCAGCATCGATTTCATGTGGCTGCTCTAGTGAATTGCAACTTCCACTTTGGCCACTACCATTCATAACTCTTGTGTACTGTTTTCATCAGTTGCCACTGCCATTACACTAAAAATAGTGCTGCACTGTGTAAAATAGAGCTTGTGTCAGCTAATCAGTTGACATGTTCACAGTGCTGTTTAAATGCAAAACTGATCAGGAGCTGCACATCAGTGGGTCGCAACAGCCAAATTTAGCACCTGGCAGCTCCTTGATTAGTCTATGCTGGCTCTAGTTCCCACACTGATGCAGTTTGAACAAGACTAAGCAGTACTGCGTTTGCACCTCCTCCCACATTTTCTTTGCGTATGTAGGCGCTGGAGCTGGTATGCCTGGATTAAAACAAACTGCACACATTAATTCCAGCCCCATAACCTAAACAGATAAGTTTTGTGATGGCTTCTTTTATTCTAGCAGGTGCACTCAGTTTGCATATCAGTGGTGCTCTTTGTTTCAAATGCTCTCATATATGAAGTTTTAGGTAAATTCTCTTCTCATTTGTTTCTACAAAAAAGCACCTGCTCATACTTGAGAATATACCTGAATTAAAGAGAAGGATGTATTAGCCAATTTGAATTAACTCCACTCAACTGTCTCCCTGCAGGCTGACATTACACGCAACAGTGACGCTCAAGAGAGATCTGGAATAGATAAAATTTATGTGCATTTATTACAGTTCGTACCAGGCTTGCAGCCTCGGTAAAAGCTATGTACAACTCGCACCATCTGTCTTGGCAACTCTTAACAGCAGCTCGTGGAACAGAACGGAGGTGGCCAAAGCTTTGTCCAGTTCTGCAAAGGAAGATATAAATTAGTACACAAAATTTAACAGTGGCAAAATTTTCACGTAGGAGGAAAAATAACTGGAAGCAGACCGTAAAACGATAGACTGGGAAAGCAAGGCCGAGAAAATGTCTGCTATTTTTCAGAGAAAATATGTAACAGATGCACAGCTAACAGTATTCATATACAGCAGCTAAGGTGGCAAAAGTAAGGTTACGTACACGAGGAGAAATATTTTTTTATTCTAGCAGTAGGTGTAGCAGCACCAATTGAGGTTACGATTTGGCAAAAACAAAAGACTGAAAATTTGAGTTCACAGAAACAACAAAGGCTGAATACTGTGCCTTCACCTGAACATTGTTGCAGACTTAGGGGAAATGCTTTTAAAGTGACAGTGCTTGTAAGATGCCCTACCTTTTAAGAAACATTCACTGTTATTGCCAGAGAGGTGTTTTAGAAATGTTTTGAACAAGAACACCTAATCTTTGTTTTATTCCAAAGAAACTGTCCCCCATTTTCAAAGAAAATAATTTTCAGGATGGGCCCTGCTTTCTCAAACTTTCGGTACACTGAGTGCATTGCACAAGAACACAGCGAGGTGAACAGGACACCAATTCCATCATCATAAAATCAAAAAGGTAGTAAAATTCTCACCGGACATAGAACCATTCAGCCTCAGCAACACGACCTCTTTTCTGTAGATGTCACTCTGCTCAACAGGGAGAGTCTTTGAGGCCTTGCTAAATAGCACGTCTGCAATGCTCAGGATCACAGATGTCAATTCGGGCCTTGTCTCCTCACCACTGGCCACTATTTCGCCGAGCGATAAGTGAATCCTTGCTAAAAGCTTCTCAAGGCAGTGCCCCCCGGAAAAGTTCACCAGTTCCGCCGCACACTCTGCTCCATGCAGACCATCAAGCCACCGATGCACCCACATCAACAGGTCTGCATTAAATTCCAGAGTATCTGGGCTATGACGAAGTGAAAATTCAAGCGCTGTAAGCCACTCCTGGGCTTGCGTTGCATTGTCTGGCTGCCAGTGGTGGCAAATACTGGCAATGGCTTGGCTTGCCACCTGGCAGTTATCAAGTCCACTCTCAGTTTCAAAGTGGCTCAGGTGGTCGAAGAGCTCGAAGATGACGTCTCTGTTTGGCAGGCAACAGTTCTGTGCAGCCTTGCTTTTGCCACTGGCCTCTCGAGCACGCACAAACTGCAGGACGTCACTAAGTTGCTCAGTGAACTTGGTGAAGGCATCTAGGTTCATGCAGGCCCTGCAAGGAATTTGAAAGGAAAAAGCGAAAGACTTGCATGCAGACTGTTACCTGCTTTGCACTTCTGGTTTTCTTTCTGCAACTTGCCACGTATCAAGAACAAATGTAAGTGGCTTTCAATGCACGCTTGGTGTGTCTGGTTATGCTGTTTAACAGGTGTGGATAGCAAACCTTCTTTGCATATCACTTTTTAAATGTACCCCAAAAATTAAGGATCCCCATGTGGAATCGGTCCTTGCTTGCTAACTGTAAATAAAAATTCTCTTTCCATGTAAGTTGGGTTTTCATTTCTGCAGCCTTTATTAGCAGTCGCAAAGTCAAAAGTAGGTTTGAGATAATGCAAGGAATGAAAGAACTGATCACTGCTTCATGAGTATTTAGTTATCTCCAACTTCTGCTTCAGTATGCCCCACAAGCCAGAATGACTGCAAGTAAACAGCTATTACCATTTTGGGTGGAACAACGTGACAAACGGGCAAAAGACACAGGGAAAGGCACACGCAGGCAAGTGCTTCTGTGTGTATTCCTTTCTATGCTTACCTTTTGCTCATTGCACGGTTCCGCCAAAACCAAACAAATTATTATATATCAATGAGCCAAATTATCCTTCTTTCTACAGCTATTACCATACTGCACTTTTTTTATGCCTCACATGATCTCACATGCATACCTGCCATGTCACAGTCACTATTCAGCTGCTCAAACCAGACCAGAAACTACACGCAGGAGAGCTTCCATTATAATTTATTAACTGAGCAGAGGCCAATTCTCCATGGTGATCCATTTTAACTGGTACCTCATGCATCACTTGGAAAAAAAATGCAACAAAAAGCTGTCTCTACCCTTTTGCAGAGCACTTAAAAAAAGATGGTGAAGTTCACCCTCCACAAGACAAAGGGTTACTATTGAATATAGCACCAGTGCAGAAATGTCATTCACATAGCAAGGTACTGAATGTGTTGAATGAAATTGCACACTATTTCCTGATCGGAACTTGCTCATTTTGAAAAGAAGCTTGAAATAAACATCATTAATAACAAAATAAACATCAGAAAGTTGACAAAGGGACACAAAAATGGCTGTTCTCACAGCAAATTCACAAAAAACATTTGTAGATTGATTACCAGTGTGACCAGCCTTTTCTCAAAAATACTGCCACTTTGTCATCCTTGTATCAACTGAAACTCCTATACCCAATGTTGACTGGTAGCTTTACAAGATTCAGTGAAATGTAGCAGATTTAATGGCAGTGCAGAACTTAAGCTAAGGCTTTACCTGACATATTTTCTTGTGCTGAACAACATCAGCAAAAATTCGTAGGGGAAGTACTCATAGTAGCGTAGACCTTCTCGTTTTGCAAGAATTTCAGCGGCCTCGTCGTCTTCCTTCATCTTGCTTTCTTCTTTTTCCTCATCATCTGCACTCTCCTCTGCAGCTTCTTCCTCATCCTTTTGCACAGTGTTGAATTTCCTGGCTCTCGCTGCTTGCAGGTCTTTTATTCTAAGGGTCTTCACAAAACTTGATTTCCACACCCAATATACAGCTTCAAGTAACAACTCGGGAATGCCTTCCTCTGCAATGTTCCTAGAAGGAAGGGAAATGGGAAAAGAATGGCTCTCATCAGAGTGTCTAGCAACCAGGAAAAATCGGTGAAATCTCGGGAAAACCATAAAAAATTTTGCTAAGTCAGGGAAATGGCATGATATATTCTGCAATGCATTTTTAATTTAAGCTAGTGCACAGTAAGTATGTTATTCATGTATGTGTGTGTGCTGTCTCGCCAGTGCGCGGCCACCGTGGCAACCGCAAGGCGAGGCGTGATATATTATTATATTGTTACGGATGACAAAGAAGAAGAAGCGGGCAGTGGCGTGGGCAGGAGCGCTCGCGCTAGGCCAGCGAACATTCATTAAACGTTCTGTCTCCTGTCTTCATCGGCTTGCCGCTTCGTAACATTTGGTTGGAGGTGCGGCGTACGGCATCCCCATCCTCGCCTTGGAGCATCGACGCCATCTTCAAGCCGGGACCATCACCGAGGGCCCAGGGACATCGCCGAGCAGCTTCGCCCCAGCCCTTCAAGCCCAGACCTGAACAACTACCACCGCCCAGCCCCCAGCCCGGACCTGAAGGCAAGGAGAACAGACATACCGATCAGAACCGAGATGAAGGACTCGAAAGACCCGAATGACCCGAAGGAACCGATGGACACGAACACGCAACCCCCGCCCAAGCTGCCCGACGTGACCTCGAGCCATCGGTCCCATGGACTCTGGTGACGGATGGCTGACAGCTCCAAGGGAGGCGGATCACCCACGCATCAGACATCGTACCGGCAAGCCGTTCTATTCTTCCTTCTTCCTCTTCAAGCATCCAGACACGCCCATCATCATGCCATAAATCATTAACATCGCTAAACTTCCTCGTCCACGATCGGGACGATTGCTCGGTGGCCCCGGGTCATGTTACGGACGACAAGGAAGAAGAAGCGGGCAGTGGCGCGGGCAGGAGCGCTCGCGCTAGGCCCGCGAACATTCATTAAACGTCATCTACCATCGCCATCGGTCATGCTCTGTCTCCTGTCTTCATCGGCTTGCCGCTTCGTAACAATATATTAAATTATATATTATATGAAATATATATTAAATTGCAGAATATGATTAATAAATACTTTTTGTTGTGAATAATTTGTTTATGCTCATTATTATCAGCAGTTACATTTTTTAGCATCTTCACTCATCAGGGAACTTGAACTGAAACTATAAAAAACCAACCTGGAAAAGTCAGGGATCTTGAATATAGTGGTTTGCTAGGCACCCTGCTCATAGTAAACAAAATAGCTCTAACATTGTAATGGTTAACTGGGCTCTTTACATAACAGTTTGTATGTCCTGTACGGTTACTAACAAGAAGTTCATTAGTGCTACATGATACAAACGGGACAGGTGTGAAAGCAGGTTCGAGCATTTTCTAGTAATACAATGAGTTTTGGAGCATTCTAAATTATGTTGCAGAATATGTCTCTAGGGTCATATGCCTTTAATAATTGCAATTTTCTATTCCTTACATATTAATTTCCCAAATCCTTGATTTGATTCCTTTTCACTTAATTTCGAATGTTTTGCTAACTATGCGTGCACCTTTGACAGGAAAGGACAAACAGGCAAAACATGTAAAGATGTTTAAAATTGCACAGCTGACCTAAGCAACCATTTGGAACGAACTAGCAGAAAACAAAATGCTTGCTTCTCCACTCTATCTGAGTTGTACATACCAAGTGCTGTCACTGGTGCACTGCCATTGCTTTGCCTATGGCGGTCTACATAGTATGGATGCGCAACTTGCAATATGCTGCCAGCCTGCTGCACTTGTCAGGGCCACTTAATCGAACTAGATCAGATCACACTTTCTGTAGGCAATGCAATGGCCCACTGTGCAATGAAAACCCATGTTTCGCTAAATTTGACAGTAATCAGTTTCGGTGCATTGTTAAAGGATGATGCAGGGAAAGCAGTTTGGAGCAGAATGGAGGAAATAAATATAGCAGCACTTCCACCCTTGACATTTAGGCAGAATACCTTATATACACGACACATTGGACAAATATCCAGCAGTATTTTTCAGGTGACTAAAGGGCATCTCATTTGCTATAATGCGCAACTGAAACCTTGTTTGGGTTAGAGTTCTAACTCCCCAGTTATTTGCCTGCATGCACAGGCAGAAGTTTATGCACTTATTTAAATGCATAGAAGCATGCACTGTCTAGGATCATGTTAGCCATGGTTATTGTCAGGCTTTTACATAAAACCAACTCTGCCAGCTGCAATGCAACAGTGTTCCCATTAACCATAAGAAAGCATACAAAAATAATTCTCAAACCAATAGTAACACATCCCAGTTGCGACTCACCTCTCCAACGCTGCTGGCAACCACATTAGCAGCCCCTGTTCTCTGCAGAGAATACGGGCAGCCTTGGGAATCTTGACAGCAGCTATCAATATCCTCAAGATGATTTCCTTCAAATAAATTAAAAAGAAAAAAAGAAAGAAAGGAATGACATGAAAAGTACAGTTAATGGACCTTTTTCCAGTAGCATACCCCCCTTATGGCTGCCAGGTGAAGTACATTTGTTGGAACGAATTACGGAGGCTCTCTCGCATATTTTCAGCAGAAGTTCTTTCACAATAATGGAGGGGGCTTTATTTTAAAGAAATAATTGAGTGCAGGGTTGGTCTTGCCTAGCCTGTACGGAGATGCATGAGTTGTGTGGACATACCATGACACACCTTCCCCCAGCACTTGCTCTACTTAATTCACGACGAAAGGATGCTGACAAACGTGGCCGTGTCTTTTCGCTTGAGGCGAGGCCAGGTGAGGACAATACAATGCGTGCATTTCCGAGGGCCTAGAAGATGCTAGCACTGCATGTAATTACTGTGCAGCAGTTCGTCGCGTAGATAAGTGAGGGACGCCGTTTCATGGAATGCGTGTAGTAAGGTACCCTCCCAAATTTCGCCCGTTATCCCGGCAAAAATGACAGCCGAAGAGGCTTCAAGCATGTGCAAGATGTTACTGTTAAAAAGCCCATTGTCAGCCAGTACCTATTTTAGACACAAACGGCAAATTAAGTGCACCATCTTTTACTAGAAAGGACTCTTTGACAGCAAGAAATGCTACATAAGAGCTAATAAGCTCTTAAATCAAGAAAGTAAAACAGATGGTCCACCTCATAAACATAACACAGAATAGACATGCCCGAGGTAGAGCACACAGAGGCAATGACTTTCAGTTTGGTTTCCCTAAGGTTGTGCCTGTTACTGTCCTGCTTTCTTGTGCCCAGTTGCGTTTCACCATGGACGATCAGCTTGCACTCCCTTCCACGCTTCTGGCCAATCACAGTACAGATGGAAGCATCAAGTCTGTGCAGTGCCAGATTAGCACCATCTGTCGCCATGCAAAGAACTGTGTTTGCTCATTTCTAAGTTTCTACAAGAGTTCATTCAACTGCATTCATTTTCAAATCCTACAGTGTGACACTTCCAAGCATTTGTGCTTGAAACAGAAAAACCCACTTATCAAGCAGGAGTAAAATAGAGAGCATCTCCTCGTACCCACCTTTGTGTTCCTCTGACAGAGCGGTGACATGAAGAAGGTGAGAAGGATGTTGAATACATAACGCCTCTTGCAAATGTGGAAGTCCAAACCACAGCGCAGGTACTCAGCCACCACTCCTAGGAGCCAGTTTCTCTTCAGGTAGTGCTAGGGAACAAGCATAGGGATGGGCATAGGATGCTATCATGCCCATTACTACATAGTATACGACACATTCAAAAATTCACGAGTGTCAGCTGTGCTGTCAGAGCTGTTCCCCATTTCCACATGATTTGAACTATGATTCACATGACTTCAGCAGTTTGCAACAAGATTTACTTTCCTTTTCATTTCGCATAAGTGAGCAATAAATAATCCCGTGTACTGCGTGCAATGAAAAAAAAAAAGACAGGCTGGAAGCGCCTGATAGCATTTGGCTTCAGCTCACTGATTTGCCAGGCCACTAGCGAGTCACCCACATCAGTGTAAGTAGAAACATGCATGCACCATCAAGCCAGAACTGAATGCGAATATCACCTATGAATGCAAACCCTTTCTATTATTCGATTACAATAAGCAACTAGCATTGTACGTACTGTAAAGCTGCGAGAGAACACCCCACCCAAAATATCGTCCATCCACCTTTTGGAGCCAAATAACTAATACTAATTTGCTAGAAAAGCTCTCGAGCAACTGATTTAGCTTAAGAGCTCAGGAATCTCCTCCAGCATGGCCCCTAGCCCAGTAAAACACCTTGACAGTTCTGAAGGTGGGGAATTCAACCACCATCTGGCCTCTGTAAGAGAATTGACAATGTGACCCGAAGCTGAGAAAGTATGGTGGACAAAGCTAGGCAGTGAGTTGTACAGGGTTGTATGGCACATAAGCATCCAATGCTATCATGTGCTGAGACACAGTTAAAATGACTGTTTATTGTATTTATTACATTAAATGGGCCACAGCTTTTGAAATCTACAGCTCCGATTTGATATTGACAGGAATGCATCTTTTGATACATTCAGTGATGATGACAGAGGAAAAAAATATTCTAAGGATGGTTAGGATACTCTTTACCACAAAATTTGTGGCAAGGAATTTGAGAGATGCTTGTATGCACTGTAGTTACAAAGTACTGTTAATTGTTTTCACGAGACAGAGAATTTCTCAGAAGAGAAAAAGAGCCATGGCTCTTTTGAGAAATTCTCTTTGGCTCATGACTCTCTTTAGCTCGGTTGCACCGATAACAATAACGCAGCCAAAGCACCCTTTATTTTACTCATGAGCCAAAGTGGATTTCTCAGAAGAAAAGAAAAAATTGTGCAGAGCTAGTGGCTTTTCTTTCTCTTCTTCTAAGAAATTCTCTTTGGCATTGACTCTCTTTCACTCGGTTACACCGACAGCAATGGCTATGCGGCCCAAATAAGCGCAAAAGATCTGAGCTCTATTAAACAATGAGGTGCAGTCGGGACAAAAGTTTGTGGGACGCAAGTTTGTGAAGTTATTTCTGAGCGGTCGGGAAAATATGGATAATGAAATGCGCTGAATCATGAAAGGACATGCATGCCCCATGCAGATAAAAAATATCAGACGACAAACTAGGGAGGCAACGAAGAAATAAATATTTTCCCACAAATCCGTGTCCCGCAAACTTTTGTCCCTGAACGTACTACTGATGTGTGGATGTGGCCACTTTACTGTAGTTCTAACACTTGACCAGAAAGTTTGCCCAGTGCAAATTTTTTTTTCTTTATAACTTCGTAGTTTAGGAGAGTGTCCTCTTAGAACTTTATGGCAGTTAAATGGTACGTAAAGTGCTGTCAACCAGCTAAGCACTGTCACATAGCAATTCACGAGGACTCGGCAGTCTCTGAGAAAGTCCGTCTGCTTTCCTCCTAAACACCCTTCACTCCAATCACTAGGAGAAACCCTCATTTCACAAAATGTGTTACAAATGTGTATGAGTGAAAAAAAAATACAATTTACCTCATCTTTGAAGTTGTAGAACATCTTGTAGAAGTCAGGCACATTTGCAATGTCCAACACTGGTTTAGCAAGCAGGAAAGCTACAACTGCATTGAACATGTAATGCCCTGAGAACAAAAAAGAAAGTAATGGCCAGGAAATAAATCAAAACCATGAAGCAGAAAGGTTTATCAGTTCTCAAGTTAATGTTCATCACTGCCGATATTGTAATCGTGATCCACAACCAGCAGTAATGCATGCACTGTTTAATATAAGAACGTGCAATCAAAATTTAACGTCAGTGGCACTCTATTCATCAGCCAAGGGGACGCACAAGACAAACTGAAGTTTGGCTGTATCAACAGGTGCGTTCCAATGACAAAATTCTGCTTCCACTGAAAATGAAACTTTTATTAGCCGCAACAACAAACGAAGCACTCTGTGCATGACGCACTATCCAACTATCTTGTAGCCCATCAAATCATGGTACTCGCCTGGATCGCTGATGACGTCAACAGCTGAGGCCAGGTAGCCTGCGACCAGGCAGGGCACATGGGGGCAGGTCACGGTGGCAGCATTGCGCAGGGTCTCCAGGACAGAAAGCCAGAAGCTACTTAGGGCAAAACGTGAGCCCTGGAGGTGGTGATGCAGCAACATCACTAGATTGCAGCCCAGGCAACGGACCTCAAACACCTCGCTGCTCAGCGACATCAGTATGAGGGACAGGCAGCGCGTCTCCACTATCTGCCTACAGTTAACCAGGGACCCTGCACAGCGCCAAATTACATGGCATGCAGTGCACTGAAACAGCAGAATGACAGAGCCTTACAGCTCATAAAAGGGCCTGTTTTTGCTGCATAAGAGACCCTGTGTGGAGGAGTATGTGTGCTTGAACAGCAAACTCTATGTTTTGTCTCGGATGGCATGTAACAAAACATAGGGCCTAGTGACTGAACAAAAGAGCCATATTTTGTCATTAAAGAAACAAAGGGCAACTGTCACTAACAGAACCACAGATAAACAGCCATGGAAAAATGATTCATGCCAATTCTTATAGGTTGTAGACACATAGAGAGAATAAAGAAGAAGAAACAGCCTCCAATATGTGGCATCCCTATTGGGACAGCTGTCACTGCTTCTACCTTTGCTGGGTGTACAAATGTTAACCTTAGCTTCAAGACCGTTAACAACTGCTGCTCCTAATCTAGACAGCAGCCGACCAAAATATCCGAAAGGGATCGAACAACACCACAATGAGCACAGTCAAGGCCACTGGTAGTTGGCAGGTGGCCTGCAACAAATAAGTGGTTGACCATTCTTCGACAAATTGCTTTCAGCAATCACTAGGAAACCATTCTTATTGCCTCTCCTGGCAGCTGACATATATAGCCAAGCACTGCCGAAGAATGGCTGCACTTAGCGTTGCGATAATGCTGCTACCGTGAGATCATTTGTCACAAAAACTAAATAAAATAAAGCTGCTGGCATTAGTTTCTTCACTTTTTTTCTGCTAGAATAGTTTAACAAGGAAGTGAGAATAGCCAATATGATGAACTGTCTAGAACTCAGCTCTTATTTTCCTAAACAAAACTGATACTGCACAATCCCAGTGTTATGGCTGCTGCATTTCCCTGGCTGCTACGTTTCTGTGAGTCAGTCCTGTCCAAGCTCCCATAAAACTCCATGCACTCAACTCAGTTGTTAGTATGTTGCAACTGTGGCAGCTTTCGTGCATGCAGACTTGTGAATTTCACTAAGCTGTGCTGAGCTTGCCCAGAATGGCAACAACAGACCAATCAAAGCAGGTCACCAGACTCCCATTGCCATTTGGCCGCTACTGTGTTCGGTGACTACGGCTGTGCTGCAACCATGACAACAGCGAGTACACTGAACAGCGGGAATCTTGTTGCAACTTTCCTGTTCATACAGTTTTATTGTGACAGTGGCACAACTGTTAATGACAAAAAATATCAAAAGAAAAAAAGAACTATGCCATGATAATAGCCTTGTGGACAGCGCTGTACGGTTGCGAAGGTTGGCTCTGCGGCATCTTTTTATCATTCACGTTTCACTTGTCATCAGCAGCTTCAACGCAATTTCTAAAGAAAAAGTATTTTAATGACAGAAAAGTTGGAGAGGTTGGCTGGCGGTAAGGTGGCCTGGCCTGCTACTTCCCACTGAAGAACGCGGAAAGGAAGCAAAGGGAGAGTTAGAGTGAGAGCGGAGGGTGATGTCATAGTAAGAATGAAGTGCTTGAGGTGATCAAGGTGATAGAGTAGTCTCCATGCACATGTTGGCTGGCACTCATCTCGCATAGAGTCGAAATGTAGCATGTGCACTATAAGTCTTCCACAGTCACCAATGCGCACACACGCCATGTACAGACGACAAGGGTTGAGTAGAATTAAAGTAGACAGCACAAAAACTGCACAGCCCCACAAACACATGCACTAACTTGCCCACTCTGCACACTCTACCTCTTCGCCTATGCCTACACTCCACCAGAAGCTGCTCCAGCAAACAGAGAACCAACACAGAGAGTTTAGAACATTCTGTGCATGTGAAAAATCACGACAGCAATAAACCGATAAAGCCTTGCAAATGCCAAAGAAGCATGTTTTGCTTGCAAAATGCGAGAAAAAAAAAACAAAAAAAAAAAACATGATAAGCATCTTCTCAGCTGGTGCAGCTTTTTACCCAGTTTCCACGCAAACCCTAACTGTAGGGTTCTACCTCAGCAAAATCTTGTTAATTCAACCAGCATTAATTTGAAAATTCTGATAATTCGAACTAGAAGTGTGGTCTGGACCGATGCACATTGCTTATGTAAGTCTATTGCATTGGATTCTTGTTAATTCGGACATGGGGTCACATAGATATAGGCTTGGGAAGCCCAGAAATCATCCAAATAGACCTCTCTGAATTTTAATTGCATGGGACAGGGGTGCCCAAAAACCTCAGGCGTGTGCGCTGAGGCAGGCACATCTGAGATATAGCCTAGCAGCGCAGTTGCAGTTTTTCTCCTCTTAAATTCACGTCATCCTACTGCTGCCTCCAGGCACACATGTCGATCAGCAGCATTATTTTAATGTCATTAAAGGCCCCGTTACCAAGAAAATCAAGTGCCAGCGTTGTGAGTAGAAACTCACTAGCATAACTCCAGCAGGCCAGTGACATGAGATGGCCAATTTGGTAGGCGCTCCCAACAAGGGCTTTGCCTTTGAGACAGGAGGGTGAAGTCAGAATGCAATCTTCCAAGATCCTTAGATTCCGAGTTAGGCTCGCTACTCCTGACCCATGAAGAAACATTCATATGGCTTGGTTAAGCTGTTGGGTGGTCTTTCATGTAATCTGGTAGCTTGTGACTGTGTGCTAATTAACACGTAGAACAATTGGGGGCATAAAATAAATGATTAGTGATACGTATATGAGTAGCAAAATGCATGTACCTAGATGAACATCTGCAAGTGGAGCATGCAACGTTGTCATATCGCACCTTTAAAGGAGGAGCTTAAGAGTCCCCTCAATTTTTGAACGCTGCTTTGCAGGTCATTAGATATTTAGTTTTATTTTGGAGTGGTATTACGATGTTTTAATGTATATGTGTAAGATAATTATTCGGCTCTGAAATGTTCAGCGCCTGATGCTGAAGAAAGAGGATGACAACCATGTTCCACGCCTGATGGTCACAGAAGGACGACGACGACAAAGCTCGCTCCGACGCTCGCGCCTGTGCTGACCTGTGCTGTGAGCCTGTGCTGTGTTCTACGACTGATCGCCGAACGTTCCCTGGACTGAATTGTTCATGGTGCAGCGCCCTGTACAAGGACTTCCATTACAAGTGGTGGAGGTGGCGGAGTGTCGCAAAGGCTTCATCACAGTGTGGAGACCAGGCTGAAAGATCGTGGCTGGACAAAAGCTTGGTCAGAGGGTCGATGATTGTGGCGAAATTGCGAACGAAGCGGTGGAAGTAAGACCAGAGGCCGACGAAGCTGTGGAGTTCTTTCACAGTAGTGGGCTTGGGAAACTCTGCCACAGCGCGTAATTTTGCCGGATCGGGAAGAACGCCATCCTTGGAGACGACATGACCGAGAATGGTTAGCTGCCGTGCTCCGAAATGGCACTTCTTTAAATTTAATTGGAGTCCAGCGTCGGTCAGGCATTGGAGAACTGTCTCAAGGCGCTGGAGGTGAGATGAAAAATCCGGGGAAAAGATGACAACATCATCCAGGTAACAAAGGCAAGTGTGCCATTTGAGCCCTCTGAGTAGGTTGTCTGTCATGCGTTCGAATGTGGCATATAAATAATTGTCCTTCTTTATTCCACATGCTTCCTCTGCTCTTCAAATATGCTGAACTATAGTGTTTTGAGGATGCTTCAAAGTCCAGTATATGCAGAGAGGCACCCTCAAAATGGGCCATTTATGAAAAGGCACACTGTTGGGAATGCCAAAGAATTCCTCCAAAATTATAAGTGCCTCTGAGGCCCATCAGTGCAAGAAAGCATGCTCAAACTGCGACAGGGCCGTTGGTGAAGGGGCACCACTGCTGCTGCGTTGCACTGCCAAAAGTGACGTGGAGTTGCCAACAGCTTTGGAGAAATTTTTCGACATTCCTCACAGTGTGCACAAAGCAAAAGACCTTGACGAAACCATGGTAAGCCATTGTTGTCTCAAATGCATAGGTAGTCATACTCCAGGCATTTATTAGACAAAATTATAGTGATGTAAATGGTTTTTGGCAGATTTAGGGCCATGTGATAATTTGAACTTTCGGATAGGTTGCACACTTTTCCTAGTGCTTTGAAGGCAGAATCAACGAAATTTCACTGTAGCACATTTTTTCATGATGCCAATAAGGAATTGCCATGTTAATAAATCCCTCAATCCCTAAACGTTATACAATATAATAGATAACGTCCTGGCATGCAAATTAAAAGAGAAGGCTTGCCAACATTGTAAAAGGCAAAAAAGAAAAAAAAAAAAAGAAAAGAAAGAAAGCACTGACCAGGAGAAAGCAGGGTGTAGAGAAGAGGCAACAGAAATCTCGGGTCATAAAGGCCAGCATCAGCAATGCCCTCCAAAGGCAACACCTGCAAAGCAGCATATTTCAATACTGCAAAACAATCAAGCTTTGATAGAAGCCAATCTGACAGGGCAACAGAAAAGCTGGCAATCTTTATACTTCATTATTTATATAAGCAAAAGGTATCTTGTGTCTAAGACCTATCCTAACATGCTACAGATAAATGTTTCAGAAACTGGTCTAAGAAGTTTCAGTTAGCTGCAACACGGTACTGGGTCAAATTGGTATTTAGTGATTGCTTTCTAGGCAAACAACTGTATGAGCTAGAACTTTGATTTCTTTTCCACAAGTTTTGGCTATTAGATAGTCAGACATTTGCTATAATTCAGTTTTCTCATTTTTTTTTAACTTTTAATGAATGCATATATTTGCAAGTCTCATTAAAATTTGTCTAATGGCCTTATTTTTACAAATAAGATTTGATAACAAGACTTAAAATGCTTCAATAAGGTTTCCATTCTTAAAAAAGGGTGTTGATATGATTTCAATTATGATGTATTGCATAAATTTTAAACAAATAATTGTTTGTCCAAGAAAGCTAACAGGGATCCACAAAAGAAGGCACTTTTTCCTATGGTATGAAAAGAGTTAAGACCTAAAATGCAGAAGAACAGAAGACATACGTCCAGCTCTAGGTGAAGTGGAAAGTGGAGAACAGATGCAGCCATCCTATCCTCGTTGATCAAGTTCAGGACTTCTTCAGACTTGGGCTGCTTGAGCAAGGTGACCGAGGCTTTCTTGTGCAATGAGTAGAATGACACTGCTGAAGGTCCCCACAAGAATGGTCTGGCACAAACAACAGGTACGACATGCATAAAATAGAGATTTCTGTTTTCAGAAATCCAAACCACTACCAAAGAAAAAATGCACCTTCACTAACTTAGCTTAAGTTCAAAAGCACAAGCCATCATGACATAATTGCTGGAGTTTAAGTAATACTAACTTAATTCTAACGATTTCAAAATGAATATTTAAAACATACTTCTGGCACACGAAAGAGGTAGATTGACACAACACAACTTTTCAAATTAAGAATTACCAGCCGTGGTGGTGCAATGGTTAAGGTGCTCAACTTCTGTGGCCAAGGATGCGGGATTGAATCCCAGCCACAGCGGCCGCTTTTCGATGAAGGTGAAAAGCAAAAAGAACCCTAGGTGGTTGAAATTTATGGGGTCCTCCACTACGACGTCTCTTATAGCCTGAGTCGCTTTAAGACGTTAAACCCCACAAACCAAACCAAAAAAAAATTTCCCAGTTCACTGCAGAATCTGCACTGGAGAAATGCATAAGACTGAGCATTGTTGTGTTTCCCGCGAAATGTCTCAGCGGGGTTCCGCAAGTGACAGATACTGTGCCTTCCCTTTCCTGTAAACTAATTATAAAATGCCAGTAAACTTTGATGTGTTCAACGGAACGCTGGTTGTGTCAACAAGGGGCACGTGATGTACCGTGTGTGGCAGCAACGCTCAGGCTTTTGCATTTCTGCAATGCAGCGCAGTTGGTTGATTACTTCTATAGTGCACATTAAAGAACCCAAGGTGGTCGAAATTTCCGGAGCCCTTCTCTACGGCGTCTCTCGTAGCCTGAGTCGCTTTGGGACGATAAACCCCATAAACCAAACATTTATGCAAACTTTATGCAAGTTTCTACTATGGTGGAAGAAGGAATCAGCAGTTTTGTATCCATTCTTATGCTCGAATGTCTCGCCGTGCAGTGTTTGCAGAGACTACAGGTGGCAACCAACATTTGATGACTGTACTGCCATCAGCAAGTTGCAGGCAAGTGCCCAGGCTTAGATGAAGTCTAAATGAAAAAGCGAACATGCCACTGCGGCAACTGCACAACATCAGCCTTATGGACAGGATGAAACTGAAAGGTAAAGGCAACTCAAGAGATGAAAAAAAAAATCAACTTAGTGCTTAGCACTCCATTGGTATAAAGATTTGCAATTGGGCCTAGTGACCACAGCCGAAAACCAATACTATCAAAATCGGCAGTAGGCGATTGCATGGATGCTGCGATCATCAAGCAATAGTTGGAGGCTGCGGTATATTTTCTAGCGAGTATAAGCTCTTCACTTTAAAAAGCACCGCCAGTTTCTCATCATGTTCGCTGTCTTTGTGAAGCCATATGTCTCCCACATACTTTTGCTAAATATTTACGTATGGTAAAACCTCGCTGATTTGAACCCCATTAAAACATTTATGGCATCGGATGCTCATAGCGGTTCATTCGAATCAGAGCTTTGGGATCTTACTAGTTGGGAAACTCCGCTTCAGGAAATGACTAGTTTTCGTGTGCATTTTTCGGGTGGATGGATGGATGGATGGAATATAGGAGCGTCCCCTTTGAAACGGGGTGGTAGCAGTAGCTATCATGCTCATTTTTCTCCATATATCTTAATTATTGATTTAGAATGGTTAACTAAACCATCATTCTATTTATTAAATTTTGCTCCTACATTACTAACATTATGTCACTTCTCTGCTTGTAAGCCACCAATCTTCCAGCCGTTTTTTGCTAGTTTCCACCGCCGGTTTATTCACCCGGCCACTGTTATCTCTAAACCCCAGAACTTCAGGAACAGTGATTGCGCCTGCATCAACTTCCGGATGGATACCATTGCATTCGAGTATAATATGGTCAATTGTTTCACTGGAGTTTCCACATACAGCACATGCGTCATCTCCATTGTTAAACTTCTTTTTGTAGCTGCGTGTTCTAAGGCACCCTGATCTAGCTTCAAAAAGTAGGGCACTGCCTCTTGAGTTATCAAAGAAATCTTCCTTCCTGATCTGCATTTTCCACTTTCGGTATAATTCCACACTCTGTTTTTTTTCCATCGAATTTATCCAATTTTTACCTTCTGTGTTTTTCACCTGTTGCTTAATGCTCTTTATTTCTCCGTCCTTGTTACTAGCATACTTACTAGTTAGTTTCCTAGTTCTTTTCCTCCATTGTGAGTCAACGCTTTTTAGGTACAGGTATTTAAATACCTTAGCTGCCCATCTGTTACTGTCCAATTTCCTCAGGTGTTCCTCATATAATATTTTACTCTGAGCTTCCCGTACTTCGAAAGATGCCCAGCCCATATCTCCCTGTACCGCCTCATTTGTAGTTTTGCCGTGGGCACCTAGTGCTAATTGTCCAACGGATCTCTGATTTGTTTCTAATGTCGACTGTACCTCTGATTTTAGGCACAAAACCTCATTTCCGAAAGTAAGTCCGGGCACCATAACTCCTTTCCAAATACCCCTCAACACCTCATACCTATTGTATCCCCACAATGCCTTATGCTTCATTATCCCGGCATTCCTTCGCCCTTTGGCCTTAAGTGATTGCTCATGCTTTCCAATGTATGCCAATCCTTCGTTTACCCATACCCCCAAATATTTATATTCTGCTACTCTAGGTATTTCAAGGCCTTGAATTTTAAGACCCTGATCAGTTGAGCCGTTGAAAATCATCAGACCCGACTTAACTGCGCTGAAACTGAAGCCTAGAGCGTCCCCTTCGTCTCCGCAATACTTAACTAGAGTTTGCAATTCTTCCAGACTCTCAGCTAGCAGCACAATATTGTCTGCATACATCAAACCGGGGAGGCGCTGCTCTACCGCCTTTCCACCTAATCTGTCTAATCTGTATGACAGGTTAAAACCTAGGTTACTGTCTTGTATCCTCCGTTCCAGGTTTATCATATAAAGCATGAACAGCACCGGTGATAGAGGACAGCCTTGTCTTAACCCTTTGCATACTTTGACATCCTCCGTACTTCTTATCCCTTCCCACGTAATTTCTACTTTGTTATCCCGGTATATTTCCTGTAGGAACTCTATTATCTCATAACCGCTACCTTCTTTTAATATGTTCCACAGGAGTTCCCTGCTTACATTGTCGTACGCCCCGTTTATGTCCAGGAAGGCCAAATACAAAGGTCTATTTTCCACTCTAGATATTTCGATGCATTGGGTAAGCACGAACAGGCAATCATCTAAGCGCCTACCATTTCTAAAGCCGTTCTGAAGTTCTCCGAGTATCTTGTTACTTTCAACCCATGCTTGCACCTTTAATTTCACTGCCTGCATGGCTAACCTGTACATTACAGATGTTATGGTAATCGGCCTGTAGGATTTTATGTGCATCCTTTCTCCTTTCCCTTTATAAATCAAATTCATTTTACTCTGCCGCCAGCTGTCCGGAATTTGCTTATTCGCTATGACTGTTTCCAAAGCTTTTAACAACGTTTCCTTACTTTTTGGACCGAGTTCATTAATCAGCTTGATCGGAATTCCATCTATTTTTGTAGATGTGTTTTTAGGAATATTTTTTTCTGCCTTTTTCCAGTTTAGATTGGTCAGTTCTAAGGTGCTTTGTATTCTGCTACCTTGTGTTGCTTCCTGATTTGCGCAGATTACCCTCGGCTATAACTGATGTAATGTAGTTCACTGCGTTGTCTCCCTTTAAACAATTTCCCTCGTTATCTTGAATCCGATCTTGCTTTCTTTGATTCTTCTTCCCTAGCCAGCTTATATGGTTCCAGAATTTTCTTGCTCCGCCTCTAGAGGCATCGTGTATATCAGCCATCCAGCGATTGGTGGACTGTCTTATTTTACTTTGGACGAGGGCCTGCACTTGAAGTTTCTTTTGTCGATATGATTCCATTTTTGGTCGATTTCCTCCTGAGAAGCCTGTGCTCTCTTTGCCATTCAGTGTTCCGTTGAAGCAGCCCGTCGTTGTTCAATAGCTTCCCTGATTTCCTTATTCCACCAGCTCCGTGGCTTCCTCTTTCCATTCCAGCGGTTTGCTACTTTAACCTCCTGAATTTTACATCTTATGAGTAGTTCTACCTGTTCATAATCCAAGTCTTCCATGGGGCTTTTCTCTATTGCTTCCTCTATGTCTGCTGCTATCTGCGCTATTTGATCGTCGTTTAATTTTGCGTTTACGTTTTGTCTAAGTTCCATTTCTCTTTTCATCAAGGGCCCCATCTGCAGACTAATACGTTTATGATCACTTCCCAGACTACTCCCCTTCTTCGTCTATTTCCATTTTTGTGACCTTGCTATAAATTTCCTGCGACATTAGACAATAGTCAATGGTCGTCTGCCTGTTGCGGAATTCCCACGTGATTTGGCCTTCACATTTTGTTTCTCTATTTACTATGAATTGTCACGCCTATCTATGACTATGAATTGTCACGCCTATCTATTTACTATGAATTGTCACGCCATCTAGAAGCGGTGAATAGAAGCTTTCTGCTATTGCCATCATTGCTTTTTGTAAATCACTTTTTCTTTTCTTCTTTCCCATCTTAATTAACTCTACAGCTGTTATTTCCAAGAATTTTTGGTACTGCAAGTTTTCAACTAATAAAGTTTGCAACTTAGATGCAGTTTCCTGTAATGGCCGCAGGCGCCGCCACTATACGTATACACTCCAAATTTTTACCAATCAAAACCGCTGTTTTTTGATACATGAGCACTATGGGAAGTTTTGTAATTGGTAGTATATTAAAGAGCTCCGATTCAAATAGGGGGCCATGTCGAGGTACGACCTGCAAAGCCAGTGATGATCAAATAGACCTCCCCGTGTCCGAACAGACCCCTCTGAATCTGAATTTCATGAAATGGCAGTGCCCACACACAGATATGTATGTGTATAGCAGTTGCAACGACGACTGAGTCTCTCACAGCCGAAATATAGCCTAGCAGCATAGCTTCAATTTTGCACCATTACAACACTGCTTTGTGCGTCAATGGTCGCTTAGTTTTATTTTTGGAGGGCATCACAGATTTTTGAGGACACACATAAACCTCCTGTCCCACTGTAATTATCATGCGATGTAACGCACATGCCGTTTGTTAGGTTGGCAAGGGGAGGGCACACATGCTGCCCCCCCCCCCCCCCCCCCACTTTTCACTCCTTCGCAGCAGCCTTCCCTCTTTACCCTCACAAAACTGGTGAGACATCCTCTCCACAATAGAGGAGAAATTAGTTTCTCCTGAGGACCTCTTGTCTTTCAGCTGGCTGATGCGAATGTGCGCAGCCCACACTCTCTGTAGAACAGACCACTGCTGTCACCTGACCACCCGACCACCATACGCATTGACTGCTGCGGGCTGTGAGCACGAAATCAGATAAAGTGAGTGGAACATTTCTCTTCCGCTTCTGCATGCACTTTCCCCTTTTGTGCTTCCTTTCAGCCCTGTACGCAGGTAGGACGTTTGCTCACTACAGCAGTAGTTTTTAAGTGTTGCCCTTGCTGTTGTATATGTACTTGGGCACAACAAACGCTGCTTCAAGTATGCATTTGTGTTTGTCCCTTTTGGCCCAAACTCGTCATGGCGGTGACTTATCGCACTACGAGTTGGGGATTATAGCTCTGATTGTTAGGGATGGCACACTGGTGCTAGAAGGCGACTACAGAATCTAGTCACTTGAGCGTTATCACCAGGATAACCTTCATAAGTTCTAAAGTGTATGCATATTCCCCTCGAACGAAAGGAAGAAACAGCTCAAACAGACGGGATGTGTAGAAAGGCGAGGCAGACACATGAGCTGACTAACAACAAAATGGTAAAACCAGTCCCGCCGAAATAACGTAGTCATCCATTCCACCGATTGCAAGGACTGTGAGGTGTTTTTAAACCAGACCACTATCATCGCCAAATATTAAGACCTGACCTCACGCCTCATATCTGAGGCTTTTCACATTCACGAATTTGGTGACACATGTGTCAGCCAACCATTCGTTGCTCTAATCCCACAAGAGCTTACCTATCTCTATCGGGGACGGTTCTGATAGTTGCTGTGTGCATCTTAAGACCATGCTTGTGTCGCAATTGATTTTTCTTATGTGCTTTGGCTCTCTGCTTTATATTGCTCCTTGTGTCGCAATAAAGCATTTGGTTGTTAGTCAGCTCACGTGTCTGTCTCGACTTTCTACATGTCGCGTCTGTTTGAGCTGTTTCTTCCTTTCGTTCAACATGAACCAACCAGCCTGACAAAGCACTCTTCTTATATTCCCCTCGCGTTACGAGAATGCTTGAAACAGTCTGTGCAGTGTAGCATCCTCAAAACGCAATGGGGCTGCCTGTGAAGAGGCAACACTGCTAATGCGTCACACCGCGAAAAGGGTCACAGAGGCATTTAGGATTCTTTAGAATTTCTTCGACACTCCCAACAGTGTCAAACCACTTGACGAAACCACGAAAAAGTCACCGATGTTGCACTTTTTCATCTCAAATGTAAAGACAATATTTCAAGCATTCATCAGATAATATAACAGCGTTGAAATTGGTTTTTGGCAGCTTCACATTTTTTGTGGTTTCTTGAAAGCTTAATTTACTAATTTTCCTGTGTTCTGTGAACTTTGACAAGTACAAGTGTTAAATGGGAGCGGACGATGCCCGACAATGGTACGTGCATGCTGAACAATCCTGCAGAGAATAAAATAGGCTCTCCTTTAGCTTTTTATTTGATCAAATTTTCGACCCCTGTGAAGTCTGAATAAATGATGTTCCACTTCCCATATTATAATGGAGGCCTGGGTACTGGTGGCGACACTACGGCGAATGTGAATGAGGTCCAGAAAATTAGACAACCAGTTGTGATGCAACCAAAATTTCAAGTGCTTTTAAGCATAAATTTTACGGAGCAGGTTGTGTGGTTCGATGAAAAAGACCAAATAAGCAAACATGTCCTCGCTCGACGATTGTAGTTCCATGATGGATCACTTGAAAGGAATGGTCGCATGCTTTGCACCTCCTCCTCCCAGCTTTAGGCGAAAGAGAATCGCCCCTGTAACTTATACCACTGTCCAAGTGTACACTAACACCCTACACTCATACTGACTTCATTCCTTTACCCAGAGTACTAATGAAATTAAGTTGTCACAGGAAAAGGTCTATGTTAATTAACTTAATTTAGCTCACTTGAAGTTGCAGACGTCCACTCCATTCTTTTCATACAGAGACATCAGGTGAAGAAGTCTCTGGTCTGGAAAAAAGAAAAAACGAAAAGGAAACATCCGATACACGGGTGAGGCAGACTGGCAAATGAAATGAAGCAAGCGCTTGCAAGCAGCAGCTGTCTGCACTCACCTACTATAGAAAGAGATGCTCCATAAGCGCTGAGAAATACTGGAATGTGCTCAATGCTGCATAGCGAGGGGTCACATTGAACCAGGACAGCCATCAGTTCCAGCATCTTATCTGTCCAGGAAAAAAATACACTGAAGCTTAGATAAAGCAATAATGTTACATAGTCCTGCAATGACCAGTCGCAAGAGAAAGGAACAAACAAGACTGACCAGGAAACACATTCCTCGGCAAACTGAGTAGCTTTGCGGACCTTGCAAATATATTCTCGGTTATACTTCACTTCCTCTCTCCATTTTCATTTTTACTTCATTGACTACACAATATTACCTAATTCATCATTGTTGTTTGTTTTAGCTATAGACATGTTTCAGGCTTCTATTGTTATGAAGCCTGTTATAGAGCTTGCAGCAGTTCTTGAACAGACTGGTAAAGCTTTCATCCTTTAACATACTACACTGATATGAAACCTCTAATTCAGGCAGGAAATAAAATAAATCATTCCATATTATTTATAGCATACAAAAGCCCCTTGATGATACTATCCCAGTTGATAAGAATTCACAAAATTCCTTGGCTGGAGTACACTGTACAGTATGCAGCAATTCAGACATTCTGAGACTACTCGCATAATGCTGCAGGTGACACGAACATGGGAGCCAGATATACACCCTGCAGCACCAAGTGCTGCCTGTACATTGCCCGTGCCACAATTGCCAGTCGCATGGTAGATACTGTGAGCAGTGAGCTGTGGCACACGACCTACACATCACCAATGCACAGTCACCAGTTGAGACGTGGTAGGCACCGCAATCGGACCGCAGCGGATCACAGCCCACAGATCGCAAATGCCACAATCACCAGTAACACAAACCATGAACAGTGAGCAGAATGCTCGGCCCGCATAGTGTACTGCTGACGCAGTAAACGAACAGTGGCACACATTCATTGATAAATCTCACTGCCCAAAAACAAGTCTGCGTAGAAGCATTTCCCACGCTTATTGCCCACACAGATATTGTTTAGTTTGGATGATACGCATAATTTTTGTGAATATGTGAGAAATGAATCATTGAGACTCTATTTCTTCTTTTCTTTCTCATGCTAGCTATCTTTTTACCAAAATGCTTCTATGAATGGTGCTATTTGTGACTTCAGGTAATATATACCAGGGGATTGATGGTTCCAAGACACAACACCCGGACCACACAAGCAAAACTGCAAGGGGCTCAGTGTCAATTGCCTCCAGCAAAATTAAAATGCAGAATGGGGCAGAGGACTGGAAGATCCTACACCAGTTAGTTCTTACACTCTACTTAAATTTCCATCAGACACAATATTAATACAATACAAACTTAAAAGACAGAGCCCACAAGCCAAATCCAATGACATATGCCTGATTCAGGCAGCTGGTTGCCAGCACAGGATAACAGGTACGTTGAATTTATGCACTCGAGTTACATTCCTTTAGAATAGGCTTATACTGTTTTATATGCTTCACTGCACTGAAAACAGCCAGGGTCCCAGAGCTTAGCATCATGCAAGGAGACATGCTCTCCAAGGAGGGCCAATCACCTTTCTGGGCCTGCACTTTTTGGTCAGTGTCCAGCATCAGTGGGAGGAACCTTGAATGACCAAACATCATCATGTACACCCGGCAAAGGGCAGGGTTGATGTCTCCTACATTGTCCACACCATACACCTTATGGCAGATTACAGTGAGGAGCTCGAATGATGTTTTCCCAAACGACTCTGACCTGGAAAAAAAAAAAAAAAAGAATGTTGGAGCCAGAAAATGACACAAGTGAGGCATACCAATATAAACACATTCTTAATCTAATAGTACAGACCAATGGCAAAAAAAAAAAGCTTCCATACATACAAGTGTGCTAATTATAGTGCGTGTGAAATTTCTGTCTGAAAAACAAGTTACCTTTTTTGCTTTTCTTTCCACTGAAACATACGAAAACCCATAATGAAGTACAATCAATAAACAAGCCTTTTGTCAAGCCTTTTTCTGCATACACATGCACAGTAGAATCTTGATAAATGGAAGCCAGTTAAGCGAAATAGCTGTTTTAGTGAAACGAAAGCCTCTGACTTTGCTGGTTTTGTATTAAGGCAATGTAAAAAAAAAAAAAAAAAAAAAACACACAACTTGCTAGACTATAAACCAAACCATTTTTTTTTTTATTATACAAGTTTGCCATAAGGCATATTAAAAAGACCCATGTAAATTATTTTCCGTAAGGAGCTGGAGAAGGCTCCTGCTCTTATCGTTGTCGGTGAGCCATTTGAAGCAGTCCTCTTCTCTTGTTGCGATTAGTCCTACTTCCTGCAGAATCTGTGTCCTTGATGCCCTACCAGCGTAAAAAGTCTTATTTTAGAGCAATAAGCATTTTAAGGGCAACCTACTTTCAGTAAACTTTTACCAAGCATTTCCTGCTGAAGACAACATGCCTAAACAGCATAATCGTGCCCGTAGCTGAATTAACTTCCAGCATGGCTTTCTTGCAGTTGCTGATGTTGTCAATTTTCTGGAGCATACTGTTTGCAAGTTAAAATCCTAAAGCGACTGAGCCTATGAAGAACACTCCAGTGGAGAACTCTGAAAATTTCAACCTCCTGGGGTTCTTCAATGTGCACTGATATGCGCAGTACACAAGCGCCTTGCATTGCTTCCATTGAAAAGCAGCTGCCTCGCACCGCGATTTGATCCTGTGTCTTTCACTTGATTTCACGTCAAGCGGTATGAGCCGTTTTTTAGATTTTACGTTTTTTAACCATATTATACTGCCACGAAACACTCAAATATTTATTCTTCGTTTATGACAGCGGCCTTATCACTGTGATTATAGAACATTTAGTGACAGTGTGCTCTTTGTTTGTTCATACTCAGTGTCGCAAGATGAGGCCTTATCACCTTCTTAGTAGTGCAAGATGCGCTGAGATTTGTCTCCTCGATTGCAGCCAAGCACCGTATTTTTCCAGACTCTACTAATTTCTTTTGGCTGGTTTATCGAGACATTTCTTCGCTGACCTTAAATCGAGAAGATATTTCTAGTTCACTATAGCAGGACATCAGCACAACACTTTAAAAAATAAAATATGTATATACAAGAAACGCTTCTGCTCAATGCCCTCACATAATGTCCCTGCCACACATAATGGCTCCTGCAACCCATCATGAAGAACTGCTTGCGGGAAGCTTTCTTGCTGATGCAGAAAAGGCAGGGCACTATAGCCAAGCCCCCTTATAACGATTGCAGGCAGGTTCATGGCAGTAAATTGGGATGGGGAGCCATGTCAAGGTAAAACTTGCAAAGCCAGTGACCATCAAATAGATTTCCCTGAATTTGAATTTCATGAAATGGTGGTGTCCACACATTCAGATGTATGCGTATGGTAGATTCGAAGACGATTGAGGGTTTCAATGAGCATAGTTTCAATTTCGTGCCATTACAAACACCGCTTAGCATGTTACTGGTCTTTAAGTATTATTTCTGAATGATGTCACAAAGTTTTTTGGGGATACACACAAATCTCCTGTCCCGTAGCAACGCTTAGCATGACTGGTCTATTAGTTCTATTTTTTGGATGGCGTCACAAAGTTTTTGTGCGTACACATGTATCCCCTGTTTCATTGCAATTATCATGTGATGTAATGCGTGTGCTGTTTATTAGGTTCGCGAGGGGAGGGCATACATGCTGCCCCCGCCACCTTTCACTCCCCTGCAGCAGCCTTCCCTCTTTCCCCTGCTGCGGCTGCAGCTGTAAGTGACACTCGCTTGTTAGAAGCGAGGGTGCTGCCGAAAATTAGGACCCAGAGATTTGCCAATGCAGTCAAAAGGTGCACGCTTCTTGCTAGTGCAGAGACCAAGGAGCATCTCCCATGTACCGTTCCCCGCCCCTAAAATAAGTGTTGACCCTCCCATAAAACAGGCTACAAAATCTTTGTTGTGTGGATGCACCCCGGTTAGCAAAGTGCCCAACGTGGAAGCAAAAGAAAGGAAAACGTGAGAAAGGGGCAACGTTAAAAGGAAAACTGTTATACATGGCTGATTATCAACCACCATCACCAATGTCGCTGGCTGAGTTCATCTCCGGCTTCTGCTCTGCTGTAGCATGAAGGCAGTGCAAACAGCAGATTCTGCGCACACATACACTGTGAAAGCTTCACTGCTGCTTCCCTGTCGAGAGTCGAAAAGGTGAATGCCGACGCTAACACCTACGCCGGATTCTCTGTGTAACGTGCCCTTTTACGCTATCACTTTAAAAAGCTTTCTCACGGCCTGAAATTCTATAGAATTAAGGTGCACATAGCACTTGGTAACCAGCTGGAGTGTCAGAAGGTTAGTGCAGGAAGACAGGGACAACAGACAAACTAAAAACAGGAAGCACTGTGTCCTGTCTTCAGTGTGTCGTCTGTTGTCCCTCTCTTTCTGCGCCTGCGCCAACCTTTTGGCAGTTCATGCACCAAATAGCCGACAAGAATGTTATTGCAAATCATATGGAGTCTTTGCTTTGTGCTTAAACCTGCAGCTGGGTTGCTTTGGGGCATTAAACCCCACAAACCAAACCATTTTTTTCGTGGCTCCTACAGTCAGTGCAAACTTTGACATGAACCAAACAGTTAACTCAAATGCATCAATGAGACTTACTGAAAGCCTGCCTTCAGGTTGTTCTTGATAAACTGCGGCCAGAGTCCATCTTGGCGCACAACTCTTCCAAACACTTCTTGGTTGATAGCCTGGATGAGAAAACATGTAAAAGGATGGTCATGCACATGAAATCGTTACATTTATAGCCCATACAACTGATTATAAATGAGAAGTATTAAAACTTATAGCAAGAGGACATGAAAGCTCTGTTAAACAATCCATTTTTTTTTAAATATGACATCAATCATAACGAACAGAATCAGACAGACAGAGCAGAATCCTCTTCTTTGCTATGTGGCTTTTACGATAAGTATGCAGATGCCAAACAATTTCTTGGACTCAGTTAGGTCCTGCAAAATGGTGCAAATAACTGAAAAAAGTTAAAAAAAAAAAAGTCAGCTGCAAAAATTGCATACTTTTTCATTTTCAACTTTCTGCTTGCAAGCAATAATTATGCTAAATATAAGCCAAAGTCACACTTTTGTAATGTCTGCACCATCTCACGTCACCAATACCAGAGTGTGCGGCGCAATGCATGCCTACAGGCCAGCTATCTGTTAGCTAGTGCTGAGTTCCTGGAAATTCGGTAGAACCACTCAAGGGTTTCATGATGACAAAACATGAACTGACAAGAGAGGTGCGTCTATGATCACAATGAGTGACCACAGTTGATACAATGTCCCATACTCCTGCACCGATGGTGCATCCAAATGGTAAATGCATTCCATCTTTGAAACATGACACCACAATAATACATGCTCGAAAGCAGCAAAAAATAGCAGGACAAAGAAAAAAAAAAGCGTGAGTTGAGCAGTGTGTGTCCATCACCACTATGCAGCTGCTCGTGAGATTCTGGTGCCAATAGCTCCCCCGTGCCAACACCGGAGATGACAGAGACGACAGAGAGTGCCAGCGACGCTAGGGGATGAGTCTGTTTGGGCAATGATGGCCAGCACACCGAGACAGAGAACATGCATAGAGAAGAAGGCACTTCATATGCGAGCGGCAGCATCGCGACCATGTGCGCTCTTTCAACACCTCTCCAACTGCCACACCATGAAAAGCTATGTTGCACAAGCTGCAGAGAGGGTGGTGGCGGCTGCTGCCGCATAAGCGCTGTCAAAGCAATCGTGAAATTCTTCACTGCTTCTATAACATTTAGTCATCCTCAGCCTGACTATACCCACTGCAGGGTGAAGGCCTCTCCCATATTCCTCCAATTAACCTGGTACTGTGATAGCATCCACTTGACCATTGCGAACTTCTTAACCTCATCCGCCCACCTAACTTTCTGCCGCCCCCTGCTACGCTTTCCTTCCCTTCGAATCCAGTTTGTTGCCCTAACGACCATCGGTTATCCTCTCTTCGCACTACATGTCCTGCCCATGCCCATTTCTTCTTCTTAATTTCCACTAGAATGTCGGTAACTTGAGTTATATCTCTGACCCACTGTGCACGCTTCCTATCTCTTAATGTTACCTCTACCATTTTTCGTTCCATAGCCCTCTGGGTAGTCCTCAACTTAAGTAGAACTCTCTTGGTTAGCCTCCACGTTTCAGCCCCATAGGTGAGTACAGGGAAGATGCAACTGTTGTAGACTTTCCTCTTGAGCGATACCGGTAAGCTGCTAGTCATAATCTGGGAGTGCTTGCCAAATGCGCTCCATGCCAGTCTTATTCTCCTTGTTATTTCCCTTTCATGGTCCGGATCTGCGGTTACTACCTGTCCTAAGTACTAGACATAATCACCTACTACTTCCAGTGCTTTGCTACCTAACGTAAACTGCTATTCCTTCCCTAGGCTATTGAACATTACCTTAGTCTTCTGCACATTGATTTTCAAGCCTACCTTTCTACTTTTCCTGTCTAGGTCATCAATCATTATTTGCAGTTCATCCCCCGAGTTGCTTAGCAAGGCAATGTCATCAGCAAATCGCAGATATACTGAGGTATTCTCCATCTACCCTTATCCCTAACTGCTCTCATTCCAAGTCTCTGAATACTTCCTCTAAGCAAGCTGTGAATAGTACTGGGGAGATCGTGTCTCCTTGCCTAACATCTTTCTTTATGGGAATTTTGTTACTTTCTTTATGCAGAACAATGGTTGCTGTGCAGCCACTGTAAAAGCTCATTAATTCGAACTTCACGGGACCGGGAAAAAAGTTGGAATCATCCGATGTTCAAATTATCGAATGGCCTCGAAAAAACTGACCAGAACCATTTGTATTACGGTAAATGCACCGTATTTAGTCGCTTAACGAACTCGCTCGCATAATGAACCCACCCAGCCCCTATTTGTGCCTACGGATCTGAAAAAAAAAAAAAAAATAATAATAAATAAAAGTAATAAAGGCATCAGTCGTTAGTGTGTCCCTTCGTTTCGCGCCTTCACCAAGGTCAATTTAAATGGTCGCGTAACTTGAAAGAAAACGCGTGCAGCTGTCTATTGCCAGCGGCATCAACTCGATGATGAGGGCCCCTGCGAACTGTGAGGCAAATTACTAAAGCACAGAAAATAAGATCTGCCAGAACTCCAAAGTATAATATTTGCACTCAGGAATGAATGCAGTTTTTGTTTCTTGCGTAAGAAAAAACATGTCACATTTATAATAATATTTTAACTTGTTTCTAACGGCCTCTCTCGGCCATTTAGTATCCGCTGCGTAGTTGCCCAAAGCTCAGATATGGGTCAGACCAAAGCTTTTTTCATCCGTGGAATGGGTGCGTCATCGGCCCCGGTTCAACGTTCATCGTTGCAAGCTACGTACAGAGTGGGTTATCTGTACCAAACAGTCAGTATTTCATTCTGCTGGTTGTGGTAGAGCTTTACAGCAAGGCGAAGACTGTGTGTGCTCGATGAGAAACTGATTGCCGCTGCATGTGCGCATTTCCGGACGATGGGACAATGCTGCGTAACAGCTCGGCGGCTCGGCTCGGCCAACTCGGCCTCCCAGGCACGTTGCAAAAATGGTGGCTTGTTTTACGGATACACGTCTGCATGAGTGGCGTATCGCTGCATGTTTTAATTGAACGGTGAAGGTGAGATTTTATTGCCCCCAAGACGCGTGTCGCACTGCACAAAGCCTTCCGTTCTGCTCCCTTTGCTGCGTGTTTAGCTTACTGCGTCATATTACCGCACCAACGTTCGCTGAATGTGCTTTAGCTGTTATCATAGGGATGTTCCTATTGTCAATGGGATCTTTCTCATGAACATGTTAAATGCTTAAGTTGTAAATTTGTAGCCTCACATTGACTCCTCTCAGTGGCAAATGAAGTGCAAGTAAAATAATGGAACCGTGAACAGGGCGAGATTTATTGGAACGAAGCTATATCGCAGATATTTTCACTTCTCAGACGCATTAACTTCTAAATACTAGCAATCCCAATTTGAATTGCTTACCTAAGCTCTTACAGGTTGGTGTTCTAGCGCTAGCGTTAGTTATTCCGTTCATTTGTTTTTTTGTTCTTTGACACTGATATGTACTTTGTTTGTTAGCAAGATATTTTACCCTTTTATAATCTCACTGCGTCTCGTTTGGAGACGTACGCTCAGGTCATTTTGTTATCACGAGGATTTCATGAAGACCGTGACGAAAGAGTGGTGGTCGCTTTCCTACACTTAAAGATTTGCATTGTCGTGAAGCGTCTATGTAAGTAATCGTGAATTAATAAAGCCTGGCTTTCTATGCAGCACAGCTTCACTCATTTATGCCCTTAGTGAAATCCCTCAAGCCATGTGATTCTATCCATGTGCTTGCTGAATTCACTTGAAGGCCCTTGTTCACAAACGTGCCCGAAGAAATAAACCCCAGAATGCGTTTACATGACGCGCGACGAAAGACTAGGCTAACGATGACGGAGGCAGAACGATGCTATGATAAGGTGGTTAAAAATGCCGTAACATTTCAATTAACGTAAAACTTGACAGTAGAAATTCATGTCAAGTAAAGTTGGCCGAACAGTTACGGTGTCCATTTTTCTGCCTTATCCGAGCATCGTTCTGCCTCCATCATTGTTGGCCTTGTTTTTCGTTCATAAGTAAAAAGACAATCAAATTCTCCACCAAAAGTATGTCACTGTGACGTCACAAGCAATGTCACATGTTTGTTTTGCCTCACAGTTCGCAGGGTGCGCCTGGAAACTAAAGTCTCACTCAGAGTCTACACGCAGGCTTCTATAGGGACCGGGCGCCCGTTGTATGGCGCCACCGTCGCTTCAGCGGAACAGCGCCTCCCGCGGTGGAGTGCCGAAACAGCGGAGTGCCGAGGCAGCTGAGCGGCGTAGTCGTTTCCGTTCTGCGAGGCGTTTTTGAGCATGTCCCTACCCATCGTTTTGCAGTGTGGCTTTGAGAGCTTTGAGCTGCTCTGAGTAATCGCAAGGAGTATTTTTTGACCGGGAAATCTTAAAAAAGAAAAGGGCCGTCCTCGGCAGGGCGTGCATGTTTTTTTGTTTTTTTTTTTGTTTCTGTTTTTTTAAACCGCCCGGCGCATGGTATTTCTGTTATATACTAGAAAATGCCGCGCGCGTGATTTCACCATGCGCTAGGAACACCTTCGTTAGGCACTTGTTAAGACGACTTCGAAGACGGGAATTGCGCCTGCACTGCGCGTCCATCTTATACAGTCAAACCTCGATATAACGAACACGCATATAACGAATTATTGAATATAGCGAACTCTTCAGAAATATTTTTGTCAAACACATGTAATTTTAACTTCCCATAGCGAACGTGGTGCAGAATAAAACGGATATTAAGAACTTCGGGACGCCAAGCACTACCTCACTTTAATAGCAGGAGGCAGGCTTCGTTGCACTACATGTGTGTTATGCGGTGCAGCAAAAGTTCAGGATTACCTCGCAGGCTCTGACAGCGCCACAGATGCCACGACGGCATTGGGAGTTGACAGCCGAAGAAATCTATGGCCTCCGAGAAAACCCCCGCGCGCCTGTTAGTGCGCACGGAGGTGATCTCGGAGGCCATAAGAAATCGTTTGCATCTCACAATCGCCGACAGCGCCACTTCAGCAGCGGCGGCAGCGGCACGATCGATTGTTTTTTGCCTTTTTGGATGGCGGAAGGAAACAACTTGCTCTTTTGGTTTTTGCGCCATTCGGGTTTTTTGGTTTTAGTGTTAGCAGCGACGTGGCTGTCGTAGCAATCGGCGGAGGCTGCGTCGGTCGTCGTGTCGAGTGTGGTGCGCGGGTGTGCGTAGTGCTGTGATGGCAGTGAACGTGAAAAAAAAGAGCAGAACTGACGCTAAAGACCAAGCTCAAGATAAAGGCAGTTTACGAGAGGAGACTGATTGACACCCTTCTCATGAAGCTTCTTATGAAGCAGGACTTGAAGATCGACTTGCTGGGAGCATTAAAGCGGCATGGGACAGCGTGAAAGGCGAAACGATTGCCAACTGCTTTCGGCACGCAGCTTTTGTTCCAGCAGAGGCCCGCGCATCAAGTGACGTGACGATGGGGACGAAGCAGAAGCAGAGCTCGATGAGGTGACATGCCCGCAACAATGACTGTAGAGGACTTTGTAGGCGGCGACGACATCGCGGCGATCACGGCTGTACTGACGGACGCCGAAATCGCTGTGGAAGTTTCTGAACAACCCGCAGACGAAGCTCGGGCTGACCGTGCAAACGATGAGAACATTCCGACTTCACAAGAAGCGCTTGCTGCATTGGATTTACTGCGCCGCCACTACAGTGCTATTGAGAGCAGTGGGTTTGCCCTTGTTGAGCGTTTGCAAACTGTGGAACAGGGTGTGATACGGAACGCAATCAACACAAAAAAGCAGGCCGCGATAACGCTGTTCTTTGCGCGTAAATAAACGGACGTGACCCAAGAAAGCACCCTTCGAGTCGCTGTGCCTTCTCTGATTGAATTTTGCTACTCTTGCATGGATTTTCTACGAAATTTTATATTACGAATTATGGATAGAGCGAACTATTTTCCGATTTTTTAACTGTTCGTTATAACAAGGTTTCACTGTATTAGGTCTAGTCGAAATCTGCCTGAAGATCAAATACCGCCGAGCCGTGTAGCCAGGGCGCCGTAGTAGCGGTAGTTGTAATGGTCAGTGCTCATGTGAAATGAAAAAGATGCTACACCTGTTTTTTTTTGGTAATAGCTAGGCTCAAACGATTCAAAGTAGAATAATAGCAAATGACATTCCAGTTTCAACCTTGCAACGAGAGCTGTAAAAGGAGAAAAATAAACAAGCATGACAAAAGTAGGATCCTATTTATGGTTGGAATAGCAAACACACATATAGTACTTCCAGGACTTCCTGCACAATTACACTACAATAGCTCACTGAACCCGGCCTTGAGATTATCAAACTTAATCATAATATAAGCCAAATGCATAATATAATATAATATAAGCATAATATAAGCCGGAATATAACCAGCTCTTATACATAGCATTCATTGATTACGAAAAAGCATTTGACTCAGTTGAAACCTCGGCGGTGATGCAGGCATTGCGAAATCAGGGGGTAGATGAGTTGTACGTGAAAGTGCTGGAAGAAAGGTGTTAGGCAAGGAGACACAATCTCCCCAGTACTATTCACAGCTTGTTTAGAGGAAGTATTCAGAGACTTGGAATGGGAGCAGTTAGGGATAAGGGTAGATGGAGAATACCTCAGTAATCTGCGATTTGCCGATGACATTGCCTTGCTAAGCAACTCAGGGGATGAACTTCAAATAATGATTGATGACCTAGACAGGAAAAGTAGAAAGGTAGGCTTGAAAATCAATATGCAGAAGACTAAGGTAATGTTCAACAGCCTCGGGAAGGAACAGCAGCTTACATTAGGTAGCGAAATACTGGAAGTAGTAGGCGAATATGTCTTCTTAGGGCAGGTAGTAACCGCAGATCCGGACCATGAAAAGGAAATAACAAGAAGAATACGATTGGGATGGAGCGCATTTGGCAAGCACTCGCAGATTATGACTAGCAGCTTACCGGTATCGCTCAAGAGGAAAGTATACAACAGTTGCATCTTGCCTGTACTCACCTATGGGGCTGAAATGTGGAGGCTAACCAAGAGAGTTCTACTTAAGTTGAGGACAACCCAGAGGGCTATGGAACGAAAAATGGTAGGGGTAACGTTAAGAGATAGAAAGCGTGCAGAGTGGGTCAGAGAAATAACTCAAGTTACCGACATTCTAGTAGAAATTAAGAAGAAGAAATGGACATGGGCAGGACATGTAGTGCGAAGAGAGGATAACCGATGGTCGCTAAGGGTAACAAACTGGATTCCAAGGGAAGGAAAGCGTAGCAGGGGGCGGCAGAAAGTTAGGTGGGCGGATGAGATTAAGAAGTTCGCAGGGGTCAAGTGGATGCAGCTAGCACAGAACCGGGTTAAGTGGAGAAATATGGGAGAGGCCTTCGCCTTGCAGTGGGTATAATCAGGCTGATGATGATGATGATGATGAAGCCAAATGAGTAATACCACCTCAGCATCATTTTTACAATGCTCTTGTTGAACACGTCGGAGCTGCTACATTTAATTGACTTTGAAAATATTGTACTATAAATATGTTTCTCTCGACATGCTGCGGAGGTTGTGAGAAGAAAAAAATTACTTTTCCTGCTATCAGTGGCCCTATTTTTTCGGTCATCTACTATGATAGAGAGATCTTGGTAGTATTTGGCTTTTGCTTATTTAGGCGTTCTCTCAGCGCAGGAAGTTCAATGCAATCGACCGCAGCTACCTTGAACATCTGAAGGCAATAGTCCAATACTGTCAAACTGTTAAATACAATAGAAAAACACACACACACAGTGTGATGTGTTGTAAGATAAGCCATCGACAACTAAGAGAGCGTTCTATTGTTAAATGAATCCCTCTGATGGCTCGTTCGCTAAGGTGTTCTACTTTCTCAGTGTACCACGAACTTGCGGGGCTGATACCTAGCTGACCTCGATACCTGATGAGTGTGAGGGGACACGACCATGCAGGTAGTTTTCTTTTTGCACGTAAAGGAATCCGGATAACTGAGAACCATTCCTTTTACAACTTTGTCACAGCAGCTTGCCGGACTGCTGCTAAATCTGTTTAGATTGGCCATAGAAGCAATTTCTGAGAGAGGTAAAATGGTCTTGTCTTACTACGCCACAATCAGTAAATCTCACGTTCACTAAAACGCCGATGAGAAACACATGTATTTAGGTGGGCCAGAAAATGGGCGCTGCTGAGAAAATATGTAAAGCCGTGTCAGATGCAATGTGAATATGAAAAAAAAAAAAAAATTCCTACACGGCCTTCGAAATTATAAAAAAATGCTACGTTTATGCTCGTTTCCACAAATTAAATTGCATTTTTTTTTTCTGGTTCGACTTTTATATGAAGCCGATAGCAGATTTTGTGACCATGCGGTATTGACTGAGCTGTGAAATGAGTGATTTTATTAGGCGAAATGGACATGCCACAAACAAATGTTAACGAATTCTAAGAGTATCAACGCAGAGCTCGATCAGCGCTTTTTCATTGGTTGACAAACGAAGAGGAAAAATGACAAGATCATGGTAATAGGAATTGTTCATGTCTCCTATCTGCTCTTTCTGTTAAGAGAAAGAAGTAAATTATCTTTGACTATGTCAGTGAAAGTAGCTGCACAAACATTGTCTCTGCCCATCACTGTAGATTGTAACGCAGCCCGAACGACAATGGTGGAGCTGCCTTTCCTTTTTCCGTGCTGGGGTTTCCTTGTACACAGGCGGGGAAATGCTAGCATTGTAACTTACGCTGTTGAGTTACTTCGATTTCCAGTTGTCAATAAAGTGACTACAGATGAAGGAGTGCGGCTTCGACTCCGAGACTCTCATGCTGTCACTCCTGGGGAACAGAAGGCACAGAGCATCCGGTAGCAAGCGGAATTTAAAAAATTCAGCACATTCCATGACCACACAGTAACCAAATAAGTAGATTCCTGCCTTTGCCTTTCAAAGAACCATGCTTAGGTCACCCGCCACTCATGCTTCTGTGGAAACCCGTAGAAATGAATCTACTTAAAAGTGTCCAACAAGTTTGCGTAGCTGCCAGTGGAGCCAACAACGCACCACATTTCGCCAGACTTCATTTCACTGGACATATTCACACAACTAGCCCAACTTTCTGTTCTCTTGAGGATATATTCACGCACAACGTCATCTAAACCTTAGGATTTCTAATTCCCACACAAACCAACGAAAAACAGCACGCTCAGCCGGCGCATTCCAGCGATTGAGCGATGCGCCAAGAGGCGGCGCCACCCGTTTAGCTGTGCGGTCCCTATGGGAGTTACGCTACCATACTAATTCTACCATGCCGTCACGATTCACAACACATTTCTTGGCAGTGCGCCAAGATGCTGCGCAGCGATAACGGCGTGTTTATCTTTTGACATTAGCTCCGGCAGGGGGGAGGGAAGCTAACTTGGCAAAGTGCCAGTGCTTGTCCGGTTGTGCAAGCCTCCTTTTCAGTATGTTCGCTTTATCATGCTATGAGCGACTGGGGCGGGCGCCGTCTACTGCCCCTCCAATCATCGGAACGAACGGTGCTAAAAGCCGGCGTCATGATCGCGGCTGACTCGCGTGCTTCCGTTGACGACTGATGGGTAGGAGAGTAGATGGCTATTGCAAAAAAAAAAAAAAAAAAAGTTTAACCCATAGTGCTCGTCCGAGATCATAGCCATTTATGGGCGTTGGCTGGGACCGCGCCAACAGTACTTATCCATATTTCCAAATTAACAGGGTTGGAATTAACGAGTATTTAGTTGCGAGCTACGGAGGTTGCGCAGACGAGAGAGCAGGCAGCCGCCGCCGCGCGGCCATGCACTGACCTTGCCGCGGCCGCCGTCCCCTTCCTCCAACGCCGCCGGCCGCCGCACTGGTCATGGCACCATTTAAGTTTTACCCACTCTTCCACGGTTTTACCTGGTTCCATCTTCTGTCCCCATTTTTGATGTCCGCAGCCTCTAATTATGCCTTCCAATCGCGGAGGTGTTTCTTAATATTTTTTTTCTTGCCGCATGATGTGCGCCAAGCCGCCCAGACGCGGCGGCGCGTAGTTCGAATTATCCGTAGCGGAACCGACTCACGTTCGAATTAACGGGCTTTTTTTATACACAGATCCCTGTGGAGCTTGGCCGGACCAAGGAGTGTAGTTCGAATTATCCAAAACTTCGAATGACCAAAGTTCGAATTAACGAGCTTTCGCATATGTATCTTCCAGCACTTTCACGTACGGCTCGCCTACCCCCCGATTTTGCAATGCCTGCATCACTGCCGAGGTTTCTACTGAGTCAAATGCTTTTTCGTAATCAATGAATGCCATGTACGAGCGCTGAATATATTCCGAGCATTTTTCTATCACCCGGTTGATGGCATAAATATGATCGTTAGTAGAGTATCCTTTCTAAAAACCTGCTAGATCTTTTGCTTGGTTGCAGTCTAAAGTTGTCCTGATTCTATTAGCGATTAGTTTGGTAAATACCTTATACGTAACAGACAGTAAGCTGATTGGTTTGTAATATAATGTTTACGTTCTTCCATGGTTCCGGTACCATCGATGACACCAGGCACTGCGTATACATGGTGGCCAGTTTTTCTAGCACAATATCCCCCCTGTCCTTCAACAAATGTATAGTTATCTGATCCTCTCCAGCTGCTTTCCCTCTTTTCATAGTTTCTTTTGCTTTCTTAACCTCGTCCTTCGTCACTGATGAAACGTCTGACTGTTTTTCCCTACCGCTAATCTCATTACGGTCCTGACTACTTTGGCTACTGTAGAGATCAGTATAGAACTCCTCGGATACTTTGACTATCTTGTCTATATTCGTGATGACGCTGCCCGCCTTGTCCCTTAGCACATACATTTGATTTTTGCCTATGCCCAATTTCTTCTTCACCGCTTTAATGCTTACCCCGTTCTTTACAGCATGCTCAATTTTCTCCATGTTATACTTCCTTATATCCGCCACTTTGCGCTTATTGATTAGCTTTGATATCTATGCCAATTCTAGCTGGTCTGTTGGATTGGAAGCTTTCATACTCTGGCGTTTCTTAATCAAATCTTTCGTCTCCTTAGACAGCTTACCGGTATCCTCTCTAACTATCCTACTGCCTACTTCTACCGCACACTCAGTAATGATATCTCTGAAATTATTGTTCATTGCTTCTAGGGTAATGTCGCCATCCTCGGTTAGAGCTGAATATCTATTCTGTAGCGAGATCCAGAACTCTTCTGCCCTCCGCTTCACCGCGAATTCGTTGATAACTTTTTTCTTACTAATCTGTTTCGTTTCTTTTTCAGATTTAGACTAATTCGAGACCTTATTATCCTGTGGTCACTGCATCGCACCTTCCCGATTACCTCAGCGTCCAGCACAATGGCGGGGTTAGAACACATTATGAAGTCAGTTTCATTTTTAGTCTCCCCGTTAGGACTTTTCCATGTCCATTCCCGGTTCTTCCGTTTGCTGAAGAAGGTGTTCATGATTCGTAAGTTACTGCGCTCTGCAAACTCAACTAGTAACTCCCCCTGCTATTCCTAGGACCAATGCCATAATTACCCACAGCCTGATCTCCTGCCTGCTTTTTCCTTACCTTGTCATTGAAGTCGCCCATTAGTACAGTATACTGCGTCGTTCCTTTCCACATTGCCAATTCTACATCTTCATAGAAGTTTTCAACTACCTGGTCATCTTGACTACATGTAGGTGCGTAGGCCTGTACAACCTTCAGTTTATACCGCTTATTAAGCTTAATTACGAGGCCTGCCACCCTCTCATTAATGCTATAGAATTCGTCTATATTACCAGCTATATACTTATAGACAAGGAAACCTACCCCTAGTTCTCGCTTCTCCGGTAAACCTCGATAACACAGTACATGCCCGTCCTTCAGTACAGTATATGCCTCATTTGGCCTCCTAACCTCGCTAAGCCCTATGACATCCCATTTCAAACCCTCTAGTTCCTCTAACAGCACTGCTAAACTAGCTTCACTAGCTAGTGTTCTAGCATTAAACGTTGCCAGGGTCAGTTTCCAATGGCGGCCTGCTTAGCGGAGCCAGAGATTCTTAGCACCCCCCGCTGCGTCACAGGTCTGACCACCGCCGTGATCAGTTGCTCCGTAGCTGCTGGTGACTGAGGGCCGGGGTTTCGTAGGACTAATCATGGGAGGTTGTGGCCAGTTACTGTAGCAGGGTGGCCAATTACTGTTCTGGTAGTAGTGGGTGCTTACTGTAAACACTTTCAAGAAGGTTTAACCTACATTTATTTCTCACTTCAGTTTCCATTCTGCACTGTCTTTTTGAAGCCTTGATGCAATATATATTGTGACGATTCCCGTGCCAGTGATGCTGTAGCGGAAGCGAACCATTCACTCCTGCTTGCTCAAGGCATCTGCGCTGCTCGAAGTTTATTGTCGCTTCACAATGGCCGGGCTGCACTCCTTGTCACAAATATTTCTAATAAGCACCGGCACTTGTTTCCGGGAACTGCTATCGCTTTCGCTGACCCTGTTACACACGATCCGGTCTGTTTTGCAACCACGACAGTAGAAACTATTGAGCCATCTCGACATCATCGACAACATATATATATGCATATATATGACGAAAAGCTGGATTTAGCAAAAAATCTTAGGCTTTTTATACTTTTGTTTAAACCAGGTTTAACAAGTAGTATATAAGACTGGCCACTGCAATGACAAAAATCACATGAATACTTTTTTGCAACCTTCACCTACCCTGGTGGTGGCCACTGCAAGTTCCAACTCATGAAGGACATGTTCTGGAAGTTCACTGTGGCCCCCAACCAAGTTGGCTATGCACTGGAGCAGGGTGTGAAGGCAGGAGTCACCGACGGGGCTGTCTGCCAGTTCCCCACTCAGGCCGCGGCAGAGCGTGTTGAGCAGAGCCAGTTGGAGCTGTCGTTCTGCAGTGTCTGCGAGGACCTCCACTAGCTTTGCAACCTCGTCATTTCCTGAAAAAATAAAACAATGAGTGGTGCCATTCGTTACCTCTTGCCCAAATATTTATGCAACAATAAAAAAAAAAATCCCAATGTGCATAAAGAAAAAAACAGTCAGTTTAAGACACAAAGCACAGATGCTCCTAGAGTACTTGACATGAAAAAGTGGCTGTAAGCAGAAAAGCAATACAAAGCATATTATATGGATATGAATATTATGAAATTAATATCCTATCTTAAATATAAGTCAGCAAGGCAATTGCACACTAAACAAGTGTGCACCTGCCATCATGAGTTTATGGAATGCGGCTCTGTTGAATAAAATCGATAACATTACGCATGTCTGGTGCTGGGGATTTCATTGTGCACAGAAGTACAACATACATTCAGAATCAGGCTGCATGCGTCTATTCTATATTGTATTCCTTTAAAGACTGCAATAACATTAATTTTATTACTAATGCAGCATTTTATAACTTTTCGCTACGGGTGTGCATTAACTAATTATGACCCCACTGCGTACATATTCAAGATGCATACAGGTAAGCAAATAAATATGCCACAAGGGTAGGCTATCTTGGCATCAAAAATTGGACTGAAGCATGAAATGTTCACTCTCTTTGGGATCAGCCCCCTTTCACACAACGCACAACTTAGGCAGAGCCTTCCACCAAATGCTGCTGCCAAGGCATAACCTGTTAGTATTGCTACTACAAGCAAGTCCAAAATGCTTATGACACATTAGATATACTACTGCCACTGCTAAATGGCACTAAACGTGGTAGCTCCTGTCTTTCAACACACTCATGAGAAAGGATAACGTTAGTACATGAGTGACAAGTTACATGAGCTCAGTAAATACTGGTTAAGTGTCTCAAGAGAATGATCTGCTGCACCCAGCCATGACCATGAGTAGGCCATTTTGCGTTGTAGTGTTTAGAAAAGTTGTCCTGACAACCCCATGAAGCCAGCTCAGTACAGACAAACAGGTATATTGAGGGACACGCTGACACAGTGTTAGGGCCAATGTCAGCACTGAATTGCGGTGCAACACAATGACACGGGCAATGCAAACCAGCCCCTAAGGAGAACCAGCGACTTGCCGAGCTGCCCCAGTTTCATCAGTGACTCCAGGCAGGACATCATATCCTCGACTACCTGCCGAGAAACTCCATTCTTGAGCGCGCACATGCGCTTCGGCAGCAAGAGGAATGTCTTGGTGAGCCATGTAGACAGCCTTCGTGGTGCCGCGTCCTTCGTCAGCCCCAACGAGAGGCTTCGCAAGAAGCCAGCTAGGCTGGCGGGAGAGAGGTGAGACACGGTGGGCTTGAATGTTGTTGGAATCAGCTCCTGCAGGGCTTGCCGGTGCAACGCATTGTGCTTCATGAGGACGTTAACGACGTCAACGGATGCTGATGTCTCATCCTCCAGGAGCCGCCTGAGGTCATCTGGGTGAAAGGTAGGCATGCAAGTGCTATATATTCACTTTAAAACCAATACAAGCGGATGTCAGTCCATCTTCTTCAAATTTACAACAAGGGTATGAAGAAAAAACAGGCCATTAAATCTACGCAACACACACACCCACCTCAACACTACAAAAACTGTTCAACAGTAGGTTTCATAGACGGCTGCTCACCCATCAGCTCGCTCTTGTGGGCTGCTCACTATTGTGTCTGGCGGCACATTCCTGTACAATGCAGCCCAGTTCACAAGTTTTCACTTCTAATGCCTTAGCATTAAAACATGCCTGTGACAGCTTAGGTCAAACCGTGACATCCCCGCCACCTGCCACAGCAGGCAGGAATTGGAAATACCAAAGGAGTAGTCACCATGGATGAAGGTGCAGGTGGAGGAATGTGCAACTTAAGGTTGGTTGTCACGGGAGCAACTTAGAGGGTGGCTACCTTGAATGGTGGAGGGCCAATCAGCCAATGCCATCACAGAAATAGCAACCAAAAAGAAGAGCTAACATAGTGTTATCACATAATCAAGCACCTCTATATTTTTTATCACTAGTCTTCGAGACTAGCATTAATAAAGATTATTCCTAGCAGCGTGTGAATATTAGAAATTTTGAATACGAATCGAATATGTTTGCTGGCTCGTATTCGTATTTGAACAACTGATATTTGGAATTTTCTAACAATTCGAAAATGACCAAATAACGAAAATTTTCGAATTTACTGCACTGAGCGCTTCACCACAATGCTCTACCGCATCGACTGTGCAGTGAAATATCCTCAAAAGGCGCCAAGGCCATTTTGTGAAGAGGGCCTTCCCGGCAGTGTGCACAAAGTGAAGCACTTAACGAAACCAAGAAAAGAATGTTCTACCTTCGGTTTCATTTCAGACAGCCATCATGAGGTGTTCATGTGCTCACCAGATACAATTACTCTGATGCAAACGGTTTTCGGCAGTTTTTTTTCAGCCCATTTGATAATACGAGCTTTCGGTTAATTCGGACATTTTTTCCAGTTCCTTGAAGGCTGAATTAATGGGAGTTTACTGATTCAGCAGATATGACTGCTGCACCTGGTTTCACGCAGGTCCTTCTTGTACATAAAATTAGTATATACACAATCCTACATAAAATTTATCCTGATTTTTTTAGTAGTGTATGCACTACTGTGCAATTCTAGTTATAATTTTGTTTGCAAATACCATGTGAATTCTGAAATAAACGAGATTAACGATGTTTGCTACTTTAAAATTATTTTCTTTTTTTTCCCTCACTGATCAGATATTCGATCTGACATTCGAAGGCAATTTTTTTTGTGTAATATTCATATTCGATTCATATTCAAAACTTTCAATACTCGTACACCGCTAATTATTTCCTTAGGTTTCTTCTCTCGTTAGCTTCCTTCCCCTAAGCTTTTGTTTGCAGCGTTGGTGACTCACCAGATCCGAGAGCAAACACATAGATGGGCCGAAATTCCAAGAACTGCACAAAGACTGCCAGCAAAGATGACTTGTCCTTGCATTCAAGGATGACTGACAGCATGTTCTGGATAACAGTGGCTGAAAGAAGTGACACATTCCGCTGCCTGCCCTCTGTTCTGCAAGCACACGCCAGCCAGGTGCTGAGCAAGGTTCCCAGGCTCTTCTTGCTCTTCTTAGAGGGCATGCATGTCACCACTTGGAGCAGCTTTAGTGTGTCCGATTCCATGAAGACACTACCAAAGGCACGCAACAGCTTACTGCTGTCGAGTCCTTTCAGGAGTGCACCAGATGCAAGGCTGACCATTGACTTGTCTTTGAAAAAGCGCAGGGACGCCTGCAGCTCGGATGGTACACTGGCAGCACTCTGCAAGCAAAGAGGAAATGTGAGCATGCATATTTAAACCTTTGAAGTAAACTTTATTGTCAAAGGGCTGACATCACTACCAACAGTTAAATGCGGACAAGGTCAGTAACCACATAGCACAGTGGTCTAGTAAAGCTTTGATATTTGGCCACTGTGCCCAAGGTAGCAGGATCGAATCCCTGCTGTAGCAGCCACATTTCGATGGGCACCTAAAAAAAATCACCTCTGTGCTGAGTGATGTCACCGCACACTGAAGAACCCTACGGGGCCAAAATTAATCTGTAGCCTTCTACTACGCATTTCTGATCACCTAGGTGTAATCTTTGCAATGTTAAACTGCACACACAGTGCTAAATAATATGCCTCACTGCATCAGAATATATCTGCCTCCCATAATGGGTTTAAACTGTGGCATGATTCCTGTGGTGTCTATTTTGTTACTTTGGTTAAAAAAAGAGTAAAGCTTGTGCTTAGTGCATGGCTCCAATGTGCTTAGGCAAGCAAGTTAATGATGTCATGTAGCCTGCATGCAAACAATAAAACTGACTTGTTTGAACGTCTCTTGAGCTTCAGCCAAAAAGGTACAGCCATCCTAGGCAGCTGAGGACAGCAACAAGCAAATTTTTCCTGATGGTAGAACCTTGAAACTAATTTTTGCAATGTGCTAAGTTTTTATTAAGAATCCCACATCGAGAGAGAGAAACAAGATCGTGGGACAAAATGCAACTAAGACATTTCTTACATTTTACACTGCATGTTTTTTGCGCGTTAAAGGAGGCACCTAACACAGATGTGTATGCACATGTGCACTGTCCGTTATGTTCATTTGTTAGCCCATGGCAATGGTACACAGGATTTCCTGATAGCCTAGCAACAGCTATTTCAGGGTTATAAAAACTCTATTTTTCTTGTGCGGAGTGGCTCCCCACACTGTCCTTTTTCAGATTCGTGTCCATGCCGTGTTTATCACCAAAATTTAATGCACTCAAAACATGCAGTACAAACCATGGCTTCTTTCAAAACATCCCTTGGAATTTTCAAAATAGCTGCACCCCTCACCAAAAACTAAAATACCTTGTATCTGAAACAAAACTTTCACAAACCTGCAGGACTTCGATGATGGTGTCGAGTAAGAAATCGGAGTACTGAGATGCAGCAGCCAACAAATGATCATCACCATCGTAAAGATAATAGCACAAAGTGGCTTCATCACGAAGCATGTGATTAAGAAATGTGGAAGGTTCCTCCTTTTCTGTCTTCAGCTCACTGGTGCGCTCAAAGACAGCTTTCAGAACTCGTAGTATCTCCGAAACACCATGAGCGAGCTGGAAGAAACCACAGAAATTGTTTGTGACATGAGGCCACACAGATGAGACTAAGGAAATCTCTTGTTCCATTACAGCATCAAAAATTGCAGGACTGCGCCTAAGTCTACTTAAGACCGGAAATGGCGAAAGCCACTTTACAGGACTGTTTTCATTAATTCACCATTGTTATTACTAGTACTATAATCATTATCACTACTATCATCATTAACTAATACACCGTCACTGCCATTAGTACTGCCATTATTATCACTAAATGCAGCATCACTGTCATCACTGCTATCATCATTATTACCTCTAACTGCATCGTCATTGTCACTGCTACCACCATCTTTACGTTAGACCAGGAGAATTACGATCTGTTTCTCACGAGCCGGCATGGAGTACTGAGTGGCTTGTGCACTCGGCTGGGGATTTGGAGTATAGTGGTTTGGTACCCGATAGAGACAGATTTTGTTTCCCTAAAGTGCCAGAGTGAAGGATATTTTCTGATGACACTTTCTGGTCACACTTTCTGTTCATGCCAAGCATGAGGCAAGAAAGACTTTCGCAATAAAAACATTAGGAGATATGAGCCAATCACTAAGCTTCGTTGGAACACATAGGCTAAAAGGCATGAGTTCAGCTGCAGCAAACATGCATAATTGGGCCAGTTCTATTAGTGTAGCCTAAATATCAGAAGCAGTGGAGAATTCCGCATAAAGAATAGCACAATGTGTTGGCATGGTAGGCTGGTGCAAAAAATAAATTAAAACTTCAAGCCATCACACCAGATGGCTCATGCTGGTGCCGCCTCGAGTAATGTGTTCAGTACTACAATACAGCAAGTGCTGTGAAACAGGAGGTCATTAAGCAGTCACACTGCCAGCAGATTACCGAGTATGAGCACTGTCCAATTTTTCACTAGACATGTGTGCTGTGCAGTGCCATGTGCAATTTTATTAGAGGCAAAAAAATAAGCCAACTGAGAACATAGCATAGTCGTATTGATGCCTCCACAATACCTGTAATCACTCTTAAATTTTCCTGTAAATTTGGCTTAAATATTCCATGGGTGCAATTAGCCTCCCAGGCATGGAGAACGCGTAAGCACTCCAAATTTTGGAAGTGGCTCACCTAAATTTGGAAGTCACCACTGAGTTGGTCATAGTGAAATTAGGTTCGACACTAATTTTGATCAAATTTCAATGAAGCCAAATTTTGGGGGTGGCCCATCTAAATTTGGAAGGCACCATTGAGTTGGCCATAGTCAAATTAGGTTGGACACCAACTCACGTCAAACTCAGAGGAAGCGAAAATTTGGTGATCCAGGGACCAATTTTCGGAGGTAGCCCACCCAAATTTGGAAGTCACCATTAAATTTGCCATACTTAAATCGGGTTCAACATCAATTTTTGTCAAAGTCAAATTTTAGGGGTCCAGGGGTTCAAGTTTTGGGGGTGACCCACCAAAGTTTGCAGGTCACCAAGTGTCGGCCATATTTGAATTAGGCTGAACAACAAATTTGTTCAAATCGAATTGGGAGTTCAGACGGCCAATTTAGGGTGTGCGGACAGACACTTTCTGTACACACTTTCTGTGCACATGTTACGCAGCCGCCTTCTGTGGGTGCCTACTGGGATCACTTTTTTTGCACCCTGAGTCTTAACCATAAAAAAGAAAAGAAAGAAAAAACGAGAAGCGGTTGTGGTGGTTTGTGGGGTGACCAACACAAAAAAATTGGAAAAGTTAAAAAAAGAGAATATTAAATAAAGCTCCTTGTTTTCCTTAAATTTGTTCACTCTTGGCTTTTTTAATACATCCGTCGAAACAGGACCCTCATTTCCTTAGCCTTGTCTGCTCAGTGGTGCTAACAAGGTAAAGCAAGGACCAAATTATCAGAAGTTTGTTGCACTAACGCAAGGACGCTTATCTCAATACCAGAGAGGCAATTTCATCTTGCTCATCACGGTTCCCTTTTGTTTGGCGCATCAGCAGCGAAAATAATGTTGCGAAATTTTTTCGTTAACTGCTGTGCAAGCAGCGCGTTAAGCATTAGGTTTGGTTTAGTTTGTGGGGTTTAACGTCCCAAAGCAACTCAGGCTATGAGAGACGCCGTAGTGGAGGACTCCGGAAATTTTGACCGCCTGGGGTTCTTTAATGTGCACTGACATCGCACAGCACACGGGCGCCTTGCTTTTCGCCTCGATCATAAAGCTGCCGCCGAGGCCGGCTAAATACCTACTCGCCTTTTTCAATACAGTACTTGTTACAGGGTTCATGAAACAGCACATTCATATTTGGAACATTTCATACACGCCGGCTACAATTTTTAAAGCCACTATGACAGGAATGAGAGAAAATTCGACAATAGCGGACTTACAGTTGCGCTGCTAAAGAGTTTCCTCGTGCAGAACATTGCTTGGTAGAAGAGGCTGGTGCACTCAAATAAATTACAGGACGAAATACTCGCAATGACCTTGTCAGATGCCTCCTCTGGCAAGCCTTTTCCTTGTTTCAACAAGTAGAGAAGGTCCAAAAACAAACCTTCCAGCTGTCTTTCAGCACGGGAGCAGAATATTTCTGCACCTTCCTCCTTTACTGGCCTCTGTGCAAGAAAGACGGAGAGAGAGAGAGAAAAGAAAAAGAAAAGGTCAAACCATGCTTAGCACATTACATACGTCTTCTACACATACATTCTTTGCTGCTTTGCCTGCCTTCCCCTTACATACAAAACTGGCTCAAAAGAAATGCATGTGGTTTGTTGCTGTGCACATCACAGGTATGATGTGCTTTTGCAGACACCAACTCCACATGCATAGTGGTATACCCACAGGTACCACCTACACCTGTTGCCAAAACAAAATGCTCACATGCAGTACAACCTGGTGGTTTGCTCTGGAGAGGGCAGAGGAGAGGCACACATGCATAAAGTGACCACCTGATAAAGGTCGACTGTCTTCGTTTTTAACGAAAAGGAACGAGTGCTGCACAGCAAGAAAGCTGAAAACCACCTAGTGGAGAAAAACTTTTCAGTGTACAGACAGCATTTAAGACGAGAGCCATGTTACTGGTGGCAGGTTTGATAAGTAGATAAGGAAGTGGACCAGCACTGTGCGCTCACTATGTGTTCCTATGCTTTCGTCACGTCATAAATCCGTTTTACCACGGCGTTTATATTATTACATAAAGAGCATCCTCTGCCAATGAATTGCGCTACAAACTTTGGGGCACCTCCAGCAGCAGGTTCTTTTGTGCAGTTAATGCTCAAAAACTGAAAACAATTAAAAAAAAAATAAAAAAAATAAGAAAGAGGCGCTGGAGATTACATCTACTCGTCTCATTCTGACAGTGCACTGATAAAGCGCACTTGCATTAACAAACTATTATTATCCCTGCCTTAAATTTTGATATGAAAGAACTTGAAGCGCAATCAGCATTACGCCATGAATTTTCTGATGTTCACTACCCTTCATATTTTAGTACAGGCGACGGAATATGCTAGTTACTGCATGATCCTGGAATAGTTCCCTTGAGTAGCGCAGTGATGCATACTTTTGTGGTGCTTAATTTTCCACCTTACTTCACGGGTCTTAAGTGCAAAGTACAAAGTAAACAAGCAGCTAATGGGCGTGAGGTACAAGATGTAGTACAATGAATGATACACGGTGCTCCAAGCACATGGTACATGCATTTATTGACATGTATGGTGCTTGTAAAGAGTCGTTTCTGCAAATAGTTCTGAATTTGTACTGAAGAGCTTAAGCTTTACCAAAGATTGTAAGCACTTGCTTTACTGGGTTTCATTTATATCGACTGTACATACCAAGAAACCCTGCATTGGTATATAATCGTGCATAAAGAAGCAGCTAATTTCTTGGGCGATGCTTAAAATATGGAGACAGTTCACTAAGTTTTGATTTTAAGAGTAGAGTGTGACTGCACTGTAGGGTCCTGCTTGTATCGCATGTTTACTAGTGCACATTTATTCAACTTGAATCAACCAACTTTCGTGCCCTATGAGCAGTGTGTCTATTTTGCAACCCTACACCGGTTAGATTCCCATTCCCATCCAAATTACCTCAATATTCCTTCCCACTCAACTACTTTCCTTCGGTTACAAATACCTCCTTGAGGAATTAGGTATCAATCCCAATACTTTGACCTGTTCATGAATTTCACTGTTTCACGGGATTTCCCAATCACGACCAACGACAAAGATACTAGATTTTCTGCGACAAAGGACCTTTAATGCTGTAACAATAAAATCTTAAGAATTTGGCCGAAGAAGTGATATACAAAAGACTGTTGGTGGCGCGATGTAGTGGTGGGCAGCGTAAAAGATCATGTTGGGTTGAGGCGTCTCAGTATGTACACAAGAGGTGCTTGCAATGCAGAGGCACGGTTAAATAAAAACGATATCTTAACAAACGAAAGGAGAGCAAATTCCTCCGTTGAACTAATTGATCAGACCATGAACACATACCCAAAGTAAAGCTGGGCTCAACAAACCAGCTCGCTATTTAAGTGCTTGTTTGTAGGAGACACCTGGCACGCATAAGCATTAAGTTCTTCCAGAAGGCTGCAGCATCATCAATGTTTTCGCTTTTACACAGAGAAGTGCCTTTATGCTACAAGCCACAGTAAAAGAAATAAACGAGGGAAAAAAAAAAAAGAACTGCAGCAGCGGACGTAAGCTATCCTTGCAGTGACAGATGAGCAGTGGCAATTTGTTTCCCGGATACACTTTAAGAAACTACTGCTAAACAGGTTTCTGATGAGCCAGCAACCCAGCACAGTGCTTGCAGCAAGTCACTGAAGAGACCAAACAGTAAAGTTGTCATTGCATGAGAAAAATGAACATAGCTGCATCTTCTCACTCAAGGCCTCCAAATAGTAGTGATGTCATATGAAGCACCACATGGACTTATTTGAAACGTGGTACTGTCATCAATGTCGGAGAACACCTGTCTCAAGCTTTGCAAAACTGAGCCCTTTTATTTATTTTCTACACGTAACCCAAACAAGCAGCATTCTGAAACAAGGGTTTACCAAAACAGGTGGTGAAATTTCTAGTCCGATTTTAATACCCACAAACTGGACTGGCTCATGCACCAGACAGACAGATATCTTATTTGAGTGGACTAATGAAAAAAATGAAGATAAAACTACCCAGCCTGCACTACCTAAGGCATAACGAATAACACTGAAAATGCAAAAAAAGTAGTGCCAGTGTAAGGCCACGCAAGGTGCAAAAAAATTTAAAAAAGTAAACAAAGGAAGGGGGTCATTTTTACAAGCTCAGCAGCTCGTTTCATCATGCACTCTGCCAGTGATTGCATCCATGCTGCCTGATTAGAGACCATACTGAAAACATTTTGGCGAAGATTCCAGCCTCACAGTGCTACGTAACTTTGCAGATACAAGAACTACCATCTATCTCTATCAACATTTCTACAGCCAAAGGATTCTGCTGCAAATCTACCTCGAAACAGATTTTTTTTAACAATGCTGCATGTCAAGGACATTATTAAATTCTTGGTGCGAACAATTAGCACCGTAAGAGACATTACAACTATAAGGGTGTTGTGGCTTTTGCTGCTTCCAGATGACACAAACAAGCATGCAAGCGACTCCAAGCCACTCTGAGCATCTGTGAGCCTAACATGCTATGTCAGAAGGCACTGGTTTGAAAGGGATATACTATATGTATTGTTCCAAGTAAAGATCAACTCGGGGGTGCTCTTCCTGGCTTATACTGACATACATCAGTGTGGCAGAAAAAATTTCTGCCCCTTGATTTCCACTTATGATGTCAAGTCTGAAATGAACTTCACAATAAATACAGTAAAACCGCGTTTTTTTTTTTTTTTAAATGCGAGAAAAGACGTATTATCCGGGAAAACATATGATTCAAACTCACCTTGATTTCCGAAAATCAAGACTCGAGAACGATGTGCAAGGGCATTTATTTCCATTTTCACTGCTTAAGTTAGTCGACCAGCATTCGCTGAAGGGTGCGACCATTAGAAAGGTAGAGCTGCTTTTCTAGCTCACGCATGTTTTTATCTGCAGCGCTGTTCTCTTTGTCGCGAAAAACACTCCACAGCGCATCTAGTCCGGCGGTGGCCTGGGCAAAAGTAGTCGGGATGTCCTCTTCGTCGTCTTGGTCACTATCAGACGCTTCGCCGCCTCGTACCTCGGCCACAAGTTCGGCTACGCTTTGCGGCTCATAGGACAGCATGTTGTAGTCGACAGCAACAAACTCTGCAAACAAGCCATCGGCACCGGTTGACGGAAACTCTTCGTCGATCTCTGCATAGTCGTCGCTGGGCTCCTGGGTCTCCTCGGCTCCTAGTACGTGCCGAAAACCACACTTGTGAAAACAGTCACGCATAGTTACGCACAGTTACGCACAGTTTCGCTCGTAACGCTTTCCCACTAACTGATCAAATAGTGCATTGCGTCTAGCAACGACAACTTCCCTGGGTCCTGCTGTCGTGAGACACGAGCCAGGAATCGTCGCACAATGCACTTTCTATACAAGTGTTTCACGTTTTTTTATAATCCTAGCGTCTAAGGGCTGTAGATGACTTGTTGTGTTGCTCGGAAGAAAAATGACAGGGACGTTTTGAAGAAGTGTCCTTCAGGTGGGCCGCGCAATTGTCTAGAAACAGCAGCCCGTTCGTCCTCTCGATCCGAGGCGTCCATCGAGGCACTGAAGGAACACTTCAAAAATGCTGCAGGTCATCCACGCCTTTGTGTTATTTTTATAAACACAAGGCAAATGTGCGATATTGCGCAAACAGCGCGGGTTCTTGGCTTTCCCAATTGCCCAAGGCTTGAGCATATCGCTCCCATCTTCATTGCAGCATAAAAGGACCATCATGTGGTCTTTGTCCACTCTGCCGCCGCGACAATCGTCACCTTTCAGGCGCAGCGTTTTGTTCGGTTGTACCTTGAAGAACAGTCCCAGTTCATCGGCGTTGTACACGTCTCGTGGATCGTGTGCATTCAAACTTCCGGGCAGCAACGAAATCCAGTTTTCGATGTCAGCTGGATTGACGGTTGCAGCTTCGCCGTTCACTTGCCAATACGCGATGGCATGCCAAGCACGAAAGCGGCTAATGCAGCCATTTGAGGCGGTGAAGTCATCAATCTCAAGCACATCTGCGATTTCCATTGCTTTCTCGTGAAGAATATTTCCGTCAAAGTTGACACCGGACGCCCTCGCTTGTTTGAACCACTTCAGAAGTGCTTCTTCCAGCTCCCCCTGCCTGGATCCACGGGCCTGTTTTGTCCCTGCGCCGAACACCAACGCGTTGCCTTCGATCTCCTTCCGCTTCGACACGATCGTGTTGACAGTTGATGCTGGCAGTCCGAGGTCATTTGTAATGTCGATTCGCTTCTTTTTCGGATTTGCGTCGACGACTGCCAAGATGTTCAATTTCTCCTTCAAGGACAATGGCTTACGCTTACGAGACGCCATGGCAGCCAGCAAACGACGCAGGAAGAAGGTGGAAATGAGAGTTGGTAGCTATTCGTCCGACCGCAGGGTGGTGGGAACTGATGATGATAGTGTCTGGGAGCTTTAAAAGTAGGCAATCATCAAAATAAACCCGCGTCGGCCAAAACAAAGCTGCATAGTCAAACCTGCGGTAGATTAGGAGATAAAAATTTTTACAGGCTTGTGCGTCCCGATTACGCAACCAGAGCTTTGTGGCGCTGTTTACCGGCTATAAAAGCAACCAGAGTGGTGCTCGCTTGACTGGTGGAAACCAAGCGATATCGCGAGCGCTTCCTGTTTGCTGCATACAATGAACATACTAACTCTACTAGGAATCGGAGGGACGGGAGGAGTAGGTGGGGCAGCACCGCTGACATGCGACCGCACTGAGCGGAGCACTGCGGAGAAACTGCCGCGGCGGCGATTTACGCCATGCTCATGCAAGTCGCGTGTGCCTGCTCTCAGCCAACTCGTTTTCTTCTTTTCGTCGCAAAACGTATTGTTTCGCTAAAGTCTGAACGTATTTACCGGGAAATCATGTAATCCGGGAACATATAAACCGGGAAACAAATACATGTAACTCTATGGGGCATTTTTTCTTGCTCTAGATTTTGATCGTATGAACCGGGAAATTGTACGAACCGGGAACGTATCAACAAGGTTCTACTGTATATGAATTGAATGATGATGTATGTAGCTTAATCACAGAATATGCTATTTAAGAAGCTGTACTGACCCACTGCAATTTTCTGGCAAGAACAAAGTGGTGGCAAAGCCTGTACTTCATTTTCTAGCTTTTTCAGCGTAAAAGGCTCCGTTTTTAACGACAGTAGTGTCCTTGTCAATGGAACTCAATAGTCTATCAATAGGGGCCAATTTGAACTTGCGCCGAGTGTTCCTTTCTCCCTAAAGCACCAAGGAATGGACTGGCCCTACTCACCAGTTTTGGCGGTGTGGTTGATGACCAGATGGAGATGTACCCTCGCAGAGACTTTGAGAGGATAGACGAGTGATCACCAAGGAATTTGCAGAAGATCAGAGGGTGCTGCTGGTGGTGCAGGATGTTCTTGATCACTGAGTGGACGTACCTCTTGAGCCCTGCAGACAAAGTGCAGCCAATGTGAAAGCAAACAAGCTGCGTATAATGCTGTCCACAAGTGCCTTTTGCTCTCCATTTTGCAGCCATGTAGAACACCAAGAGGGAGAGCCTGCTCTGAACTTGTCTTCAAGGGTGCCACTTGCATATGTGAGACCTAACTTTTACTCTAACCACTGCAGCCTGCTGGCATAAGCATCAGCAAATTCAGTGGCACGTTCTCCTGCCCTTTCATAAAAGAACATTAGCCAATGGCAATAAACTACCACCAGCAGCTAAACAAAAGTCATCCTCATGTAACAAAGGTCACGAAGGATGGAATGGTAAAGAAATACAAGAAACAGCCAACTAGAAATCCTTGGCACTTTGTAGGCCCAGAATGTAATTTTTACTCATGCTAATTTCACATGAGAGAATAAAGCACCAGGTTTTCTGAAAGCTCCGAGGTGCAAGGTTAATTATAAATGTCATTGGAAGGATAGCTTCAAATTCATCATACAGCAGGACTCTTATTTTCCTTAGCCTTTCACAGTCTTTCCGTTCACACTTGCAGGGCACCTTGCACTTACGACCTTATTTCCATCACTGCTAAAGATGGCGCGTGCCTTTGAATCCTTTATTTAGAAAAGTAAAGCCTTGGTAATTTGATCCGTCTTAGTTCAGAAATCAGAATGATTCAGTTCAGACTGCCATTGAGGTCCTGGCCAATGCATGTCCAAGTATGACACTCATTAATTCAGACATGGCTGGGCTCAAACCTAATACAGTAAAACTGCACTAATTCAAAGTCACTAGGATAGTGAAAAATGTTTGTTTAAACAGGTTTTTGAATGAACCGAATACAGCAAACATATAAGGCCCAAGCAGAAAGTTTCATTGTGAGAATGCATTGTGCATTCCACCGCTGAACTCTGATTTATAGTTTTTCATAGGACAGCACTACAGTGCACACGCAGCATAACAAAATAAATTATTAAACTGCTACAATGGCAGCAGAGATCAAAAGCCAGACGGCTTTCCATCTGCTTTCAACATTCGAGTGCTGCCCAAATGGCGTGTGGCAAATCTGCATGGCTGTGTAGATTTTTGGATTCCATGGTGCCTGCACGCACTTGCATATTGGAAGCTGCTTTCGTACTAACTACTGCTCATACAGGCACTTCTGCTGCTTTGGGCAGAAGGTGCTTTGATGCCAGCATCTCCGCTGTGAGCTGCCTTGATCATGACTGGGCTGAAGATGAGCAACGAGTGCACGCATCTCCCACTCCAGTCTGGCTGTGCCTTGACGATGTGCCGAAAGCTTGTTACTTTAATTGTGGTATCCACAACTGTGTAGCAATGAAGCAGGTCTCCTCTGCAGGCACGCGCTTTGGTAGTCCACAAGCCATACCCCAAAATGATTTTTTGCACTGGAAGTACTGGGGCTGGGGTGCTACAGCATATCAGGCATCAGCATTGGTTTGCAGTGAAATTGAAATTGGGCATTCTTCTATAGCAAACTAAATATTTAAATAAACCAGGCTGGTGCAGCAACATGATGAGAGGTTCCTGGCTCTTTTTTGGGGACCAATTTTTACAAAATTTGAATGCATTTTTTACATTTCTCTCTTCAACCCCATTAAGTCTGAATTAACAAGTTATTACCGCAAACTGCAACAAAAGCTATCAAAGAAACAAAGTCTCTTACCATCGTCCGGATTTTCTTTCAAGCTCTCAAATATGGCAGGAACAAGAGGACTGAAATATGTTCTGCAAAAATAAAAAAGAGAAACAATTACATAGCATTAGCAATAATTTTACAATCTTGAGGTTTCTTACTACTTTCAACAAAAAGCAATATACGAGACACTCAAGTACAGAAGCTTCAGTTTGAAATCAACTTCGCAATTCGTCTTTTGAACTGCCATAACCAAATGTTATGACCACTTAAACTACATGGTTACGAGTTCTTCTTGACATAGCATGTACAACAGTACCTGGCGCTGTTGCTAGCCACCGCTCTACCTGTAGACATCTACCACCATTTTTGTGCTATGTACTACACTCTATTCCAGAACTGCACTGATAGATTTCCAGTTCTTACATTTTCCTGGCTGCTACACATTGTGCTAATTTCAAGTCAGCTGTCGAGTCACTTCTCTACCAGAACTATGCTCAAAGCCCTCTCCTAATTTAAAGCCTTCTACCTCAGGCACCTTTGAGATATGTCAAATAATTCAAAGTGACGACTGAACAAGTTTTCTGGCTTAAATTTACCCGCTCCAACTACCTTTCTCTCCAATTTAGCAATAACAAATCGGCAATGCTCTGCCGTACACAGGTTGAGCATGATATGATGCTGGGCCAGTTAAAGCATTTGTTGGGATATGAGAAGGTTATGCAAAAGGCATGTACCCAAGACAGGACATGGGACAAGCACAATTGACAAGAGAGTTGGCTGAAGGTCTGACACCACATGGTTTGAAAGGAAAGGTTGCCAAGTTGTGCTCATCCCGCACCCTGTCTTGTCTGAGGTCATTTTACTAAACCTTTCTGCGTCTAAATGAATATGAACAAATATAAATAAATGAATAAGCAAGACACAGGCCCTGCATACTTTTGCTGTCATAATATCTTATTTGCTGCATTTATTCTTCTTCTGTCTATATACTTCTTGCTATGCACTTCTCCTTGACAGTAATTTGAAATGTGCAACCAACTTAAAATGCAGCCAGAAATCAAGTAAGAGATGGCGAGTTCAGCCGCAGCTTGCTGCCTGGAACTTTTGAAGCTACTATTCACACACTGCACTTGTTAGTACACTCCAGGAGAGCAGTGATCCATTATAACCAATTTTCTTCTAATCAAAACCCGCAGTATGCAGCATACAGCTCCCCTTGCCACAGAATGGGTGCAGACCGAATGTTACAACACAAGAACCGCCTCACTCACGCTTATATCTGAATCAAGTAGGGGTGTGCACTTCAAGCGAATTCAAGGTGAATAGTAAATACTTCTTAATAATTTTAAAGTGAACAGTCCGTATAGTTTCTAGACCAAGAAGGCTAAAAAACTAAATTTTCTTAGGCCTGAGCAAATAACTATTTTCCTCAAATAATTATACAGCAAATATGTCAAATATAGGCAATAAAATTGATCAGCTAGCATAATAGGTATTTTCAAAGCCATGTATTTTCCCAATACATAAGGCCATTGCATAAAAAAAAAAAAAAGATTGAAAGAATGTATTGCAGCTATATGACGCTTATCAAAGTTCTGTCAACATTTTAAAAAAGTGGTCATTGGAAGATAGCGGAGCCGACTTACATGTGGAAACAACAGTATTTTTGAGGTATGACGAATTTGTGGGGCCTACAACAGCTAGTTTTAATTACAACTATGCCGCTGCGCGAGTGTTGCTTTCAAGTTATGACTCTCCATGGCAACTGCTAGACGTACACAATGTGCCCCTGCAAGCCCAATGCCACCTCTTTTCAGGCACTAAAAATCCGCACAATCTCTATGTGCCTCACGGTAGCTCCTTTTACTGCTACCATTTTTGGCTTGATTGGTTATCTCACATGGAGAAAAGTGGCAGCTGTAGTCAGCTCTAACTCATTCCACAAAAATCGGAGCCTCACGTACTCCAATTGGTACACACTGTCGTGCCGGTCTTGGTGCTCACACCTGGTCGTGTCCACTGCCACATGCGTATACAAACCAACTCCGGCACATGTGCAGCCGTGCAGGTGAGGGGAGCATACATATAGAAAGTGTCCACGGAGTCAGGCATTGGCTGTGCACACGTCGCCATGCCAGCCGGGAGGTGGTGCGTTAAACTGAGACCACGCGAAGCAAGCATCCCAGAAACATTAGTCTCTTGAGACGAATACTTCCAAGATTCCAAATACCAAATATTCTGATCAAATTGAATACTTGCACAGGGCTAATTTGAAGAAAGATATGCCAGGCCCTTGACAGTAAAGCAGCTCACCCAGCTTTAAATGAGTCCATTTCTTCCGCATTCTTCAAAGCAGTCTCATCTTGTTTGAGCACACCTGCACAAATAATTGAACATACAAGCATAAGCCACTGTCAATGTCATCTTGACGAATTACTTCAGCCTTCATTCTTGACAGTAACAACACTGTAAGCCCAGGTATGTGTGTAACAGAGCCATCAAAATTATCTCCTGGCATATTTTCAACAGTATAAAGAAAGTCCTTCACATGGAAATTACAATTACAAAATTGAGGAAACACTTAAGTTCCGCAGCTAAGGGTACGTCGTGACAGCATTAATGGCTCCCGTCTGCCAGCTCCCTTTGCAGATCCTCATTTCTACATCGCATCCGGCGAGTTGCTCAACTTCGCAACAGACCATCTAGAGCATGCGTCACATGAAACACAGCTTTTGAAACACTTGTAGCTAAAAGACTAGCTTCCTAAGAAGCATGAAACTTGTAACTTAGTTCTATGACACACCAAACACATTGGGAGGCACTGCGATCAAATTATTAAAATTTTGTTGCAATTGGCCTTTAGGCACCACACCAGCTGTGTCATGGTGTCTCGAAGCTAACTGTGGCAAGCATGCCTGCCCAATCTGGGTTGTGCTGATTGTCGTGCTGTAGAGAATACCAATCACCAGATTTTGAGTGCCTTTGACTTTCACAGCCAATGTGCTTTTTCTTCCAACACAGCATCAACAGCTGCCTGTCTGTTTTTACATCTAAATCTTGTAAAAACACAGTGCTCAAGTGTCTCGTGCTTGTGAAAAAAAATGAGAAGAGAACAATGCAGCGCAGCTCACTCCACAAATTTGTGCTGGCCTGTGAGCTGTCCATAGATGCCCCTCCCATGACATAGCGCATAACCTCGGAGTTGAGGCGGCTGGAGTCAGTGATGACCAGTTTGACGGCATGCAGGAGCAGGTGTACAAGGTTCAGGTTCTGGCCCAGCCTGAACTTCTCCATCCAAAGTTCCACCTCCGAGCTGTAGCCCTCCAGGACGTTTAGGTTGCACAGCAGCTAACAGGACAAAGACACAAGGAAATCCTGAGGTTTTGATTTGTCCGACAACTTGAGTGATCACACTCAGCTTCTGCAGCCAGTTGCTGCAACAGATTGAGCTATACCGACCAGTGACGATAAGAGTAGTTCTCTTGAACAAACATCACTGAAACAGAATGAAATTCTGTACCTATTTAAACACAGTTTACATTTCCGTGCACATCTAAAGGTACCATTTATTTAACTGTTTCACCTATCACTTAATTTTTCCTTGGAAAAATGAAAGCAACCAAATTAATGCGCAAACTTCTATCTTCCATAAAGCATTCGTTACATCAACATGTCAATTACAAATGAAAGCAAGACACTAATATACATATCCTTTATAAGCATAAATATAAATTTCTTGAAGCAGGAAAATTTCGCAGTGCAGGCATCAAACTAAGCCTAGCTCTTTTTCACCATCAAAATGTAGTCTTTATTTGAGAAGAGCAAGAAAAGCCACTGAGATATCATAACATGCAAGATTCAACATGCCACTGTGCTGCTAAGAGACTAGAGTACCTAAATAACAGATTTCAGGAGGAAATGACCACAGTAGTGCATAAGACATCCAAGTCTGCTCAGGACAACAAGAGTGAGGCACAATGTAACTGTACCTTAGAGATGAGTGATGCTGCAGATTTTCCAACAGTGCCCTCCCTGCAACGAGCAAAGAGCTCAAGAAGGTGACAGAATGGAGACTTTTCACCTTCTTCCTGCAAGGCACAAATAAAAGAAATGAAAGAAAGCAACAGCCACGATTAAAATGCATTTACAAGTGGTGCCAAAAAAAGAAATGGGACGCAATTCCGTTGATGAAGTGGGATGCTATATGAACTTGTAGAATTCAGAGGCAGACAACGCTTATGCACAACTGTTTCAGTCTAACATTCACGCACAAACATAAAAATTATGCTCATGAAATTCCCGGTAATCTGTACACTGGCGCAGCTTCATCACACACACACAAAAAAAGACCATGCTTTTATGGATAAGTTTCATCGACAAAGTTTCACATTGCATCAAGGATGATTGGAAGAAATTAAGAAAATGCAAAAAAGATGAAAGAGAATAGACACAATAAGAACTCACTAATGCATTCCCAATTCATACACTCAAAATCGCGAGCATTAAAAATATCCCACTGGGATACACTATTTTTTCCCTAGTTAATATGTTCCTGGTTAGCCCCACTTCAAAGCTACTTCGAGCGCCGTGACATTGCTAGCCCATGTCAAGGCATTCCTCACAGAGAAGTGACATCGTGATCACTGGTCACACAGTAGGCACCATGAGCAGTGAACCGTAGTGAGGCTGTAGGCAGATCTGATTAGCCATAAACAGATCATGATCGCAAAGGCGGGCAGATCGCATATCGCCGGCATCGCGATCGTTTTCCACGCCGCGAAAGGTTTGCAGCGACGCGCGGCCATGAGCATAGTAGTCGGCACGTGGTGGCGGGCGCGCACGGGCCGCACATCGTAGACTTCGCGACCGCTAGTCGCGTTGTATGCATCACGAGCAGTTTGCAGAGTAGTGCGGCTGGCACGTCGGCATCTCTTATCGTGCTGTATGCGTCGCGAGAAGTTCGCAGAGGCACGCGTCTCATGCGTCGCCGATGTCGCGATAGCCTGTCGCGCTGTGTGCGCCGCGAATGGCGAGCTGTGACCGCGCGACCGTACTAAACCTCCTTGAAAGTAAACAGATATGCGCGACTGCCTTTCCTATGCTTCTGCATACTTATTTTCGTTCGTTTTGATGATACGAATGTTCGGATGATACAAATTTCTTTGCGACCCCCGTGAGATTCGTATCACCGAGGTTCTACTGTATCTATTTCTTTGGTATCATTGTGCTGGTAGGTCATGAATATGATGCCATTACTTAAGGTGAATAGTCCTGGCTCATACGACACACTACATGCATGCCCCAAGTAATCGCCGAACAACCACAGTCTGGAAAGCTGCTTACACTGATCATGAGGGCTTCCGAGGCAGGGCACGATTCTAGGACAAGGCTCAGGGCCCTCAGCTGAAGGCACTGGTCTTCATTCTGAGAGTCAACAGCATCTGTCTGGATGCCGGCAAGCTCGGAGAGCATCTTCCAGTCATACTCAGCATAGAAGTCCTGGGAGAATCCTCGATACAAGTCCAGCACATCCAGGATACTTGCACAGTAGGCACCGTAGTCAGACAGTGCTGTGAAAAAAGCAACCCCTTTGTATTTTCTTCCACTACACTACTATCGTTTTTCTAGACTCTGTCATATGTAACAAAAAAAAAGAAAAAAAAAAGCATAACATGAACAGACAGCAAGGTAACAAGACAAGTTCAAATGAATACGCTCACAGAACCTTCATTGTTGAAGATGCAGTGACCTAGATCTCTTGCGTAAATCAGTTGCAAACAAAACTTTAGGAGCCAGTGAAGCAATTGGAAGTGACGTGATTGGGTTAGTTGGATTTCATGAAGGACGTGCAATGCTTAGGTTGACGAAGACAGAGCTAGTGAAGACCACTTGTGCTGGCCTCTTTAACTCTGAGTTCATCAAGCTGAGCCGCACAAGTCCTGCATAGAAACTGAAAATGAATCTGTTGCATGTAAAAAGGGTGCTGCTTCTTGGCTTCAGTGATATTTTGTGATCTAAAAACTTCTGCACTTGTACACTAAATGTGCAGTCACTGGTGCTCCTTAGAAGCACCAGATCAGGAGCAGTGCTATGCCCACTTCTGCATTGGCCTCTTTCTGTCTGCCCTTGTTAAAAAGTTGAATCTATAACCACAAACAAGTAAGGCACTGCAAGTAGGAATCATCACCTCACAAACTACTGAATAAATATTAAAGCCTCACAAATGCCTGCAGCCTGTCTCTCTTCTGATGTGGCTGCTTGCATGAAGCTGCGATACTCATTGACGAGACTTGCTGTTGTGGGAACATTCTGAAAAACAGAAGTGCAGATTTCCATGTAGCAACAAGAATATCTGTTTATCTTACCTTACCAAGCTTTGACAAGTAGACAAGCACATGTAGCGTAACAGACATAACATAACACTTCTGACGCAGAAGCTAGGAATGTGACACAGCCTCTAGCATTAAAAAAAAAAAAAAAAAAAAAAAACACAGCCAACCTAAGAGAATTAGCTGTTTGCTAATGCTAGTTATTCCATTCATCTCAGTCAAGCACAGCATGCAGGCATATGTGCACTAGTTTACAGTTCAAATTTACACTCTTCCCAGGCTAATTGAGTACAGATGACCGCTAAAAGCAGTATATTTTCACCATACCAATTCAGGCCACCTAAGGTTTTTTTTTACATGCACTGACATCACAAGGTACACGGGTGTTTTTTATTTGGCATCTATCGAAATACAGTCACTGCGGCTGGGATCAAACCTATGATTTTGAGGTCAACAGTTGAAATTTATTTGTCTATATGTATAAGTAATCTAAGCTTTGCTTTATTCTGATACATCACAGTGCAGGATAGAGCCCTCCTTTTATGATTTAAAGAGAAAAGAAAGCGCAAATAGTATACATATTGCTTGGGAAAATAAAAGCTCTTGACTGGCAAAATTTAAACGATTCACACAAAAACTCAGAAAAAGTAAATACTATATCCAGTCAAAACACAAGCAAATAAAGAAACAACTATAATACACCAGACTTTTCGATCAGTAAAAAACGTCAACTGCTCATGCAAAGTTCTCCTGGTGAGAACCCAGTAGTGCAATGACAAGGTTGACACCAACTCAAAAATCAGTCGTAGCTAACAATAATGCACAAACCAAGCAAGACATAATAATTTGGCCCGAGTCCAGGCATAAAAAAGTGTGACTAAATCTCAGAAATAAAATTTACAAAGCATAAATCATTAAAACCACCACACAAATGCAGTGCTTTACAGATTTGCTACATTAGACAGTTCAGACAACTAGTATTAGACAAGTCAAGCTCACATGAGGCAGCCAGAAGAAAGGTGAAACAAAATGATTAGGAGTTCACACATTTAGATAAATTCTTTAGAATAGCTTTATGCAAAAGCATCAAGAAAAGAAGTGCGACAGTCTGTCGCACAGACTGCCTGATCATTCTGCTTTCTTTCTAGGGGCACTTTCAGAGGAGCATTCATGAGTCATGCCAACAGCTTGCACCACAGCAGAGACCACTAGCGGCTCGACATTGTGGCAGGTAAATGAACCAAGATATTCAAAGGAGCCTCACTGCCCTGGTACTCACCCTCCACACATCCTGGCACAGCAGCCGTGGTAGCTTTGCCTTCACTCTAGCATTCACTGAGCACTTCGCACTCCTGATGTGAGCCAGAGCAGCTTGAACTTTCCGCAGTGAAGCAGCCACGAAACGCATGTGAGCCAATTGCAACTGTATTTCGTTGTGCTCTTTCTAACAGCAAGAGAGCGGTAAACAGTGGTTAACCATTGAGAGCACAATAGGGCAGCACATATTCTAGAACAGGTTTGGTTTGTGGGGTTTAACGTCCCAACATATTCTAGAACAATTGATTTAATATGGTCATTACCTGAATGCTCTCCGCTTCTCCCACACCTCTCACGAGACTCAGCAGAGAAAAATATGAAATCAGCCTGCAGACCTTTTCAGGCACATTTTCAGCTAAGGCCCACACTGTAGAATTCAAGTCCTGGACCTCCACAACCTGTGTGCAATGAGAGAGTTGGAAAGTGTTAGCCAATGCAAGATATATGTGCCGGCACTTCTTAACAAAAGAGAGATCCCACATTCTAGACCTTTTACTACTGTGACATAGTGCAGCGGCTGTGTACATGTGACTAAAGAGACTTTCAGTGTCCAAGGTCTTGCACTCTGTCAACTTGCTCGCCTTCTCCACAGAAAAACAAGCCGTACATACCATTAGCCACAAAAGTTAATACGTATTTGCTTCAAAGAAGTCACACAAGCCAAATGCCTGAAATGTCCAGACGTTTATGGGAATGAGCATGCTCCATCAACAAGTAGCATTACTAGGTGGGTGGGCCATAGGACAGGGCAGAATTATTATTATTTTTTTATAACACGCACCACGTAAACTTTTGTGACCAAAGTACATTCCCCTAGCACCTTTTCTCTCTCTCTCTCTCTCTCTCTCTCTCCCCCCCCCCCCCCCCCCCCCCCCCCCCCCCCCCAGTTCAGGCGTTCAGTCGTGTCCGACTCTTCGTGACCCTATGGACCATGTCACGCCACGCTTTCCAGTCTCTCACTATCTTCCTAACATCACATAACTTCATCTGCAGTGCCTCGAGGATGCCATCTAACCATCGCGTTCGCTGCCTACCCCTCCTCCGGCGACCCTCAACCTTTCCCAACATCTAATCTTTCTCCAGCGACTCCTCTCTTCTCATCAGATGACCAAAGTAGCTGAGCTTTAACTTTATAATTTGACCCTCCAATGAGTAGTCAGGGTTTATGGTCGACAATATTGACTGATTTTAACTTCTGGCAGTCCAAGGAACTCTCAAGAGTCTTCGCCAGCACCACAATTCAAACGCGTCAATTCTTCGGCGGTCAGCCTTTTTCACAGTCCAACTCTCGCATCCATACATCACAACTGGAAAGACCACAGCACGAGTTATACGGACCTTGGTTGGCAGACTAATGTCTCTGCTCTTTACTAGGCGGTCAAGGCTAACCATTGCTCTCTTTCCCAGAAGCAGGCGTCTCCTAATTTCATGGCTGCAGTCTCCTTCCGAGGTAATCTTGGAGCCCAAGAAGAGAAAATCTGTCACAGCTTCCACTTCTTGTCCATTGATGCTCCAGGACTTGATAGGGCAAGACGCCATGATCTTTGTCTTTTTAATGTTCAGTTTAAGCCCGAACTTCTCACTCTAAAATTATTTCACAATATATATCATCAAAGAACTGCTATTCCTAGGGACAAGTACATTTTCTGTCCCCACTATAGATCCGAGAGAATTGATTAGGATTATAAAGTGCGTGAATTCAGAGCGAGAAACAACTTGTTTAAATCGTCGTTTTTTCCACACACTGTTCGAGAATGGAACACCCTGTCTTCATCCTGCATTCATATATCTGACAATGAAGTGTTTGCATCGTCTTTGCAACTGTTTTTTTCTTATGCTTTGTAGAACTGTACCCCCCCCCACTGTAATGCCACGTGTGGCGCTGTGGGTAAAAGAGTAAATAAATAAATAAACTACAAAAAGAGCTACAGTAGGGCAGGAGAGGGAAGCAAATGTTTTCCTTCATATTGCACCATCAAATTGATACCCTGGTTACAGAAAGTTTATTTTGAAGTGATAGCATGAAAGGTCGTGTTCCCCAGAAAATCCAACATTGTCAGCGTCAGCGTTGCGAGAGAAAGATCACAAGCACAGTTCCGGCAGGTGGTAGTTGATAGGTGACATGGCCAGGCACTGATCGGTTACCAGGTTGTATTTCGTCACGAGACCATGCAAAATGCAGGAACCTGCAAACTCGGTTAGCTTTTTCGAAATGGGAATTGAACCCACAGGAGCCCTTGGATCTCATGTCAGATACGCTACTCCTATGTCAAGCAAGCCAGTTTACACAGCTTGGCTAAAGCAGGCCTTTATATCTATGTTGAATGGTATTAAATATAACTCAATGGCTTAGGACTCTATGCTAATGAGATGTTCAACATAATACAGCGTGTTGCGCAATTATGTGCGCACCGTAGAATGCTTCTCTCAGCTAAACCGCTGAATCCTCGCAGCTCGAATTTCGCACAGAAATGGCAACTGGTCAGCAGTATTTTTTTTTATCGAAAATTGTTTGAGGTACTTGCCTGATTCAATCAGAAGAAGCTGGACGTTCTTATCGCATGCGGCAGTGGCAAAGCAAAAGAAGCCGCTGCCCCCAGTGCTGGCACAGGTGGCGCCATCTTGTGCTGTTTGCAACAACCTTCCATCGCCTCTCCTTTTGCTGTGACAGAGTTGCTTTACAGCACAAGATGGCAGCCCCGGTGTGCCAGCGCTTGGGCAGCGGCTTCTCTTGCTTTGCTGCCACCGCGTACAATAAGAACATCCAACTTCTTCTGATTGAATCAGGCAAGTACCTCAAACAATTTTCATTTCAGAAATATACTGCCGACCAAATGCCATTTCTGTGCGTAATTTGAGCTGCGAGGATTCAGAGCTTTAGCTGACAGAAGCATTCTGCAGCGCGCCTGTAATTGTGCAAAGTGCTGTAAAGGCAAGAAACAAAGAATTAGTGATTAAATAAGTAGTAAAGTGAATGTATGTGAACAAGAATCCTCAAGAAGAGTTGCAGAGGCAGAGCTTAAGAATATGACGCAACAGCATCATATCTTCCATATATATCTCTCTTTTTTTTTTACTTTGCCACAAACCAGGGTCGTCGATCCATTAGCCACTGGGTATATCAAAGGCTTGCATCTTTTCCTGCCCTAATGTGCGTGCAAAGTGCCGCAGGCTCGTTCCAGCTCAAATGTGTCAAATTCATTTCATAATGACTGGTTGTGGAGTGAAGCACTCTGCTATAAGCAAATGCTGTATATTAATTATTTTCAAAATAAAGCGATCAAAGGAAGAGTGAAGGCATGCATATATTTGGGTGCTGAGGGAACCCACAGAGCCTAAAGCTTCCGGAGAACCCAGATTTTGAAACTCTGAATAGACGACATGTATTTCAGATTTATTCAGTGACAAGAAGTTTTGTAATCCACAACATGACATATTATAAACAAAACAAACAAATAAATAACATAAACAACACAAATATAGTGCATCTTTGAGAAATTCGAAGTGCGAACAAGACAGAGTGTCCCCCCCACCTCAGCAGTTCTGTGCCATGCTGTTATGTAATTGCATTCCCTGCAAATAACTGACAATGCCACACTGACCTTTCTGTAACACTGAAAACAATGCTTTTTGCCACTCCGAAAGTCACACCAAGATGATGACACCAAGAGAACTGTGGACTACGTGAAAGTGGATGGCAGCACCGTTTATTTTCACACCGCTGTAATATGGGCACTTTGAATAGTGATAGACTGAGAGGTATTGAACTTGGTGCAGGTCCAGCATTGCTATATGGCACATGCAATTGCAATATATCCCGATTGTGCTCAACCCACGCTGGCTGCTAAACTCTGATCAATTTATTCCCACTCAATGGCTCCTACCCTTGTGCTTAGGAGATAACCAAATACAAAGTAAAAATCAAACCTTCAGAATGGTTTTCTACGAAAGATATAAAGTTATCAAACAGTTTTTACTGCATTCCGCAAAACTGTGTTAACATGCTCAAATCCACACACCCCTCTGTGAATTGTGGGGATTCACACGAATCCCCTGCCCCCATTATAACGGCCGCGTGTAATTAACACATGAGATTATGCAGGCTGTTAAGGAGGATGGTAGGAGAAAGCACACTGGCCACCCTCCATTGCCTCCCAGTCTCCCGCAGCGACGCTACCGCGGGTTTCCCTCTTTCCTTCCGGTGTAACCCGGAGACCTCTCCCCGGTTCGAGACGAAGAGCACGCCTGCCGCAATTTTCTCGGGGCTTTTCGGCGAATGATTTCCGCCAGGGAGACCACCACTGTCACCAAATCGACAGGTCACCGTATGCACCTACTGCAACGGGCCGTGAGCCCGAAGCCATTTTTATTTCACCCCCGTATGCGAGCGGGACATTCACTCCTTATGGAGGTTGCATTTGAGTGTTGCGTCTTTGCCGTGTACTCGAGCATAATAAAGACTGTTAGAACACGTAACTCGGTGTTTGTCCCCTCTGGCCCGAACCCGCTGCAGTGGCGACTTCTTGCACCGTGGGTTGGGGTCACAGCTCTGTCTGTTAGGGCTGGCACGCTGGGGCTAGAAGGCGACTAGCATCTAGTCCCCCCGTGACACATTATCCCAAGAGTAACTCCCATAGCATGGGCCATTTGTATAGTGCTTTGTGTGCATTTGTGATAAAATCACGCCGCAGCTCCATCACTGCAATACAACTTTTGATCAGAGGCGCTCCTGTTTACTTTTACCCAAATACAAATTGATACATTTGCCACCAATTGTAGAATTATGCATGCATACAGCACCACATGGCATTTAATAGCTCAACCGGTCGATTGGGGTCAACTGGAAATGAATAGCAGCGCTTCATGTCAAGCAAGCTCAGACTTTCATGCAGGATTAGAGTAGATGTTTGCATGACAGCAGTATCAGAGGTCCGCAAAATAAATGAAAAAACTCGGCGTCTACAGGTAGTAGAAGTTTTATTTTCAATTACAAATGCTTGTTTGTTAAGAGAAAGCAGCTCGCAATCAATATATAGGCCATTATCAGTCTGGCCTCAGTGTCCTCTAGATACAAAAATATTGCAAGTTCTTATTTCACTGCTCTCCACATGAATGGCACCCCACAGTAACTCAAGCCAGATATGTGCAGTCTTTATATTGTCACGCTCCTTCGCAGAACATCGACGGAAGATGAAGAAGAACGGTCGGTGGATCGGTGAAGAAGAAAGAAGGGCAAGGGCAGAACGAAGTTTGTACGCTTCGCCGCCGTCCTGTTTCAACCGACCAATTCCCTGTAAATACCCCCCCCCCCCCCCCCCCTGCGTACTAAGCACGTAACATCTTTGGTGAGAGATGCTTGGGTAGCGACAACGGAGCATTCCATCTACCGAAGAAGACATGGAGTCGCTGGCTTATCACCAATGCCATCGGACATGACTGAAGACTGCAGTACAGAGCAGCCAGGAGCATCCACAACGAACAACTAGCCCCATTATCGAGAGCCCCAGACATTCTCTGGAAAACCTGAGGAGGACGTTGACGAGTGGCTGAAACACTACGAAAGAGTGAGCAAATACAGCTGGAATGCCGCTACTAAGCTGGCTAACGTGGTGTTCTTCCTTGCTGCCACTGCCTTCGACTGGTTCGATAATCATGAGGATTCATTAAGTACATGGGCTATATTTACAAGCGAGATCAAGAAAAATTTTGGGGACGAACCTGCAAAGAAGCGCGCTGAACAGTCACTGCTTCACCGGGCGCAAGTACCCGAAGAAACTTGTACTGCATACATCGAAGCCATCTTAAAGCTATGCAAGCTGGTCAATCCCACTATGCTTGAAGAAAACAAAGTCGGCCACCTCCTGAAAGGAATAGCGGAAGACGTTTAATTTTCTTATTAGCGAAGAGAGCCTGAGCACCACCGCTGATGTTATAAAGTGTGGTAGAACATTTGAGGCTCTCAAGCTGCGTCGAATTACACCTAAATTCAGAAGACTGGCCAATGTCACCTCTGTAGCCAGTGTTGAAGCCTGTCTTTCAGCTCTTTTATGGCTGATATGATATGAGAGATTGTGCCAGATCAAGATCAATTGTCAAGATCCAGGGGCACCATCTGTGGTGAAGAATATGGGCAGCAGAGTTGTGCACCGCAGGCAAATGTCGCCGCCTTGTCCACTCCGTGGGTTCAACCTAGCGGCACTTTACATATGGACGATCTAAGCAGCTCTACTCAACGTTATGCCCACCAGCCGACAGAAAGGAGGCCCGTCTACTCTAAAAAGGTGGTTCTTCAGCAGCGAGAGCCTGGCTACAACCAACGTCGCGACTTTGTTAGTGAGGACTCTTATGCTGATCGCTGGCGCCCTCAATCTGTGTGCTACAGGTGTGGCATTGCGGGGCATATCGCTAGATATTGCTGCCACCGTTTTCCAACTGGCCAAGACTGCCGACCCCCCGTGAACATTCACGGATGGCTGCACACCGAACTGCAGCGATCCCCGACTATGACCGCTTGGGTCACATACCATTCGACATATTTGTGGAATTCATCTCCTGCATCTGATTGTAGTGTGACGCTGCCACCCCAGCGCCAGCGCAGGTCACCTTCCCTTCAACAACGTTCTTCCCCTCCGCCTCAGGGAAACTAGGAGGCACGGCTAATGGATGTGAGATCGCCGGAGAGTTGAGGACGTCTATACCTCTACCCGTATTTATTTTAAAGAACAAATTGGAAGTGTTTGTTGATGGCGTAAGAACAATGGCTCTTGTGGACACTGGCACTACAGTATCTGTTATAAGTTTGAGTTTTAAGAACCATTTAGGTAGGAAAGTAATGTTCAGTGGTGACCGTGCAGTGTTATCCCGTGGTGTCGGTGGTGAACCTTTAGTTCCACTTGGTGTGTGTGCTTTGGATGTTATTATTGGTGGCCTCATGTTTAGAGTAGAATTTGCAGTGCTGCCTCGGTCAACGCATGATGTGATTCTTGGGATTGATTTTCTGCAAGACTGTAGTGCAACTTTAGACAGTGGTACGGGATAGATTGCTTTGAATCCTTCACTGCTTTTGGCTCTTGTGGATGACTCGACACCAGATTTTGGAGCATTTGCAGTGGAAGAAGACACGATTGTGCCAGCTTTATCTGCAGCATTCGTGAGGGTTTTCTCTGTTCGCAACCAGTGTGAATCTTTTGAAGCTATAGTAGAACCTACGAGACTCACCTGCTCTAAGAAGAGTATCCTTGTGCCTCGTTGCGTCGTTCTCGTGACTAGAGGCCACACTGAGTTGTGGACAGTGAACCACTCTGAAGAGCCAACTTTTTTGCCTCGGGGCCTAAAACTCGCCCATTTCGAGGAAGGCGTATCAGGTTCCGTCGAGGCACTAAACAGCTCTGTCATTGAGCAGCAGGTGCAACCAGGTATGGAGACCCAAGTTACGGCTATAATTAATAAGTCTCTTTCTACAACCGAGCGCCGTGTTTTAGTGGAACTTTCTGAAACACGTGACAGTGTTCAACTTTGCCAAGGACGACTCAACACCCCTGCCTACCAGTCGTATTCATCACATGATCAACACCTGGTCCGCACCTCCAATACGTCAGAAGCCCTATCGAGTCTCAGCAACTGAATGTAAGGTAATAGATGAGCAAGTTCAAGACATACTAAAGCGCGGCATTATTCGAGAGTCCTCTATTCCCAGGGCAGCTCCAGCTATCATTGTTAAAAAGAAAGATGGCACATGGAGGTTTTGTGTTAACTACCGCCGCTTAAATACAGTCACGAAGAAAGATGTCTACCCGCTTCCACGTATAGATGACATAATTAACTGTCTGCACTCAGCTTCATACTTTTCTTCTATTGACTTGAGATCAGGCTACTGACAAATCCCCATGCACACTGCAGATAAAGAAAAAACGGCATTCGTAACACCAGACGGACTTTATAAATTTAATGTTATGCCTTCCGGATTATGTAATGCACCTGCCACATTCGAGCGGTTCAAGGATACAATCCTGCGTGGATTAAAGTGACAAATTTGTTTGTGTTTTGGACAACGTTGCAATTTTTGGCAAAACATTTAGTGAGCACAACAGCTGTCTGGATATCGTGCTTGATTGCATGGAATGAGCTGGCCTTGTACTGAATGCAAAGAAATGTCATTTTGGGGATCGTGAAACAATTGTCGTCGGTCACTTAGTTGATAAAGAAGGCGTTCGACCAGATTTCAAGAAAATTGAAGTTGTCAAAAGTTTCAGCGTGCTCCAATCAGTAAAAAAGCTGCAGAGCTTTTTGGGGCTATGCTCATACTTTCGACGCTTTATACCAAGGTTTGCAGACATCGTTTACCCACTCACTTGTCTACTGCATAAAGATGCACCATTCAATTGGACCAGCGAATGTGATTCGGCTTTCCGTTACCTGAAATTTCTTTTGACGCCATGGACGCGATCAGCACGTGATAGTGTATGCCAGCCGCTCGTTGAGTAAATGCGAAAGAGATTACACAGTTACGGAGCAAGAATGTCTCACCGTTGTTTGCGCTGTACAACGCTTTCGCTCCTATCTGTGCGGGAATGCTTTCACTGTAGTGACCGACCCCCCATTCCCTTTGCTAGCTCGTGAGTCCTCGTACGAGACCCCTGTGGACGACTCGCTTGATGGGATTTACACCTACAAGTTTAATTTTACTGTGGTGCATAAAAGCGGCCATAAACACTCAGATGCTGATTGTTTTTCGCGTTTGCTGCTTCAAACGACTGATGACAACGCAGATGAATGCTTGGCTTCATTTTTGCAAACCTTCCCCAATTTTGTTTTCCGAACTGAGCAACGCAAAGACCAAACATTAACCTCTTTGTTTGATTCCGCCAAAGATCCTATGAAGAACACTTTTTGCATTCGCGAAGGATTGCTTTACAAGAATAATTTCGCCTCTGGGGGAGCACGCATACTTCTTGTCGTTCCGGAAAGCCTACGCATCACAGTTCTAGAAATTATGCATGACAATGCCACGTCTGGGCACTTGGAAGTGGCCCGAACGCTCCACCGCACACAATAGCGATTTTACTGGCTGAAGATGCATTCAACTATTGAGCGATATGTAGCCAGCTGCGTGCAATGCCAGCGCTTTAAGCTGTCGACAGGGAAGTCCACAGGGAAGACTGCGGCCAGTCACACCTCCAACAGCCCCGTTTGAGCAAGCTGGCATTGACCTTCTTAAAACCTTTCCCACGGTCATTTAAAGGAAACCGATGGATCCTTGTGCGCGTAGATTATTTAAATCGCTATTGTGAGACAGCCGCGATACCATCCGCTACTGTATCTGAAATATCTCCCTTCTTACTTAGATTTGTCATTCTTCGGCACGGCCCTCCTGCAGTCATTAGTGACCGTGGACGCCAATTCACAGCGGACATTGTCGAAGAACTTCTTCACCTCAACGCCTGCAGTTTTCGCCACTCCACACCATATCACCCCCAAACGAGCGGTGTGGCAGAACAAACTAATAGGACGCTCATCACCATGTTGGCTATGTACGTCATTGCAGGTAATAAGGACTGGGATGGCGTTTTACCGTTCATTGCTTATGCATACAACACAGCGCAACATGAGACAACAGGCTACAGCCCCTTCTACCTTCTCTATGCTCGCTCGCCTCACTATGGCCTCGACACCATACTGCAATTTTTCATTCATGACGAGCCTTCTCTTGCTAACATACACTGCAGAGCTGAAGAAGCTCGCCAGCTGGCCAGTTCGAATTTTATCTTCGCAAGAACGTTCTAAGAACCGCTACGACGCCTGACACCAGCGAGTTTCTTATGTTCCTGGCGGCTCGTTTGTTGTATTAGAGCACATCAGTGACCTGAATTGCATTATAGCACGCCTAACTGCAAATGGTCAACGGTCACGGCAGTCTCAGGTGGTACATGTAGCCCGCCTCAAGCGATTTCAATCCAGAGGTTCTATGTAACTCGCCCGACGGGCTTCTTCTGCGAGGAGGGAAATGTCACGCGCCTTCGCAGAACATCGACGAAAGATGAAGAACAGTCGGGTGGATCGGTGAAGAAGAAAGAAGAACAAGAGCAGAACGACGTTTGTATGCTTCGCCGCGGTCCTGTTTCGACCGATCCCTATAAATAACCCCCCCACCCCCTCGTGCACACTAAGCACGTAACAATATATATATGTGGTGGCTTTGTCTCACCCTGGTGTAGAGGTCAATGAGCTTCTCCGCAGTGGCGGCCGTGGCATACATCAGGATGGGCTGCCAGCCATGCAGGTAGTGGCCAATCTGGTCGGGTGCAGCCTTCAGCACCTCCACCACAAAGGAGAGGCAGCGCTCGTACTCGTACGGATGCTCCATGGTCAGCAGGGTGGCGGTGACCACAAAGTTCAGATTCCTTCACCACAGGAAAAACATCATTCATTGAGCGGGGGTGCACGACACTGCTCAGCATGCAAGCATGAATACTTAACACCTTCCTGCCCATTGGAAAAATGGTATTATTTAAATGGTGTAGCTAACTATTTCTTTCAATTTGTTTCAGCAGAGGAAATTCTCTTTTCAGTGAAATCAGTCCCAATCAGCATTTGCATTTAAAAGAACATAAACAATTGGCAGGGTTCAACATGGCTGAACCTACTTCACGAGTGTAAGTTTTGTTATGCATGGTTTAGCTCTGTTTTAAACCTAGTGAGACTGCTTTCCTTATGGCTAGTGAGGTAGACCTCACGCTGGGCTACATCAGGAGGACTGTCTGATTCAGCCTGACACTTGCGATAGAGTGTAGATATCGACGGCCCAGGCACCGCATCACCAATGCCTAGACTCGGGAAGTGAGCGTGGCGGCGAGAGAACCGGTTTAAACCAGCAGAAGAGGAACACACAGAGCAGCTGGTGGTTATGTGATTATGAGGTTGGTGCCACTCATGGTTTGGCCAGCAGCAAGCCAAAGAACTGAGCGCTTGGCACAGTTGTGGTGAGGCACAGATGGAACTGGTGCAGTTGCAGTATCTAGCTTTACCAGATGAATGATATTGGAGAATAGCAGCATCAGAGCTTATGCTCTAAAATTTACACTAAGAATTTGTAACTACAAAGACAAAAATTATAAAAATTTCAATGTTTTTTCACACAGACAATATATAAGAAGTTAAAATATATGCTTTCAGTGGAAGGTATTTGTGCATTAAGTAAATATCAACATTTATGCCCAGAATGTTTTAGTTATGTGAGAAAATGCAATCACTAGTGAATATTGGGCCAGTAGGCAAGGCAATGCCAAGGTTGACACTTGGTGGTTTCGTAGCGAAAAACATGATTCCCTCTGCATCTGCTGGCAGATGATTCCTCCTAAAATACACTGGCACTGACCCCTGGCAGATAAAAATTGTGACCTTTAAACCATCAGGAACGTTTTTAGATCTGTGTACAGCAGCCATGAAACCATTTGGAGAAGAAAACGAAACTTATCAGCAGATGCCTATTGGTGTTCGGGGTCGGTTTGACCCAGTTTCACTACCCGTGCTAAGATATGGCAAGCCAAAGTTGTCTTCTGCATCCACACTGCTGTCATTATTGAAAAAGTTATCCACAGATGGATCAGACTCAAAGAAAATGTCAATTTTGTGAAGCAGCCGCATGCGCTACAGCCACCATAATGTAAACAATGCACATGTGCAAAGGACTTCGGAGGTGTTTTAAATCACGTCAGAAAAGGAAACCTGAAAGAATAGTTCCTCTATTATCAACTGGATGGCTCTAGCTGTGCAGGAGAGCTTGTAAAGTGGGAAAATAATACACTGAAAATGTCAATATATAGAGCTCTCGATGGGAATAAATGTGGGAAGTGTTAAGCAGACAGATACAGACTGCAGTGTGTTATTTGATATACAAAGAAAACCACAACCAAACAAACTACAGTCAAGCAACAAACTATAAAAAAGTCAAACAGAAAAAAAAAGTTTATGCTATGCTGTATAATGCGAGAAACAAGCAATGCCTGTTAAATAGCAATATGGCAGTAGTAACAGTAATAGTAGCTCTGCTATATGAGCAATGAAAACCATGTCAACAAAATGAAGCAATTTTTTGCCCCCGAATTTGAAAAGGGGTCGCAAATATAGGAGGATGCCTGTTTTCGGACTCAAATTCAGGTACAAACCAAGAACATAAAAAAATGTATATGAGTAAGGTATTTTTGTGTCTTTTTTTGAGGGGTAAAAAAAAAAACTAGTATAATATGTGGTCCTATTTGTGTAGTACTACTACATGAAATTCTTTTTTTTTTTTGCTCATTCTTATCATAAACAATATGCCAATTAAAATTAAGCTAAACTGCTTATAAATTCAATTTTTCTTTTCTCACAGATTAAATTTCCTTTGGTACATTGCCATCGCTACCCCATCCCTTCCCTGTTTGTAGAAGACCTCCCTCCATCTGCATGTGCACTCCAAAAAACACTGGGCCATAACACAGTAGCATTCTGAATGCATGAGAGCCTTAGGTGAGGACATCATTGGTGATGGTCAATATGACCCCTGAGCTATGTTTGGAACTGTTTGGAACTCTCCCCTCTAAATAATATTTGTTTTACTTTATCCTCAGATTAAGTCAGGCCATGAATAATAATCATAAAAGAAAAAAAAGGAGTGTTACTAATTGAAAACATCACTCTTAATGCTAAACAGTCGGTACTTTTGTGACTTCTTCAGATTTACAAAAGATGCCAGGAGAAAAATGTGAGTTTTGCACCACTTTCATATGCCTCAGTGCAGAGGAATGTTTGATAATGCATGCCAATAATCCACCATTATGTAGCTTCATGGTACTATTTCCACAACACTGGCAGAAAACTTCTTCAAGCCAAGATGAAAATCAGTAGTACATATATTAGGAAGTACTACACTGCCCTACAGCCTGCTTCACTAAACCAACTAAAAAAATCTAAGACAAGGAGTCTAATTTCAGCTCTTGGCACTATGTACTGGTGTAGTGTTAGTGTATGAAGGAGGACTGGTCGAAGGAGAAGAATAGACGTTAAAAGGAAAAAAAAAGCAATGCTCAGGAAAGAATCATAAGCAATATGGATGCCATGTCCTCGTATACTCACTGTCTCGACTGCCCCAGTCTGGGGTCTCGGAACAGGATTCCTTGTTTGTAGGAACAGCAGACGGAAATCAGAAACTTGTAGGCAGTGCTCTGCACCAATTCTACATCTTCCTTCGATGCTTCCTGAAGATGAGAAGAACACAACATGTTGCCAATGTTCTTCACACAATGAGATATACTCAATAAACTTGCAAATGTCAGCAAACAATGGATCCAAGAATATTATTCCAGAAAAAAGTCGTTAAGTTACCTACACTTTCTAAAAGAGCACCAAAATATGCGGCACAGCATGTAGGTTTAACACATGCTGCATCGATTAAAGAGAAAAAAAAACCTTGCTGATTTTCCTGGAATAATAACATGGCGAATAACTTAATGAAGCTGACCTCTGCATGTATGAGTAACAGATGTGCACAGACGAAGTGAAAATGAGAAACATGTTATGAAATATGCAATACAAAAAAAAAAGAACTGTAATTTAAACAAAAAGGAGTCTATACTGGTTTAACAACTGCATATATAATAAAAATAAAAACAAGCAGAAAAATCATTGTATTACTCTGAAATTATTTTATGTGATCGACAGATCCTACTGTAAGGACAAGTAAGGACATCAGATATATATATTTTTTTAATGATCCAAATACGGAAACCGAAGCTAAGTCAAAGTTGTCTGTTACAAACAGCTTATCCATAGATGTATTTTTGGAATAGCTGTGAGAATGGACGGTGATTAGTAAAGCCTAGAAAACCAGCTCCCAAATCCTATGTAAAGATAGAAATGAGCCAGGAATTCCTGATTTATACAATAAATGTGAGCCGAATCTACTAGTAAGAGCAAATTTTGCCAGCTTGAGACTTATAGGTTGAGTTGTTTCAAGTATTATATTATTTACTGTTCCCCAGCCACTGCTATCGCATCGAGTGTGAAGGATATACAGATATAGGCAGATCTGAACCCAAAAGATGATGATAATGATGGAATCGTTAGTCCTGCTGCTAATGAAGCATAAGGAGTTGGGCTAGTCGGCAGTAGCTTGCTCAATTCATTATTACAAGTGAAATAGCAGAAACATACAGGCAACAATACTACGTAGCCAATGTCCTCTTGTCTTTTCTGCATCCAGTACATGTCTACCAAATCGTACTAATCATGAATTTAGAAAATAAAGAGAAGTAAATTAATTCTAGATCGCATACATTCTAGCTAGTTCACGTTTCTACTGCCAAAGTATGAAGGATAAAAAGAGACGCTTACAAAAAAGCTTGCTCTGTGCCTCTGCTTACTTGCATTGAAGCAAAGCAGTGTCCTTGATTGCTTACAATGACTTTTCTAAATATTTCCCAGCAGTATTCACAGTACAATCATTTCAGGCATTATTTTCATAAATAAAGCTTAAAATTAACTTTAATTATGAAGCTTTCTGAACAAAACTGGGTCACCTAGAGTTTAACATAAAAAGCAGAATTTAAAGTTTACAAGCTGATACAGACTAAATGATTTGCATTCTTCACTAAATTGTTGTGTCTAGTTGCTCTAACATACAAAGCATAGCGTATAATAGCATGGCTCTACCTGAAATTTGTGTGAATAAAAACCTTTCACGTTTTTCTCAGTTTCCATTTTGGCAGATTTGGCTCACTGAAGAAACTTTTCAGATTTACTAAGGCTAGAATAAGCACATAAATAATTAGTACTCTATCAATTGTCATGACAGCACAAAAATTTTTAAGCTGGCTTCACTCACACGAAAGATATTGGTGACTGAAAATGATGCTCCTCCTTTACCACACCCTAACTCCCCACCCATTTCCAGCTCAACATGCTGATGCAACATGATCCACCATGCCCCGTCCCACATAAGCCATGTAGGCACACAAAAAGAGAAGGCTCGCCCAGATTAAACATTTTACGTCAAAGGGGTAGGGTATATAGGGCTTTGGATTTGACTAGTACTTGAATAGTCAAAAACAGCACCTCTACACACCGTATTTTTTGTGAATCAAGCACCTCTTTCTTTTTTTTCTGAAAAAAAAAAAGAGTGTGTATCCAAGGCGACCAAGCACACTTGCTCACTCTGTCATCGAGCCGGATCTGTCAGACTCCCTTAGTGGTGTCTACAGTGTGAACTCCATTTTTATGAGTTGCTGCGTCCAAAACTGGCCGAAAGTAATGCCGATAACGCAGTTAGCGTGTTGTTACGTGGGCCTGGTAACAACGCTTGGTAGGTTTCACGGGTAATGCGGGCGCGTTGCTTGGTTTGGTGCGGGTTGCTTGAGACGCAACAGAAGTCGGAACGAGTTTGTAGAGAGTGCCTACAGCTTGAACTTAAGGCAAAGTGTAATTGTGTTTGCTGAAGATGTTTGCCAAGTTTGTTAGCCAAATGAATTATTTCTTGTGCCCATCTCGTCAAAATATCACCATGAAAAGGAGAAAAAGGGGGGATGGGATTCATTGCATATTTCATAAATCTAAACACCCCGCCCTCATCACTTTGTACATCGTGATCGTGAAAAAAAAAAAAGGGGGGTGCTTAGAATTAAGTAAATATGGTATTTGTTGCATTAGAATATGACCGTCAACATCTTTTCAAGCCCAGTTTCAGTAAGGCAAAGGTAGACACAAGGTCAGAATAGAAGGCGTACTGGACAAGAAGAATGGAATACATGCAGCACAGCACTCACCACCACAGCTTCAGGATCCTCCTTTTCTGACTCCCGTTGAGCCTTGTACTTGTTCCATCTGCCGGATAATTTCCACGGCTTAGGTCCTTCCCAGCTCAGCAACTGAGTGACATACTTCAGAGTCTTGTCATTAAGCATCTTCAACTTAATGGTCTTGGTGAAGGACATGTTTTCTACAACCTCAAAAAAAGAAAGAGGTGCGAAGCACTGTAAGCATAAGTCTCAAGAAAAAAAAAAAAAGAGAAAGTATGGTGCAGGATCCGATGCGATGTTGCAGATGATGCAGAAGCAATGTGGCCCTAAGAAGGTCCTTAATGATCACTGGTATATCACAGAAAGTTTTGGAGCAAGGCAATGAAATGTTGAAGGTTATGTTTTCCAGCACAGTCCTGCAATGTCACAGTACTTCAATCAGCATTTGAAAAACTATCTGCACTTTGCTTGAAGATGAAGACAAAAAATAAAGCACCTATCATGCATTTGATGTGGCATTTACGAAGTTGAACTTAATATCAAGAGTCGCGTATTGCTGCTGCGGATGTGCATCTGCACGTGCTTTCCTAACATATGCAGGTAAGTTATGCCAGCTGGTACTTCACATTGCATTGGCAGAAATTCGACAGCGTGGACAATGTGCCCTCCGTGTCACTGAGCTAATGTTACTCTTTTACTTACCTTTGTCTGAAATGTTGACAAAAAGCTGCATATAAAAGATGCACGGTCGTACAAGAGGCCAGGAAATATATTGTTCACCAGTCCTGGAAGTGAAAATTTGCAATAACGAAAAGCTCAACAATGCAACGCAATGGCAGAATGCTTTAGCTTGCAAGACAATAGCTCTCAATATTACAAATCGCATTAAAGTGCCAAGACTCGAGCTATGCACAACAGCAAACATGCCAACAAAACACCATGACATATCAGAAAACACCAGGACGAATTTTTCTTTAACTACAAAGCTTCTAAGAAAGCTGCATAGCTTTCCTTTGTAACCGTATGGCTGCGCTTGGGTGGATGTGAGTAATTACTACCGTATTATCAGCAAACATATTGTCAATGTAGTAATTTTGTCACTGAAGAAACACTTTTCCTGCCTTTAGTTCCACCACACATTCAAAAATAACTGCTAGTTACAAGAGACACTCAAGGGACCCGAAAAACATGTCTCTTGTAAGCAAGGTCTCTTGTAACCAAAAATGCTAAAATCACTGTGTTGATCAGTTTACTGCACATCAGTATATAAATGCATTCACATGCACTAATAGGAAATTGTTCAGGAAAGCTTAAAGGAGTTATTCATACTAGTATGTATTTTTGTGAGTGCAGAGTGTATTCCTTCCCAAATTCTGGAGGTCAACCTCAGATGCTTATAGGCTCGTCACCCTCACATGATTCACAAAGAGAAACACATAAGGATTCTAAGCTTTCACCTTGTGATCAAATTTTAACAGTAAGGAGTTAAAAATGCTGGATGTCATTCGTGCATTTTGATTTGCTTCGTAGGTAACAGTAATGCGATGCCGTTTTGACTTTCCAATCATGGGGAAGCACTCCTCAGTTCCTGACATACACAACAAAAAGGACACTGATATGGAACAGAATTTAGCTAAGGGAATCTAAGTGCATCATGTACGAGTTGGTACGCTTCAGCTGCATTGCATGAGCACACCTGGGTTGTGTCTCTTCTAAATAGTGAAGAATTTACTCCACGGACCTGAAAAAGTTGTCCTTAGTAACCGAGTGTTTCTTGTAACCGTGTCTCTTGTATGCAATGTTGATAACATGGCAGACATAGGAAAACCAACGAACCATTTTCAAATGTCTCTTATAACCCAGTCTCTTGTAACAGTGTCTCTTGTAACAAGATTTAACTGTATCTAAATGTCTTTTATTAGATTCTTTAATAAAATTATCAATGTTCAATATATCCTTCCCTGAGTGCTCTCAGTGTGACCAACATCCTCATACAAGCCCTATTAAAAGCGCAGTGAGAACTAGCTTTTTAGCCTTTCCTGCAGATTTTCTTTTTTATTTAGGCATCATGAAAATATTTTTGCTGCTGATTGTTACATGTGCATCATGCAGGCTGCTCCACTACCAACCTAAACAAAATAAATTATTTATACAAAGAAAACAAAGGACCAGCTGGCTCACCTTTAGCCTGAAGGACTTGGCGTGCCACGGAGTTGCTTCCAACAACAAGGATTGACATCAGCAAAAAAACAGCACATGTTCTGACATCCTCAGGATCCTATAAAATGAGAGCCAGAGAGAAAGGAAGGCAGATTGGTAAGAAAAAAGGATCGAAGAATGATGTGCACTTCTGATAACAATGACTATTCACAATAGTACAAAATAGTGAAACTGTTTTCACAGGATATGCTGTGTAATGAAAGTATCAGTACTGTCCAGCAAATGCCTAGAAAAAAAGGTAAGCCAACACTACTGCATACAACTGAACAAGGGACACAGACCTTTGGGGAATCTCCAAAAAAATCAATATTCTGGAAATAGTATTTTCGACGTCGGCTGTCCATAGTTTACCAACCAACAAAGATATTTGTTGGATGAATAATTGAAATTTATACCTAATCTTTTTCTCTCCTCTCATTTTCTTCCCTCCTTTTCACAAATTTTGGCCTATTGCAAGTTTACATGAAGAGCACCTAAATAATTTATAGCAGACAGACCAATAACTTTTGTTGCAACATGCAGCTAAATGATGAAAGCATGCATGATGGGAGCAGATATTTAATCATGTTACCTGTGCGCTATAATTTAGACTGACTGTTAACCAGCCCTGTCAACACTAAAATAATTAACATTACCTTCATCAGAAGAGTACTTCCAACAATGTATGTGCACTACTTATACTCTCAAGCCGCATGTTGATAATGGTGTTCTGATCAGGAATTTTCTTTCTGTTGTCGTTGTAAACAAAGGAACGTAAATATGTAATATGAGATTAAGTGAGAGTCAAAAAGTGATGGCACATTACATTTGGCTCAAAAGTAACAAAAAAAGTTTTAGGACCTCTGCCCAATTATTACTCTCAGTAAAAATTTATTTTCAGGATCTTTCTAGATATGCTGACACTTGTTAGATGCATTTATCACCGAAAACAATCGAACTTAAATATCTTCCCGCAAGAGAATTCAAACCTGTCAAGTCTTTACCTGAAATCATTCCTTACCAAAAAAAGAAAATTCCTTAGCCCCTCCCCCCCGTCATATGCCATTTTCATGGTCGTGTGAGTCATTGTAGTTAAGTCACGAGTCATAGTCATGATCAGAGTCATAACTAAAGACACGGCTAAGGGTTTGTGCTGAGCCATACAAAAAATTAAGTCATAGTCATGACTTGTGGGCCACCAAAAATACTGAGTTATGGGCCTCAAATGCCATGTGGCTATGAGAGTATCATCTGCCGGTCAAGTTGCATGAGAAAATCACGTGGCTAGGAGAACACCATGCGACAGGAGTGACATTGTACCGCCAATTCCACATTTTCAGGAGCAATGCAACTAGCGCGTGTCTAGGAAAGGCAATTTTCATTGTGTGGCATGAGCCCTGGCATTGCTAGCCAAGGCTATATACAAGGGGCCTGTTTTATGTATTGAATTATCGATATACCAAACTCTACCATGATTCCCTTCACGTTCAAAATATCTGGAACTGACTGTAAATAAAAAAAGTAAGGAAGAAAGAGGCCCTTGTGTACCTTGCGATTGCGCGTGTTGAACCACGTCGTGAAGTCAGCAGCTTCAAAGTTGACCACGCTGGTGACATAGCGTGCCCCTTCGGGGCCCAGTGTCACGATGGCGGTGAGGAGGCGTAGGGCAGCCCTGGCCATGCCGTACTTGGCCGTGCGGCACAAGGCCATGTGCATAAGGCGGCCATACTTCTGCAACATCTGCTGCGCAGACACCAGTGCTATATTGACATACTGCTTGAAGTCCTCCGGCAGCCTGCAGAGGATGCGCTCCAGGGCCTGGTATACAACCTTGTGCTGTGGCAGAGGACAAAGAAGGTACAAGAAATGCCTCAGAAGAGGACCATCAGTGCTACTGGAAGTGGAGGCTGCCTCTGAGACTTAAAAGAGCTATTCTGTTTGTGCTTCAGACTACCAGAAGCAAAAAGTGCTGATTTTGCCTTCTTTAGTGCTTCCCACCATATATGATTAGAAGCCCACCTAAATAAGGTGGGCTCCTAATCTTAAGGTGGAGCCCACATGCTTCATCAACTTTTCTGGAGGAACAGCTGTTTTTATCACAAGTGGCACTTATTTGGTGTATTACTGGCACTTACGCAGTGCTATCACTCTCCACTTTGCTCAACTGATGACAAGTACTCAGTTGCGCATTGTTTTTGTTATGGCTGTGCCTGCAGTCTACTCATTTTCCTACATGAATATTTACTAAGTGAATCAGAGAATGATAGCTCATCCTCGTACAAAAACTACATGCACTCAGTTCCAACCTTAAACCCCTGCATAACGGAAGCAGGCACAGTGCAATGACAGTCAAAGGGTGCATTACTCTAAATTGTTTGCATTTTTGTGCCAAATTGGACCATTCTTTCTTATTGCAAAGCACAAGTAAAAGAAGTGACCACAGTGGCCCATTTTCAAAGAAAAACACTTAAAAGTTCTAACACAATAATGCGATGCACTGAAGGTGGGAACCTCAAATAATAAATATTAAAAAATCTATGCCACACAATGGCAGCAGAGCTGATGCTAAAAAGCGCACACAGTAGCCACTACCATCCTAACGACGACATTATCCATCATAACAACAACAACAACCCTCTTTTTTCTTCTGCAAAGCCCTAGGTGGGTGAGGTGTACATGCAGCTTTTGAAACACACTGCATGAAAAAGATTGTGACTTAAACGTTAGAAGAAAGGAGAAGCATGAATAGTACTTTTGATAAAAATGAGCTGAAGTTTATACCCCAACAAGCCCAAAAAGCCAGTCTCCTATTTTGGTGTTTCTTTGGGTCTATAGTATTATTTTACCAGCTGGCCTATAGCCATATCCTGCTTTCAAACATATACTGCAAGTCTAATACATTCCACCATTAGATCCCCTCATCACTGAAAACCGTAACCATAGTGCATAAATGCTGGAGCAAGATGACTCGCTAAATTGTGGATGAGATGAGGGCAACCTAACTGGAACAAGGTAAATAAAGTGAACATGGCTATCAGATCACTATTGTGAAGGGTTGCCCATGGCAGTAAAAGATTGAAAGAGTGGACACACCAGTGATTTAGGAGCACCATCAAGTAGCTAACTTGGACCAAGGTTTTAATAATAATAATAATTGGTTCACAGGAAGGGAAAGGTGCAGTATCTATGACACTTGCTCTGTGGACACCTGAATCACGCTGTAAGGGAAGGGAGGAAGGTGGGGATGAAAGTGGAAAGAGAGAAAGGGGAGCCGTAGAGGAGGGCTACATAGTAATTTCGACCACCTGGAGATCTTTAACGTGCGCTGACATTGCACAGCATACGGATGCCACTTCGTTTCGCCTCCATTGAAATGCAGTCGTCGTGGTCGGGATCGAACCCGGGAACTCTGGCACAGTAGTCGGGGGTCATTGCACCACCGCGGCGAAAATATGGTTTGCCCTAGCACAGTGAAACAAATTCAGAGATGTTCAGAGTCACCTATGCTAACCTTCAGTATTTTTTTGTTCACTACAGTTGATTAATTAGTAAATACTAATTAGCTTATTTTTAATTATTGGCCTGAGTGAAAAAGTGTCAATGCAAAAGTTTCTGTGAACATAGCGAAGTAACGCTTTCGCGTTAATAAGAATGGGCGAATCTTCTCGAAAAATAGCTAGCTATGTTGTCTCCATGAAATTAGCGTTTACTTAAAGTGATATTTTATCAGCCGAAAACGACGCCTGGCACAATAAAAAAAAAAACTTCCTCATGACCGCGGCATCACTTTAAAGCCTTGAGACGCGTCCGAGATAACAAAACTCACTTTTCTTGGCCGTGCTCTCTATGATGAAGCTGGTTGCACGCACTTGGCGAATGATTTAAAGTAACAGCTGTTCACGTGACAGCATTTTTTGAAGGCCTATAAATAGGGTGGTGTAAGCCGTAGCTTGATGGAGACAACATAGTTATCCGTTTTCGAGATCTACAACTTTTGCACTGACATTTTTTTCTCTCAAGCCAAAAATTGCTAATTAGTATTTACTAATTATTCAACTGTAGTGAACGAAAAAATACTGGAGGTTAGCATAGGTGACTCTGAACAGCTCTGAATTTGTTTCACTGTGCTAGGGCAAACTGTATTTTTTAAAACCTCGGTCCAAGTTAGCTGGGACACCCGGTGCAGATCAAGAGAAATGAATAGTAATGAGAAGTAATGAACCATGGGCAACCTCCCGGCAGAGTCCACAACAGCTTCAGCTTTTTATTTGAAGCTTTCTTATTACAGGCTCAAGCTGCCTGCTTCTACTATGAGTTAAGCACAGCAACTTAAGTTTTCTCACAAAGTACAGAGAGTAATGCAGATTTAATGTCACACTGAGAACAAAGCACAACTAGAGGACTTTGGTGCTTGGTGTGTCATGGTTATGTACTTTAAAATGCTGAGAACCAGGAACAGTATCTTCTGATGCCTACTGTATTGGCCTCGAAAATCGAGCTGAGTCACCACCTAGTGGTGAACCCTACCCAGCGTGGATGCGTTTGCGTCGCGTGCCAGCCCGCAGTGATTTATGTGCGTGCTTGCGGCGTGCACAAGAGTGATTTTTGTTTGTTTCGTGGTTCCTGTGCGCTTTCGCTTACTTATCTGCCTCTTCCAAAGAAATATGAACAAGCAATCACCCCACACTCCACTAAAAAAAAAAACACAAAGTATGTACTTGTCCATATTGAGTATTCATGCTGGAAAGGACATCATCAGTCGCTGTCTTCGACGCTTGAGATTCTTTGGCAAGCAGTGTCTCAAACGAAGCGCTGCTGTCGTTAGGCGTTGTGTCAAAGCAAAACAGGTTGCGGCCGTCAATCAACTTAATTAACGCAAACGCTTTAAAATCGTATATTCCCGTTTTTGTTTGGAATACCACAACTACTGAAACATGCAACCGCAGACTGCTGTACAGCAAAATCCAGTTTGAACAAGCCGCTCTATGCCTTCTGTATCTACGATAGAGTTGTCTGAGTACTTTTTTTTTTTTTTTTTTTTTTAATGCTGTTAAACCTCTGTCGCGGTATGTCAGTAGTAGGGCGCTCGACTGCCGATTTCGAGAACGGGGGGTGCGATCACGGCTGTTTCGAAAGGTACTCCTCGGCTGTGGGATTTGACTGCACGCTAAACAATCCCATGTGGTCAACGACACCGAGGCCCGCCCCTAAACCCATACATACATTTAATTTCTTCTTTCTTGTTTTCTGTTGAAGGATTCTGCGCATCCGTAACAGAGGTAATGAGCACATTTCGCTTTAGCGAAATGCTGGAACGTTTGAGAAACAAATCTTTGCAGCACCTGTTACACTAAATATTACATAATACACATAGATCAATGTACACTGGTAGCCCGGCCGTTACAATCATTAGAACCCCTTTTCGTCTGTGCAGTCTTTCGAGCAAACTGGCTGTTTCTGACAAGGGGAGTAAAATAGCTTCATACCGGCTTAACCATCGGTGTTTAGTTCGGGAATAAGTACATATTTATAGCCACATGATAAGATGAACTCAATTTCTTTCAGAATACTTTTATGTCCGGCACCTGTTTTAGAAGTAAACGACAGAACCGCCCCAAGTCACTGCTCAACAATAATTACAATGATAAAGAAATCTTCTGCCTTCAAAATTCCTTGCCATAACGTGACAGCGACCAAGAGCAGTTTTTATGATATCTTCGCAGCTACCGATTCGTAGCTTGCACTTTAACGTTACCAAAAATTAATCGCTGATAGTCCTAAACTTTGTCAAATGTGTAAAAGTTCTGTCACATGCTGCTGAAATTAATTGTCATTGAAAAAAAATTGCACTACTAATTTACCATTTATAAACATCACACACATCAGAAATTCGGTTTCAGGAAATCATTTAGAGTCATTTCACAGTTCAACACCAGATTATCTGTCGCAAGAAGCCTTGTTGTGAGCTCAGCAAACTCAATCCACTCACCGCTCTGCACGTGAGCAGTCAGCTTGCCTGTGCGGCGAGGTTTCCTGTACAGTGTCGGCGTAATCTCATTTTTAGGGAGTACTTGTGCCTGGTTGTCTAGCCAGAGTTGATGACCACTCAGTTTACGGCAACCCGCCGGGCAGTACGTTGTCAGTGATACATTTAACCTGCCACTCAACCTCGAGTCAAGTACGACATAATGAACCAGGCTGCCTCGATTCATTCTAAAGTACAGCAAGTCAGAGCACGAACCTTGTATCTCCATGGACTTGACACTCAATTTGTCTGTCTCACTTGTATAAGATACACGAACATTGTTGAAAAGGGCGATAAGATATGTCATGTTCAGACCCAAGTATCAGGCCTGTGAGCGCCGTACAATGCAAAAAGTGTACAAAGCGATGCTAGTAAACCCGGTTGCGTGCCTTGTTTTCCTAAAATCCGCGCATCCTTTCTTTTTTTTGCATTTGTGAAATCTACGGATATTTTTTCTGCAATATTAGAACACTCTAAACAGTAAATCGATAACGCATTGCATAAGGCACGTTTTCATCGCCAACAAACCTGCCGTAAACTCGGAAGCAGACATATGCCAAGCGTGCTTCTGCTAGCGCCGCTAACTGCCGATCCCCACTATCGAAACAACGGTGGCGCCACCTCTAGGTCGATCTCGCGGCAAATACCTCCTGTCACTTGACGATAGTTTCAGATAAACATCCTGATGGCTGAATGCTGATAGCTGGAGCTGAATGGCAACACATGCCCTAGCTGAATTAATAAATTTTCTCTTTAAAGTGTTATAAAAAAAATTAGAATAGTTGCAGTTCAGAAGAAAGGAAACAACAATTAACATGACTTTTTCTGTGACTACAGACACAAGCTTGGCTGTCTACCGCTACACTGGGTAGAGAACAGTTCAAAATGCTCTGGCATTGCTAAGTAAGCAAGTCATGTTACTGCAGGTCTTTCCCACATGCAAGCTTAATGGCAGGTGGTTGCGGGTACACCTCGTTTCAGTGCATACCTTGTACATATGTACAGCTCAGGACATGAGACACATTAAACGTGGATGTCTGTCTAAATGGCAAAGAAAGAAACTGTAAAACATCGATATGCAAGGCTCTCAGATATGAAACAAAAAATATTTAGCACTGCAACTGCAATGTAAAGTCACAGAAAAGAACTGAACCTACTAAGCAAAAATACATTACAAATTTCAAGTACTGGTATACTGACTTCATTGAAGAAGTCATCTTGCCATGGACAGTTCAAAACTTTTGTCATTGAATGTAATACATTAGAGACAACTCTAAATAACTTTGTTGATGAGACATTGAGTACACAGACAACCTGTAAAAGCTTATGCTATTATTTCTGCTGCCAATTTAGTAACTACCTTCTTAAATAGAGCTCAGACCTCCTAAGCTGTTGAAAAAGCCAGTAGAATGAACACAATCTCAATTATCCTCAAGATAGCTCTTGGGCTCTACTTGAGGTTTTCACTGTCTTCATGAGATCAGCCCAATGAAGTTGAACAGTAATACAATGAAAAATGTCTGAAAAGGGTAAGTGCCATGAGCATTGCACTGAGACGGCAGTATACTGGAGGCATTTTTGAAAAAGAATGCATTTTATATAATGTCTCCAACCTGCATTTTTTACATAACTTCTTCATGCATGCCTTCTGCCAAGCTCCACTAATTGAAAACTAGCCCCCATCACGCATAGTTTGTGCTGGAGACAGGTGCAAATGACAGATGGTAGCAGCTGTCAAACATGAACCTACTACTTCGCATGTGCAATTGTCATCTCATGGAAGCTGACTGCGCCTGCCTCGTCCCTATGAATTTGTTTTCAACCACTTTATGTGTAGCAGACAAATTTCCCCCGCTATGCAGATAGTGCCACATCCCGTGAAACCGTACAGTAAAAACCGGGTCAAGAAAAAAGGCACGAAATGATACAGTAGGCTACATAGGCAACAACAGGGGATAAGATATTACGACAAACATCAAAAAGAAAGTCCACAGAACAGAAACTGTTAACAGGCAACAAAAAATTGGTACAAAGAGATCACTACATGAATACAAACATGAGAAAAGCAAAATTCAGAAGCAAATATGAAAATTCGAGAGGCAGTGCCTTATTTTTTTTTTTAGGCCAAACCGGGTTGTCTTAGAACCGGGCAGTGCAGTAGTGTAGTATGCAGGAGTAGTGTAGGAAATGTTAATACCTGCCCTGGTACACTGTAAATTTTTATATCCAACTCTAAAAGGCTCACAAAATTTTTGAATTTTATGGAGAGTAAAACAAAATTAATATGTCAGCAGTAGCAATGAGTCAGAGATAACTAGAATACTGGCACATTAAAACTTAATGAAAAACTTGCATTAACTATCACAGGGCAAAAAAAAAACATAGCTTAGAACAAAAAAATAGAGTGAGAAAGAACCAAAATATGACGTAAAAGTAAACTGAAAAAAAAACAACAACAACAGTAAAATGTAAGTAAAACAGCCACTTTCATTTACCAGGCAAAGTGGTGCTCACCACTACCGTTATTCAAAGGGGATGCCAGTAAGATCAATTTTATATAGCTAAGGTGGACTCAAGGACAGAACAACCACGCCTTTGCATCAAGGAATGGCCAGTGAGAAGGTTCTATTACAGATGCTTTGAGCCAGAGCAACATTTTCCAGTAACATAAATCACCAGGAACTCCCAGAGTATATCCCCCATTAATGAACATAGTAAGGCTGACAGACAGAATAAACCGACTTACCACCACAGAGCCTGTCTTGGCGCCATCAAGGATTGAGGTGATGCACTGATAGCTGCCATCAGTTCTATCCAGGTACTGCTTGACAACATCCACTGTACTTTCTCCACTTGCAAATGAGTCTGCCGCATTGACGAACTTGAACAGTTCTGAATGCACCATAGGAAAGGCCCATTAGCAATGATGACCACATCAAACTGTGTAAGTTTGCATGAAAATGCAGCAAGTAGTCACCTGCCATAGCAAAGGCACAGCCGTTGCAACACTCATACACATTTCATATGAATCACTCCAGCACAAAGGCAAAGGTGCTGAGCCATAGAAAACGCACACCGTCTCCTCGTTTAAAGATGTTCCTAAATGCATACCTATTGCACTCAAACTCATGTCAGCTGTCACATGGTCTCTTGTACAGTACAAGATTAAAACCAGAGTTTGAATTAAAATGCCTGCTCAGTATCCACACGCACTTTCCAACAAACCAAAGCTGGCACAACCTCGTCTTTCTATTTGCAAACACTAAAGCTGGATGAAAGTATCCCCCAAGAGCAAACCTAAAAAAAAAGGTGCTTAATGTCACATCACTAACACAAAAAAAAAAGTCCATCAGCTGATTAATCTTTTTTTAATAACATCACAGTATTTGTTGCCAACTGGAAAAAAGAGTGTTGCATGCTGCTATATTACTGAAGTCAGACTCCCATTTTATGTTCCATTTAGTTTAAGTTGCATATTAATTATGTTCAATTTCCAGTTACGTACAACGAAATGGTATTAATTTTATTGGGACACATCTCCTCTTTTGCAGCAAACGAATGCAAGGGAAATGAGGGGCTTTGTTATGAGAGTCAAAAGTCAACAGCCACTGGCCCAAAAGATAGGACAGATGTGTGTGCGTGTTTTGATCAATTTGAAGTAACAGATAAGGGATTAGGCAGTAGAAGAAAAACAGCATGTGCTGCTGGTGGGATCCAAACCTATCACCTTCGAATTTTGCATCCGGTGCTCTACCAATTGAGCTCCTCTGCTCGCATTTCTTTTTTGTTTTGCTTGGGTTTGCATCTACCGCAGCTTACCGGTATCGCTCAAGAGGAAAGTATACAACAATTGCATCTTACCTGTACTCACCTATAGGGCTGAAACGTGGAGGCTAACCAAAAGAGTTCTACTTAAGTTAAGGACAGCCCAGAGGGCTATGGAACGAAAAATAGTAGGGGTAACATTAAGAGATAGAAAGCGTGCAGAGTGGGTCAGAGAAATAACTCAAGTTACCGACAATCTAGCGGAAATTAAGAAGAAGAAATGGACATGGGCAGGACATGCAGTGCGAAGAGAGGATAACCGATGGTCGCTTAGAGTAACAAACTGGATTCCAAGGGAAGGAAAATGTAGCAGGGGGCGGCAGAAAGTTAGGTGGGCGGATGAGGTTAAGAAGTTCGCAGGGGTCAAGTGAATGCAGCTGGCACAGAACCGTGTTAAGTGGAGAAATATGGGAGAGGCCTTTGCCCTGCAGTGGGTATAGTCAGGCTGATGATGATGATGATGGGTTTGCATATGAGCGATGCTATGGGCACCAAGCAGTGCCCGCAGATATTTTCAATTTTTCTGCATACATTGTGCACATAACTTCTTGTTCTGAGCTTCAAAATTTAGGACGAAGGATGCTGGCGCCATCTCAGACGTCGCAATGTTTTTGTTTTGTTTTACAGTCTGTCAGCATCACTGAGGCCTTTGGCGACTGCGTTTAGATGAAGGCGAAATGGAGAGGTGTCTGTGTGCTGTGCAATGTTGTTGTTGTTGCGGCTGTAGGAAGAAGGAAAAAATGCATGGGCCTGCTACTGGCTCTGTAGCTGAGCCACCTCCGCTGCCTCGTGCAGACAGAGGAGAAATTAAACAATGAGAGAAAGAAAGAAAAAGAAGAGGGGGAGAGAAAGACACATGTCGCAACAGCCGTCGTCTGCCACCGAAACGGCGGTGGGTGCAATGACGGCTTACAACAGGTACAACCACTGGCGAGCCCCCGCAGAGGCCCCCCTATTCTCACCCCCATAGCGATAGGGGCAGCCACCCATCTTCCGCTGCCCTCTTTTGTCAGTTCTTGTGTGATGTCAGTGCACGTCAGTGCACGTTAAAGATCCTCAGCTGGTCGAAAATTACTCTGCAATTTCTATTCTCTAAATTACTCTTCCGCTTTCACTCCCACCTTCCTCTCTTCCCTTACGGCGCGTTTCAGATGTCCACAGAACAAGTGTGACAGATACTGCGCCTATCATTTTCTGTGAACTACCACCATCAACATCATCATCACCATTATTATTATTATCATCATTATTATTTATATCATTGCTTTTATCTTCAGTCCGTCAGAACCTGTCAACGGCGCCAAACAAAAGTGAATGAGAAAAAGAATGCATTCTGCTTATGCTGGAACAGCGGTGTGCGGACGGAAACGAAAAGCCTACGTGCGCCGCGATCGCCTCCTCGGTCCTACCTCGGAAACCTCACTAGAGCTGTTAGAATGAATGTGCGATTCACAGATCCCGTGCTTTTCACAGCAAAACAATGTTATTAAACCAGAAATCGCTACGCGAAAGGCAGCACACAAGCCTTCTTGACAGCAAACGTGAAGTGGCTTTTAAACTGCGCGGGGTACCTGAAGTTCGTATATTCAAATAAATCTGAAGAATGGAATACTGACGAGGGCTACATGTCCTATTGACGATGGGACTCCACTGAAAGACCAGGAGTTACACCCGTTCACTGGAAATGGAATTGTGTTAAAGACATGGAAACGCGCGACGTTCAGAGGACCGCGTCTCGCTTTCACGAGGTCCAACAAAAAGATTTCATTGAGATCATTTCAAGTGGCAGGTAAATTTAAAACAGTTTACCTTCTATCACATTGCCGCCTTTGTCGAGCACAAGGAGAAATTTTTCTATGCAGAATACACTTTCGGTGTCAGTTTTGTTTTTTTTCTCCGGAAGCGCACTTTCTGGGTCTTCGGATCCGGTGTCAAGACTGTCAATAGTTTCATCGTGCTTCCGTTTTTTAGGCATTTTCACTTTCTGTGCAGTCATTTAGAATACTTCACTTCAGGGAAAGCACTGACAACAATAAAAGATGGTTCACCAGCACTATATGGCACTTGACTTTACCACGATCAGCGAAACCACGAGTTCATACTTTGATCGCTAGTGCGCGGCCATTGCTATGTCACGTGTCGCCCTTGTTTCCAGAGCTTTTCTTTTTCCCGCCATTTGACCACTTACTTTTTGACAATTTTTGACAATTTTTTTTACGTCAATTTTTAAAAATCAACAAATAATCAGTTGTGGCGCTAAGAAAAACATCAAAATATTACAAACTAGGATGCATTGATAAGATTTTAAGTAAACGACATACAATCCATCCTTGATCCATCTTAATCCGCACGTCAAAGCTTTTTTTTTTTTTCTAATTAAAACTAATCATCAAACAAACATCAAGTCAAAATTTCTATGCCTTTAGCTTGTTTGATATAATTTAATTTTAAAATATAAATTTTTTATTTTTTTTATTGTTCAGCGGAGTTATAGGGGAGGGTATTTTCAGGCCTCGTCCTACCTTGCTTTCAACCTTTCAACGTGAATCTTCTAAATATTCCAATGGCTTGTGTGGCGAATCCCTCTAGCTTTCTGATTGTTCCATCATTATATCCATTTTTCTGAATGAATAGCCCTAAGATTCTGATTTGATCTACCTTTGGAACTGGTTTTCCTTCTACTTTAATGTCAAATTCCCAGCTGCGCTTGCATCGGAGTGACTGCGAGCATGGTGGACTCCTACTGGCAGCGTAGTCTACGACAGTGTCCGCCGCCGCATGCAGGCGCTCCTCAATGCTCGCATCACTACCCTGGTTAACCCAGAGATTGATGTCATCCGCATAAATACTGAAATTTAGCCCATGTCCCTAAGGGCTTCTGGGAGGCCCCTCATCGCCACGTGTGAAAGGCACCTGACGTACGCACGGCCGGTCTCGAGGGAGAGCGAGGGAGAGCTCTCCCTCGAGACCGGCCATGACGTACGTTACACGCTTGACGTGTCAAAGGCTCTGCACACTGCTATGTTAAGCAGAAAATCGTAAACAGGCGCTCGCTATCGTTGAGGCGCCAGATGATCAGCCCGATGAAAAAACCTGGTCGACTTTCGGGCATTCACTGTGTTTACGCTGTGTGAGGTCGATTAATTGTCATACCGTCTTCGTAACCAGATAATCTTGACAGCAGTTTATCGATTGCGGCAACTATCCGTACTATTTTTCTCCATCGCGTCAGTCTGCGTGTAGACGCGAGCACATCGAGCAGGGCAAAGCGGCTTCTCTGCAGCACGCGTTCTGCAGTGCTTGCCGGGATTGCACCCCTGCGAACCACCGATGCGAACCACTGGCCCGGCAAGGGGCGCTTCCGGTGATCGAGGACAGCGGGCGCGCACCAGTGCGGTTGATCGATAGGGTGCCTCGATGTCAGCGTCGAGGCACCCTAGTTGATCGAGGATAGATGGTGCGCACCAGGCCGCCCCGGTGCGAACTGCATGGTGCGGGCGATCGAGGATATTATTAAAGAGCGCCCAGGTGAAACTGTGCTGTTTCCAACAGTATTGATCGCTGGAATAGGTGTTCGAACCACAGCATCGAAGTAATAATTACTTTTTTTTTTTTTTTTGGGGGGGGGGGGGGGGGGGGGGGGGGATAAGCAACCGGTACAATGACTTTTTGTTTTCTTTCTGAAATATTACATTAAAGTTCCGAAGTAGCAGCTGTGCACACAAAAATTGCAAACACACTAATGACCTATGCTACAATGCTACCTTACAAGCTTCAAACGCAACTCTGCAAGCAGCTGCAAGACAAGCAAGAAGGTACTAGTACAACAGACACAGAACTCATGCACTCGCACTCAAACTAACACCATGAGGTAAACTTACCCATATATGCCCTCTGTTAAAGGCAGAGCTTTCAGTGAGGAATCGTTAAAGAGCAAAGTTTTCTCACAAAATTTTCCCATTCTTAATGCAATAATTATAGCATGCACAACCCAAACGTTTTTGATAAAATTTTCTATTAGTTGAACATCACTGACATGCAAACCATGGATGAAATTCTTCAAACTGCAAAGCAAAATGAACAGCAAAAGGCAGGCAGGTTTTAGAGTTCTGTATGTACTGAATCAAAAGGAAGGAGGAGTGATTAGTACATTGAAGTATTTTTATCCCTCACATTTCTATAGGTATTTAACTTTGGGATTACTGCAATCGCTTGGCTGTTGAAAACAAAAGTGAGAAAAAAATTCAATTATAAATTACTCCGTGGTTGTAGGCAAATACTGCAGGGCGATCCATGTAAACAATTATACATTATTAACAGGAAGAAAACACTGAACCAAATTTTGGAGCTGCTTTTAAGATTCTAGAATATAACCACAACAGCAAAGCGCAAATCAAATATTAAAATTCTTAAAGTTTAACGCCATATTAAAGCTGCATATAATTCTCGCTCAAAAGTGGAAATAGGTTTTTTAGTGGATTGCAGGATCCAGTTTAATACCTCCGTGCCATAAACAAGCCTAGTGGCACTATGACCACTTTTTGTAGTCTGCATGGCGCTATCAGTGCTAGTAAAGTCCCTTGGTCATATGAAGGAAGAAAAGAATGCTTGGTCAAAACTTTTATTGCGAGAGCAATAGTACTATGCCAGGTCTAACCGCTTGTCACTGTGTGCCGTGTCCGTGGTCCCCTTGCAGGAGCTGCCAACCTGGGTCTCGTTTCACATTGGACAATTATGTCAGAATCAGCCTGCCAGGACCCTGACATTAATGTTACCCCTATTGGCACGTTCATACGGCTTGGTTAAAGCGGGGCTTTATATATGGGCTGGGGAAGAAGAAAAATGCTCTGTCACCCGCAACTAATGCTTTCGCTCCATATTCGGTTCAGCAGTGTTGAACCCTTCCAATTTTTTAAATACAAATGGTGCTATGTAGAGCTTAATTGATTCTGTCTGCCTGGATTTACTGAACATGCTGTGAAAACATGCAATGAACATTTTTTGCATTTAGCCTCCTTCAAAATGCAATTTTGGCCTGGATTGGATCTTACGATATCTGGTCTCTGCAGCTGTAGCCTCTAAGCCACCATGGCAGGCCTCATCAAATGGATGTATCTAGTACTTACTATGTAAGGCAGCTGGGCACCTTTTAAAGACCCAGTCAACCAGAAAGCCTGGCGTCGACGTTGTGACCGAAAAATCGCAGGCATGGCTCTGGCAGGTGGTATTTGTGGCTGGCATAGCTCGACATTGACTCGATGTAGGGTTGCCTGACGTCATGTGACCACATGACATGGCTGATTTGGCAGGAGCTGACAACTCAAACCTCTCCCTTCATGTAGGATGGGGAGATCACAATTAGCCTGCCAGGACACTTGGATTCCGAGTTAGACACGTTACCATTAGGTCATGCAGGCAGGTTCGTACACCTTGGTTAAGTGGGAAGTTTTATCTATGTCGGGTGGCCTTTCACATACGACAGATGATGAAGAGTATGTGTGAGATATTAGATGAAGAAGTTAAGGGATCACTAATCGGGCAAGTAGCAAAGCCCATGTATGCGAACAAGGATCTGCAAGGAGACTTCGCAAACAGGAGTCATTACCACTATCATGTCCTACCCTTAAAGGCCCACTGTCCACCCTCCGGTCGAAAATATTTTCTTCCCCGGTGACTGTGAGACTTCGCCCCTGGAACGCAAGGCCGCAAAATGTTTTTGAAAAGAGTAACTAATAACGCAGTTACAGCCACCGCAATCACCCGATTCTATCCTGCCTCTCTCCTTCCGTTCCCTCGCAAAGGTTTTTTACTCTCCTGCCCGAGGTCGTCTAGCCTCCGCAATACAAATTCCCCTTCCTCCTCCGCGTTTGGCGGGAGGTGGGGCGTGGCTCTCCGCAAGTGCAAAAAAAAAAAAAAAAAAAAAACGGTTGAGGGAGCGCGCGCCGCTGGATTCAGTCTGGCCGTGGCGAGGGAAAAGCGCGCTGCGAGCGGTAGACACCCATCCTTCTCCCGTCAGTCAGCTAGACGGACCAATGGACGTCGTTCCCGATACGTACGTCATTATCGTGGCCCGTCGGGCCAGCGCAGGGAGTGGTGAAGCTGGCTTCTCAAAGGAGAGCATGAGGGAGCTTTGAATTGTATTTTCGATGCTTTGCGGCGCGCGTGTCGCTGTAGAATTTTGCACAGACTACCTCCGGTACCTGATCGAAACACTGGGCTCCTTTTCTTAAAAGGGCCTTCCCTGGACAGTGGTCCTTTAAAGGAGTATAGACAGCGAATTTTTGGGTTCGTGTTTTATCATTTGTGATGATGTGTAAAACATCCCTATACAAGGACCACCATGTGATATTCGCCTAAGACAGCTGAATAATTTATAACTGAATTTCTTTTTTCACCTGTTTCAGTTTCAACATCCGAGTGATGGCTGTGACGTCAAAGTCAAGTCCAGGTCACGTGAGGAATGAAAAAAACAGGGACACGATTGTTCCTATGTCGTTTGAGTTCACTACAATGCTAAAGCTAGTCCACCTCAGGAACAGGAATCGCAACGAGTGAAAGGTCAGCGATTATATCGCTGTTTTTTAATGCCGTGCGTGACATAGACTTGATTGTGACGTCACAGCAATCTCTCGGCTGCTGAAACCGAAACCAAAATTGGTGAGAGAAGAAAATTCAATTAAGAATTATCTAGCCGTCGTAGGCGAAAACTGCCTGTGATCCATATACAGGAATGTCTTACGCATCATTGACGAGAAGAAAAATGCCACCAAAATTTGGTGCCTATATTCCCTTAAAATTAAGTGTCGCCCCAGATTTTAACACAATAGTGTTGAAGGCCCCGTTTGCCGAATATCCGGCATCGGTGGCTGTCTGCTGGCCTTGGAATTGTGGACAAAACATCACGAGCATGGAGCTGGCAGGCAGTACTTGGCAGTTCACATGGCTGAGCACTAAATAGACGTAGGGTTGCCTCACGTAACATTTGGCAGGAGTTGCCAACTCGGGCCTATCCTTTCACATGGGAGGGTGATATCATAATCAGCCTATCAGGACTCTTGCATTCACGTTACCTCTAGGCCACGCAGGCACATTCGAAAGAATTGGTTAAAGCGGGGTGTTATACGTGGGCTGGTAGCCAAGTTATCGCGTCATACCCTTAATGGCGGAGCTTAAGCATCCTCCATAATTTTCTTTTCTTTTCAACCCATGCAGACTATCATCCTAACACCCACACACACAAACTAAGAGGATTATGAAATACTAATATCGTTTTATTAAATTTACAGACCTAGAGCTTCAAACATATTTGCAAAATGTCTAAACTACTTTTGTTTCTGGCTTCCATGTCATCACATTCAAAACTCTTATCTAAATACCCACTTCTATGACTATTCATCATAGCCATAGTGATAACGTTCCCGATATGCCCACTGCATGTGTGGTGAGTTCCTCCGTAACCGCCTTCCAACAGGCTCAAGGTCATTGTAGCACTTGTCAAAGACACGATCAACTGCATTTCTTGCTTCTTCTTCTGAAACACCTCTGGCTGTGACGATAGAATTGACGGCTTTTTTCTTGACACATTCCTGAAAGTGAGAAATAAAGACAAAAAGGTTTTTAGCATGCTTCAGGAAAAACAAAGTATAATTTTGCTTCTCATATATCAGTTCAATACCAAAATCTAGCATTTACTAGCAACCAGCACTCCAAGCTGTTTAGAAGAAACCCCCTTAATTCACATAGATTCGCTATAGAATGGCAGGGGTAACAAAACAGCTAACTGCTAGTATCAGACAGACACAACATAAACTTGCCCAAGTCATGAGTTCTTATAACTGTGCAACCAACCACATTTAATAGGCATGGGTTACCTGTATCCTCGACACTATCTTGGGATATATATTGTGCATCAGTATGATAATGATAATGATGATAATTGGTTCACAGGAAGGGAAAGGCGCAGTATCTGTCACACTTGTGTCTGTGGACACCTGAATTGCGCTGTAAGGGAAGGGAGGAAGGTGGGAGTGCAAGTTGATAGAGAGAAAGAGGAGCCGTAGTGGAGGGCTATGGGGTAATTTCGACCACCTGGGGATCTTTAACGTGCACTGACATCGCACAGCACACGGACGCCTCTTCGTTTCGCCTCCATCGAAACGCAGCCGCCAAGGTCGGGTTCGAACCCGGGTACTCCGGCACAGTAGTCGGGCGTCTTACCACTGCACCACCCCGGCGGGGCAATGTGCATCAGTATTAATTACTGTTTGTGGAAAATTAAAGTATTGGAGCATCAGTATAGAAAATACATTTGTAGTGCATCGTGTACTTTTGACTATACCTTATACTCAAAAGAATGTAATGCAAAATTTGAGGCTACTGTGAGTTGGATTTTAGATAGGCAGTGCCTGATATCACAGTGAAGAGATGAAGTAGAATTAGCAACAGACAATTATAATGTCGTTGCCCCAGTCACTGTTCGAAGGGGAAGGCAACTGGTTTTCCACAACATTTAGTGGAAAAGTAGAAGAGGAGACAGACTCACTGTTGTAGAAACAGCACCTCCCAACCCCAAATTCAAGATGTCTGGCTGCCAATCAAAATAGACTTTCACCGTCATGCTCATGAGATTACAGAACATTTCTTGTTTACTCTGCCAGCACGACAAAAGTCATGCACTCTTCCAAAGGCAGGTCAATAGGGTCATCACTGCTAGCAGCATCAAATGCACCAGTTGGCGCATTTTTTTTTTCTTATTTGAAGAAGCAAGCACTAGAATAAGCCATAGTTTTCAGAAGGTGCTGGAAAATTCTCGAGTTCCTTCTAGGATCCACGAGTTGACGTGGCTGTGCTCAACTCTTATACATTGATAAATGACACCTTCATAAAATAGAACATGTCTGGCCCTGTAGGAAGGCATTCTTCATACGCTTTGCTTATAGCACAGCTGCATCAGAGATTTTTAAAACTGGCGATTTGGGCAAATGCTATCAGCTAATACCATTTCAAGTAAACGTAACATTTAAATAAAGAAGATTAGCAAGTATGTTCTGCCTAATCTAACGTTTAGCAGTTCTATAATTTGCTTTCCTTCTAGGTTTGAAAGCAGCATGTTCAATGTCAAATCATCTGTTAAAAGCAGTGCTAAGGAAATAATTGTTTGGCTTTCCCAAGTGCATCACATGGTGAAGCCAGAGGGAACTATGTAAATACTGCAGTAAAAGATGAAAAGCATCAGAAAAAGGTTAAAGCTTATTTGTCGGTAGTTAAATGGTCATAAGCCAGTTTGAATAAAAAACATTAGTTAAAAAAAAGAGTATGCTACGCTGCTTTTGGAAGTGATTGTAACCATGGCATCAGTCCATATATATAGTGAAATAACTTAATTAGATATAAATTCTATTATTAAGTACTGTCAAGCAAATTGTGAAAACACAATTATATTACATTATACTGCTAACAACATATAAGTATACATTATTATTACATCAAGAGCTCGATGGAAATCACTTCTGAATTACTTTTGAATTCTCACACATACAAAAAAGCATTAAAGGAGTAATTACTCATAGACATCCACCCAAGTGCAGCCATATGGCTACAAAGGAAAACTATACAGCTTTCACAGAAACTTTGTAGTTAATGAAAAATTCATCATGGTCCGGGGAATTTTTTATTAACTACAAAGTTTCTGAGAAAGCTGCATAGCTTTCCTTTGTAGCTATATGGCTGCACTTGGGGAGATGTCAATGAGTAATTACTTCTTTATTACAAATCTGCTTTACTTAAGGAGTAATTACTTCTTTATTACAAATCTGCTTTACTTAAGGAGATTCTCTAAATATTCGACCAACACAAAAGTATACTGACTGTAGCTTCTACAATCATTTCAGATTTCTGAATTTACTGCATCACAGGAGCAGCTGAGCTTCAAATTGGGTGGCAGAATTTTTACCCTGGTGTGAAAATAGGATGCTCTTCAAAATTCTGAATAGCCATTCTGCTGATGCATTTTAAGGCGAGAATGTCTTGAGCATGAATAAAACCTCTTCCGCCTAAAAAATTAGAAAAACGTGTCAGTATGCCTGTTTTTGAATTAAGCACCAGCAGCTAATGTAACTTGGCTTTTCAAAGTTGCAAGGTTACAGCTAAGAAAGCGTCCATATTGCCAATCGCCTACGTGTGCAACTCTGCTGGCATGCTTGCCCAAGCTTTTTGCACACTGCCCCTGTTTTAAGGTGCCCAACCAGCAAATGAGAGATCAAATTTCTGTTGACACTATGAGCCGTGCTGCACTTTTGATAAACATAACTTCAACATTAACTACTTCCCGTACCAAAATTACTAGTTGATTTGGTTTATGGGGTTTAGCATCCTGAAGTGACTCAGGCTACGAGGGATGCCATAGTGGAGGGCTCCAGAAAATTTCAATCATCCCAGCTTTTCAATGTCCACTTACACTGCATCCACTGAAATGCAGCAATCGTGTCACGTTTCAAACCTAGGTCCCTCTGGGCTCAGCAGTCAAGCACCCTAAACACTGAGCTGCCGCAGGGAGGCCTAAAATTACTCTCCAAGAGTGATTCATTAAACTACTAGATTACTAGACAAAGGAACTAATTCATTACATTAAAAATTATGCAGAAAAATATTTATACAGCTGAACCCCGTTATAAGAGACGTGGATGTAACAGACAATCGGCTATAAGAGACACCATTCACCTAAATGGTTGGCCACCCTATGAATTTCATTAATTGGACCTCCTTTTTAACAGACATTGTATGTAGAAGACAACTGGCTATAAAGGACAAATTAGCCTTGAAGTTTGGTACTCAGTCTTGCTTATAACAGACATTTTAACAATATATGCGGCACCATCCATCGCCAGGTTCAGTAGCTGCTACGGTGAAAATAAAAGAGACACACCTGTGCCGTTATTATTAATTATAACTTTAGAAAAGAGAACAGGTCAGTCAGCTATGAAATGACTAAAAGAAGCCCCTGCAGTGGGAATGCAACATAGAGAAGCTCTTCAGGCTTGCCACGAAGAGCACAAGTGCGACTGCATATGCGAGCATTGGGAATGCGCATTGGGTTCTCCAATTTGCAGAGCTTCCTATCACGAATTATCATAGGTGTTGTGTCCACTAGTCTGAAGAATATAGTGAAAATTGTCTATTACGTTGCATTTCAGTATGAGTGACAAATTTATCTAGTAAATGCAAAGAAAGTGCTCAGCTGATGGCGCAGACATAAACAAGTCATTGTGTCTAGAAAGTGAAACATAGCTAAGCCAAGATCAAAACAAATGACATAAAAACACAAGTGGTTCTGCTCTGGTGAGGACAAATAACCGCTCTGTTTGCTGTTCAACCAGTTTCAACTCCACTCAGAAATGCCTCGTTTGCTTTTCATTTATTTTTCATCTCAATAGCGAATCGCAGACTTGTTACTCACAGCCACTGTTACCCTTTGTTAAACAAGCATAAAATTCTGAGGGATATTGCTGCTGGTGATGTTTTATAGCTTTGGCTGCTTCTAAAACCTTGGTGGTAAGCTAGTTATTTTTACGATTTCATGGGTTTTTTTTTTTTTTTTTACTTGAATTTTTGTAGTGCTACCAGACACATAACTTAGTTGCGAATCGCTAGTTGCGGTGCCAAGTCACATCACGATCGCACTTTGCAATCGCTGCAAACATAGTTTGCACATTGGCCATGAGGCTCTCGGCCTGATTTTCAAGCTTGGAGAGGCTGTGTTGAACAGCGTCAATGCAGCCATGAAGCAGACGATTTACAACTATTTCAGCAGTAAATAAATGTAAGAAAGTTGCAAGGTGTAGTCAGTTTGGTGGTCCACCAAGCAAATGCAATATGTAAAGGAAAGCTATTATAATGCTTTTGCGACATGATGTATTCTCTTTTGCGTATTTTAGCCGCAAGATACCTGCACCGAAATGAGGTCTTGTTAAAAAGTGTAAACGTTGTACCCTGCTTATAAGAGACCTCTCATATAAGAGACAAAAAGTGCTCCCCAGTGCATGTCCCTTATAAAGGGGTTCAATTGTATTACTGTTTTGCATTACAATAATCTAATTACTGTCATGTTTTATTTAGCAGAATGCTAAAGTTCTATGGAGACCAGCTGCACCGACAGGAAAGTTTAAAGAAATTTGCACTTTAAGATTAACCCCTTCAAAAGTGGTGCTCTATATCAAATCCAGAAATCATGAAGAAATTTCATAACTTCAATAATTATATTGCGAGTGCGGTGCACCCACTTTCACCTACCAGCTGCGCTGTTCAGAGCAAGCAAAAAATTGAGGAAAATCGTTGAAATCCTCTCAACAAGTCACTCGCAGTCAGAGCTGCGGGATTGTGAAAATTTGCGAGTCTTAAGCTCGGGGTGCACAGCCGAGAGCGAAAACATTTGCGACTCTTTTGTAGTTAGTATGTTTGGTACGTTGGCCAAACTCTTTCCAATTGTACCTCTAGTATTATTCTATGCCTTTTGATTTGTTCTTTCTTCAATGTTTTTGTTCGCCCCTCCCCTCTATAATGTCCTGACGGTACCGTAAATAAATAAATATACAAATAGCGGCAATAATGCATCAAAGTATTGACACAGTATTGAGTACCTGCATCCAAAATTATTTTCGGTTCTGTATCATGTATTAGCATCAGAAAAACAATTCTTAAGGCTATCGAGTGCTGGTATCAAATATACTTTCTTGATGTATCTTGCCCAGCTGTGCACACCGATTTATACAAACTGATGCTTGGGCTCACCGAATGAGTTTTTGCTATATTGATGGGGCTTGCTGAACCTTGTGCCATGGCACTCATGAAGGAGCAGTGGAATAAGTTTGCAGCTCGAATCTGCAGGCAAAAGTTTATAAATTATTAAAGTGGAAACAATAGCTAAAGCTCACATATGCTAACAAAAAACATGCAAGCAGATAAGCTTCTTTCTTTCTTTTTGCGCAAGTGCATAAGACAATTTAAACTTTGTTGTGAAAATAAAATAGTGAAGAAGTAATTCAAAAACGTATTCCGGTCAACTAGACCACACAGAAAGGGTTATTATGCATATCAATCATATATCATATGTGTAAGCAAGGGCTAACAAAAATTCTCTCTGTGGTAAACAATACTTGGTTATTTTGGGCACAACATATTGCAAGTGGCATACATATATACTTACTCTCAAAATACCTAGAATTTGATCTCAATTACTACTTGTCAGCTTTAAAGTACATAATGTAACTGCATAACTGCAATCAGCTGATTAGGGACCCTTGTCTAGTATCAGGTCATCAACATTAATTTTTAGTCAACAAGGTCCTGAACAGAAGGACAAAAGGCAGAAGAACTTTGTCTTACGAGGCTTGGGTACCGACTGCTCAGGGAAATGCAACAAGCGAAACAAAAAAATATACACTATCTTTATATTCTGAACAGAATCATATGCGATAAAAACAGATGGGGAACAAACATAATAAGTATGCAACGACTAAATATAAGAGTATACGGTAACTACAATGCAACAAGGGAAGCAAAACATCACACGCTATTCTTGTATATAGATTATGCTGATACAGCAGTAATACTAAGCGCAATTATAATGCAAACTCTGAATATGCAAGACAAGACAATTAACAAGATTAATAAAGCATCAGGGACATAATACCTGTGTACACAACGTAATAATCATGAGGACGAGAAGGGAGTTAGTTAAGTATTAGCTTTCTTTGTAAAAGCATTCTGTGATATGCATTTTCACATACAGTTGAATCCCGCTATAACGAAATTCACGGTGCACGAAAAAAAATTCGTTCTCGCGGAACTTCGTTATCGCAAAAATTTGACGTGAAACGCAGAAAGAATTGCCCAAGCAGCAGCAAAGGCGTTTAATGCCAAAAATCTGTAAGCTTGGTTTGCTTACGCTTCACGGCGAGCAACGCCGTCATGCGATTTTCGCACTCGGTCAGCAAACCCATTGCAACATCGTCGTCTCGGACAGCAACGAAATTCCTGATGACATCAAAAGCGTCCATCACCTGTACGGCGGTTGCCGCAGCCGGCGCTTCCTGTACGTCGTCGTCTTCTTCATCGGAAGAGTCCTTATCATTCCGGGCAGCTTTTATGATCTGCTCATCACTCACATCTTCGTGAACAACAACACAAGCGTCAGCGCCGATGTATTCGTCGAGCTCGAGATTAGGCGGCACGGTTCCTATTTCTCCCAGCGTTTTCCAGGCGGCCGCGATCCCCGGAGCCGGTGACGCCTCTTCGTCGTCGTCTGTAACGCCTGGTGTTAGGCCAGCAGAGTGTACGGGTCGACCTTCGGCAAATCCGGCGTGCCTGAAACAGTTCACAATTACTGAGCGCCCCAGTGTGCTCCAGGCAGCAGACATAATCTGCAGTGCCACGTGCAAGTCCACCTTCGTGTCTCGGCCGGTTTCAGTGTTAAAAAGCAGCCGCTGAATTAACCTCCCGCGGTAAGCGCGCTTCAGGCTAAGAATCACGCCCTGATCGAGAGGCTGTAAGACAGACGTGCAATTGGGAGGGAAAAACCTCAGCTCCGTGTTAGTGAGCTTGACTTCGTCGCAGTGATGCGCTGAACAATTGTCCAAAAGCAAGCAAACTTTACGGCCCTGCCGCTTCATGTCGCGGTCGAATGCCATCATCCACTCGGTGAAAATAGCGCGGGTCATCCATGACTTGTTGTTCGCCTTGTACTGCACAGGTAGGCTACGAGTTCCCTTAAAACAGCGCGGCTTGGCACTTTTGCCTATGACTAACGGCGGACGCTTGTCCGAGCCATCCATGTTTGTGCAAAGCAGCACTGTGATGCGTTTTTTGCTGTGTTTGCCGCCGTGACAGCGCTGCCCCTTGAAGTCGAGCGTCCTAGCCGGCAACATCTCGTAGAATAGCCCGGTCTCGTCGGCGTTGTAAATGTCTGCAGGCGCGAAGTTGCTTAAAATTCCGGCCATGTTACTCGCCTTCCAAGCAGCTGCTCCGTCCACGTCTGCTGACATTGACTCGCCGCACAACACTTTTCCAACGATGTTATGGCGGGCCTTGAAACGGTTTAGCCAGCCAATGCTGGCTTTAAAATCGTCAATGCCAAGTAGGCATGCATAGTTCAAGGCTTTCTGCTGGACGATGCTTCCGGACAGGGGGACGTTGCTGGCTCGTGCTTCCACAAACCACGCATGCACTGCTTTGTCCAACTCTTCATGGAGGGGCCGCGTCACCTTTTTGTGCTTCGAGGATGTGCCTGAAGCAAGAGCCATTCTCACGCTGTCCTTATTGCCTAGAATCGTTGACAGCGAACTTGCAGGAATTCCGAAGTCTTCAGCAATTGCCGCTTTCTTCCTTCCGCTTTCTGCTTGGGCGATTATTTGAGCTTTTTGCTCAAGGGAAAGAGTTTTGCGTTTTTTCACTTGCGTTGCCATCGTGTCCTGCGGATGAAAACTCGTCGTTGTCGAAGAGAAAGGCAGCGAGTGAACAACGCGACCACGACACAAAGCCAAAATGGCGGAACTGCAATCACGTGATTTCATGCTTAATGTGGCTTTGGATTTGACTTGGACTTCTCGCCAATAAAACTAGTTTCGGTTTCGATTTTGAACGCGAAAATTTCGTTGAAGCGGAAACGCTCTGCAAAAATGGTTCGTTGTGCAGAGAAATTTAGGCCATTAATTCTTATAAGATACTCGCGGGGAATAAAAAATTATTCGTTGTCGCGGAAATTTCGTTGTGGCGGTATTCGTTTGTGGCGGGATTCAACTGTAATTGCTATGACCTATAGATATTCGTTTATAAGACTGGAGATTGTGTGTGGTAAAAAGAAGGCAGCACAGCCTGTTGAGAAAGTAAAAGAGTGTAGAAGTGCACTGAGATAGTAGGAAAGGGAAGAAACAGTTGAATTTTCATAGCACAGCGCTGCGCGATGCACGACGCAGCAGTTGCAAGAAGCGGAGGTGTGGCAGGCAGTGCATCAGCGCAGCACGTGTGAAGATTTGTCATGTTTGACTGTGTTGCGCGCATTTCTCAACTAGAGACAACGGAAAACAATGCAGTGTTCACAAAACCTGTTTTTCACATGAAATCAAACTCAAGCTATATTCCTAGCCATGTTGTATTCATGCTAAAGCGGTACTTCCACAAGGTGTAAACAAAATCTAAAACCTGATAGCATAAAATCTGACAACTGCAAAAAAAAAAAAAAAAAGTATAAAGAGATAAAGATGGAAGGTATTTATGAGTGCTTCTTTTATAAACCAACAAGACGTATTTAGCTCGCAGCTATTTAATTACCAGAAAGCATCATCAGGGTCATGTCATCACCAACAACTGATCTAGTAAAGAATTTTGCCAATCCGAGTGACTTTAATATAGAGGGCTTCTACTGTATATAGATAAGCACTTTCTTATCTCGTAACTGATTTACCTTAATAATGAATTTTTCCAAAATATGCAAACCTGTGTGACCATTGTATGAGAGATATTCAATATACTCTACCATTTTTTTTTCTCTAATGTCATCAGATCCACAAAATTAGTTTTCACTGTAGATACCCATATCCCTAGGTTAAGAATACGTTTCCAAAATATACTGTACATATACAGGCATTTATCACGGTGTTGTAACAAAAAGCTTTCCTTATGTTCAGCTATAATACAACATAGAGTTCAATATTTTTTGCAGCTAGTTTCCAGTGACAGCCCATCTGAAAAGCATAAGTCATGTTAAGATTCTTGACAAATGATACACTTCAAGCAATGACACACTCCAATTATGTAATTAAAATGGATGCTGCAATTGCCAAAAATATTTCCCAATAAACACTTACTTAAGTTACTTACTTTGTCAAATAATACGACACATTCTCAACCAACTGTTGAGGATGCTTCTCCCTAAGAACTATTTTTTAGCTTTATTGCTTGATTCTTATCATTCTGATCAGACTTCGCTAACCATCTAATACAGTGAAAAAAGCGTAAAAACATAAAAGCTAAGCTACATTATTATTTGCAGAACTTTACACAATGTAACTAAAGACAAACAACACTTTGCAACTATCCCTATTACCAACCTTCCACAAGAGGCCACTGTGCAGGTTAATCTCAAATGCACGCTTGATCTTGCATCAAAGAGACTTTGTCAAGCATTAGTATGACCACAATGACATGCTCACATGTTCCCTGCAGCGGTCCCCTGTAGAGCAAGTTTGAGGCCATGTGCAACATGGATGTCGCCTCTATGTGGGAAAAGCCTCATCACGCATAATTGAGGCTGCCCACATACCACCACTGTACGTCCAAATCCTGCTGTGCAGAGGCAGGAAAACATGTTCCTGCATGCTGCCCATATAAATGTAGGGTAGGTGAAACATCAATGTAGGCTTTATGTGGGAAATACTTCGTCAAGCCCAATTCGGGCTGCCCACACAAATTCGCTGTAGGTCCCATATTGACTGTGGTGAAGCTAGAAAACGGGCACGCTCACATGTTCCTTACACAGGTCCCTTGTAGTGTATTTGATGGCAGGTGAAATGTAAATGTGTACCCTCTGCAGAAAAAACCACCTTAAGCCCAAATGGGGCTGCCTATACAAATGCACTAGGGTCCCACATTAGCTGTAGTGGGGCAGGAAACCAGGGGCACCCACATGCAGGGGCTTGAAGGCTCCAGAAGGATACTGGAAGAATTGATTTCCATCTCACCCACCCATATGAGAGTAAAAGCTCGATTTGGCAGCTCCTGCAATGTCATATGGTCTTGTGACGTCGCACAATCCGATGATCCGTCACTGCACAGCCATGTCACCTGCCAACTACCACCTGCCAGAGCTGTGCCCGTCATTTTTTGCTTGCAATGCTGACAGTCCAGATTTTCTGGGGAACAAAGCCTTTAATGTTATCACATTAACAAATATTCATCTTCAAGGGACTGGCATAAGTTCAAAGCAGCAGGACCAGCAAGTGTCGAGCAATTACAATAAATTTTCTAGTCATTATCTAAATATAGATACTGGTCACAATCTGCGGAGGACTTTCATTGTTGTAGATAAACCTCGGACTAATTATGCTAAATAGACAATTGATCATCAAATCATGAAACTATATAATAATTACTCAGACATCCTTGATATCGCAAGAATAAGTGGAAGTCTGCCAACTTTCAAACGGAGAATAAAGCCTCTTTTCACTTCAAGTAGTGAACCAAATGCATGACTAAAGTAGATATGAAATCGCAATGTATTGTGCTATTCCTTTATATTGTTACAGAGCTTCATAATAACTGTTGTTACATTTCCTTACGTTTTGATATTGGCACATGTCTGAATGCGTATTTTGTACTGCGGTGATGGTTGTAACTCGGTGTTTCTTTTTTGTTTTTAATTCATGTGTAGTTATATACGGTGAAGATTGTTGTATTTAGTTGCATGTGCACTGCCTATACATTGTACCCTTTGTACCTGCTGCTGTTGCGCCCAGTGGGGCCAGGACTTTGTCAGGAGACTAATTACCTCCTTTTGTCCTGCCCCACGGGCAGTACCACGTATTGCCCACACAATCACTGAATAAATAAATAAAAACAGGCTGGGCTACCCACATCTAGGAATGCAGGCTGAATGTGGGCAGCTCTACCAGCTACACACATTGGTCCCTAAAGGAACAGGCTGAGTCATTTGTGGGAAGCACATTTTGGAATCCGGCAGGAGCCTACATTGCAAATCCCACATTGGACCAACAGGGGACCACACTTCAGAGCCCACTTTGTGCTACATGCTTGATTCTGCATCCTAAACTATACTTCCCTGCATTCCATTAAATTTTCCTCCTTTTCCCACATTTAGCCTAATTGAGAATATCTTCAAATGAAATCTGTGTGGTTTGGTTGACATATAAAAGTCATGAAACAGTTACGTCAACTGATATTTATTAACATTCCCACTTTTCGGAACCAACTGTCTCTTCAGGACACTGAAGAAGGGACCAAGTTGGTCCTGAAATGCTGGGCTGTTAATAAACGTTGGTTGTCATTACTGTTTCTTCACTTTTATGTTTGGCTTATGTGGGAAACCACACTGTAAACAAAACTATAAAAGTGGCCTTCATGCATAGATGAACTCTATAAGAGACTAAAATCCTTAGATAAGCATTCCTACCTCTGTGCAGGCAAGGTGATCCATATTCTTAAAGTCCATATTGGCACGGCAGTAGTCAAACATGTGCATCAGCTCATGGGCAAGTACACCTTGTACCACACCTTTGGACCTTGCCTTGTTCTGGCAAACCACAACTTGATTGTACTCGGAGTCAAAGCCACCTGTCACAAGACCTTCACATGGCTCACAGCAGATGTTTCGCCGGATGTCGATGTCACTGAAAGCACCACATCAACCATACAATGGCAATGCATATGGCAGTTGCAACAGGGGTGAACATGGTATCACCACCATGCATCATCATGCCTTTCAAGTCCTTTTTTGTGCACACAGCTCATGACTGGAATGACCTTCCCAGCAGCCTAAGGCTAATCCCTGATCCTACTGCCTACTGCCAACAAGGAAGCTATGTCACCTTCATGATTACCATGCAACAGTTATCACTAACCACTGTTCATGCACCCACCAATCATGCAATGTCCTGCCTAGAGACCCTTGTGGCTCAAATGAAATAAAATAAGTAAAGAAATGAATAAGCACGAACATGGCATTCTTAGCTTGTGTGTTGTAACGCAAAGGAATTAAACAAAGAAACAGACATCGATGGTGCTGTTGCATTTGGCCGTCACCAGTACTCCATACCTTATACATTGTACAAAAAGATGAAATAAGCACACAACCTGATCAAAGAAATAAGATAGTGTCAATGTGCACACTTTCTTAAACGTTTTTTCGCCTCTTGCGTTACTGGCCAAACATCTGCCCTCGTTGAAAATGTCATCAAGCATCACAGAGTTAAAGCAGAAATTGCTATGACATGTCAACAAGGCGTACAACCAAAAACATGGTAACGCTGCTAAATCAAGAAAAGTAATAACCAAACGCTCATGAGTATACTGATGTGGTTGAAGCGTGATGAAGCTGTGCACTCTATAAAATCGAACGTGCACTGAAATAACGTCGAGAGTGTATGGAAATACGCACCAGCCGGCGCTTTTTAATGCGCTTATCATAAGCTTCACCAAGGGACCTGCAAGACAAAAGGTATTTACCTAAAATGGCAACAATACAACTTTCAGAACCCGAAGTTACACGCGTCTATCCAAAGAGTGCTTTGAACGGTTGTCCAGCAGCGCTGTACAAGTTGATCGAAACACTGATTGTATTTTATTCATAAGGTCTTGAATGAACTGCTACACTCTGTTCAGCGCGACCGTTACTCATGAGCCCATCGAGAACGTCTGACTCAAAGGCACTAATAAAAAAACAATGAGAAGCAGCATGAACGCTGTCGCGTATTAGATCATTGAAATATCGGGTTTCATTTACAGCAAAGATCGACCGCAAGCATGTCGTATATGCGTTCGCGTTACGTAGCACTGCCCGGCTGCGCAGCAAAGCATGGTCTTCTACACGGTACGTAGAGATCGACAATTATTAAGCAGGAGTACTTGCTTTCTTTTATCAACTTCAAGACGTGCTTTTCACAGCGGATGTTGTCAAAACTCTCGCGACCTTCGCCCAAGAGCGCTATTCGTGACCAGCTTTCGTGCTTCTTTCCACCTCTTCTCTCCGGATAGTTTTTAAACCCGTAATCTTGCTCGTGCTCGGCGTCTGCTTTCGCGTCTTCTGACTGTTTAGAGGTCTCCTTGGCGGCTGGCATATTTAACTTGACTCGAGAAACCTTCGCACAGCTGATCTAATCAACTGGAAGAAGCACATTGCTTCAATGTGGACGCCGCCATTGTGAATTGCTCTTGGCGCCCTCTTTATTAATTGTTGCATCAGAAAATCAGCACTATTTATTCATTGAAGCTTTTTAAAGTTTGCTTTTCTTCAGTAGAAATAGTTCTTTCTACACTAGTCTATACGTCGCGGCATCCAGGTCATTTGGGTGTGGTGGTTCTACGCAACTGGTACGGAGCGTGTTCATCAGCTGGACGCTGCCTGCGTGCTCGCCGAACCCGAGCCTTCGTACGTGCGTGCTTCCGACGGCGCAGTAGACATGGCAGAGGTTACGGACGGAAACGCATCATCCGGTATGGAAAACTGGATGGGCGACTTGCCTGAGGAACTACACAGTGTACCATTAAACCACCTAGCGATACCAGGTAAATATACACAAATACGCGGTTCTTGACTGTGCACGCCCAAGGGGAGAAACTATTAATCCTTAGTAGCAGAAGAGTTCTAATTTGTCAGTGAAAAAGGGACTTAAAGCGCTCCTATCTAGCGTGCCGTTCGGAAACACTGAAGCATGAAGACTTACTTTGATTGACGTCCGTGTCCGTTTCGATCTCAATTCGGCCCGTGGGGCAGTCCCTCCCGCTTAGGCATGCTTTCCCTCCAAGCATGCGACAGAGCGGTTTGCTGCCCTTCTGACTGTGCGCGCGCACGGAACTGTCACCTCCCTTCCTTTCTTTTCCCGCGGGGAAATTTCGCTGCAAAATTCCTTATTTTTATGCCAAGAAAAATGCAATGTTCTTTCACGATCAAAGCGTGCCGTGCCGGCTTCAAAAGCGGGCTTTTCTGCATGCCACACGCGCGCTTTGTGCTGCAGTACTGAACGACGTGAAATACGCGATTAAAGTAGTTTTTATACTACTAGTATCCTGCTGGTGACCTGCTGGTAACCTGCTGGTAAAATTGTTGCTAACACTGCTGGTAAAGCAAGCAAAAGGCTTTTTGCCGCCAGTGCAGGCTTCAAAAGCACGCTTTTCTGCATGACAGACACGTATTGTGGAGCAGCACTGAACGATGCGAAATAAAAGTTAACGCAGTTTTAAACTGCTGGTAAAGCAAGCAAAAAGCAGTGAAATTTTTTGTTCGTTAACGGATATTACAGATTAAATAAGTAATGAAAGCTTTAGCACAGCGATCCTTTAATCACTCATTTTCCCAGTCACTTAAGCTTGAAACCACATTTGTTTTCTTTTCCAGGGTCTCACGACAGCTGCAGCTACACTATATCTCCACAGGCAGAAATTGCTCCAGACAACGAGTACTATGGTAACAAGCTCATGAAATTGCTTGGACCTATTGGAAAGCAGATTATGTATAGTTGGTCAGTTACGCAAAATATAACTACTAAAGAACAGCTTAAAGCTGGCATTCGCTACTTTGACCTGCGGATTGCAATTAGAAAAGATCCCAAAGATGAAAATTTGTACCTCATCCATGGTCTGTTTGGTGCTGTCGTCGACAACTTTCTCGTTGAAGTCAGGGATTTCTTGGAAAGCCACAGGAAGGAAGTGATATTGTTGCACTTTCAACACTTTTACAACATGACGGACGCTGACCACAACCGTCTGCTGAACAAGTTGACAAATGCATTTGGGCCACTTATGTGCCAATTCACCACGGACCTAGACAATATAACTCTTGCATCACTGTGGCGTCGAGGCTACCAGATGGTCACCTTCTACGGCCATGAAAAGTTGGCCAAGTACCATCCATATCTATGGCCTACAAGCTACATCCCAAACCCTTGGCCAGATGACGACGAGGCAACTCGTTTGGTTACTTTCTGGAATCGAACTTTGCAACAGGGGCGTGATCCTAAAAAGTTTTTTGTGCTCCAGGGTGTAGGCACCCCTCAGCCTTCAACGGTTACCATGCATATCTGCAATAGTTTGAGAGTGTACATAGCACCTAAAGTTAATGCGGCATTGGAAAGCTGGCTTTTCAGCCAGACACCCGGTGGCGAAAACCATACGTGCAATGTCATCATGTCCGACTTTGTGGAGATGAACAATTACAAGATTCCAAAAATGGTCGTGGAGATGAATCAGAAGCTCCTCGAGAATGCTTCCAATGCTTTAGGTGATGAGATGGTGTGACTTGAAGGAGTAAGCTGGTCGTTAATTTTTCAGTGACCTTGCCTGCACTGCTCTTGCGTGCTGCGAAAACTTGGCAAACCTTGCTGTTCCAGCAAAGGCCTTGTGTACAAGACAAAGATGCCTCTTGTTACTGGGCTCATTCTCTTGAAAGCAGACACACTTCCCTATTTTTTTTTCTCTCTGCATTATGGGCTGTCAGTGTTCAGACTTGCAAGCAACTTCAGCAAAATGCCATACCGCATTTTAGCAAAGTTCATGGCTTCAAGCATTTGCTATGACAAGAATGGCAGAAATTTTTACTAGTGTGGGATTCAGCATGCGTGTCTGCTTTCAGCAGTTGCCACATGCTTATGTGCCTCATGTTTCAGTGAACAAGTGCGATGTTGCCCAAAGGCATTTTGCGCGATGCACGCTTGCTCAGCACACACACAGTTTTTAACTGTCATTTTGTGAAGAATTTTATCTCATGCCAGTGCAATTGTTGATGCCTGTCCATGTTGCAATAATGAAAACTCTTTTTATTCCCTTTTTGCTTACAACAATGCAATCTAATTACAGTTTTAAGCTCCCGCCAGCTACAAATGAAACTGTTTCATTTTATATTGAGATGTATAGTATCCCAAATGTTGTCAAGTTGTCCGTTAAACGTGAAGTCCTACAAGGTAGTGTTGTCTATGGCTGTGTTGGTATGTTTGTCATGTTATATGAATATTTTAGCACCGGGTGTTGAAGGGCTGTACACACAGCACCTGTGAAAATTAAGCAAATCACTAAACCTGCGTATGGTTCAACATGTACTACAAACGCCGTTAAACACTACTTTCAGCCCTTTCCTGCAAAATTGTGATGCCTCAACATCTAGCATGGCCTTTAATTGCTGCATCATCGAAAATGAAATTTTACCTCTGGCTGGCTCCCTTGGACAAGAGTCAAGGAGTGCACATTTGCTAGCACATAATCAAAGACATGAAGCAAATGCATTATGAAGGTGCATAACAGTGGTGATTTTGGGACACAACTAGGATTCAGAAGTAAAAAAGCAGCAACATGCAGCACTGACAAGCAATTATCTAACTTTGTTAGATGCCACTTAGGTGTTGTGTATGACATACTGCTTGCATGTGGAAAGGAAAGACGTTTGCCAGACAAGGACTGTTGTCCCACTGAATGAATGTGTAAACATGAAAACCTCATGAAGTCTGGCACCAAGAGCAATTAAGATCCACTGTAGTGTGGCTGGCTCCCTGTTCTCCGAAGAACATGTACTAAGAACACAGAAAGCCTGGCAGTACTGAGAAGCATTTGAGCTTTAATTCTCAGAAGAAAAAATAAGTACTGCCAGCATGCCAGAAAAGCCTTTGAAGGGGCTACTCTATTCTCGGTGACAATACGAAATGACCAAGCGGTGCATTCCATCTCCTTTCTCTGGCATTTTGCAAGCTCCATGACGATGGATTCACCAGTAGAAGTTAGAGGAAGAGAAAAAACTGTTGTTATACAGCAGCATGGTTCTACAGACATTGAATATGCATTTGTTTGTGCGGACAGTTCCTAGACAGTGCTGTGCCTTGCGTTTCCTCAGTCCCTGTGTAATGCACTGTAGTATTTGACCCCAAGTGTAAGGATTAATGATTGGGTAAACACTGAAAGCATGGGACAAGCTACACAGAGCCTTCTGGCAGGCTGACCAGGTGACAGCATCAACAAAAGGCATTTCATAGCCCCTGTGATCACAACAGCATTTAAATTGCCTGTGCTGATTGCCGTATGCACTGATGGATGACATGTTTATATATGTGTATGTGTGAAATATTAGGGAAGTCAAAACAAGACATTTTTGTAATGAAATAGCAAGTGTACCAAGCTGCGAGTGCAGGGCAAAACTTTATTGCCAAAGAATTCTCAACTAATACAAATGCTGTTTATGTGTATAATATGTCCCATATTATGTCTGGGCAGAATCTTTACAAGCTCTGAGAAATATTGGATGTGTATTACGTTAACACGTAAGGCACAACAGACAAGGAGTTAAAGACAAATGGTGAAACCTGAAGCTTGATGCTTAGCAGTAGGCACAATGGTTATGCTGCATTCTACTTGTATTTTAAATGTGCACGATTCCTCACACAAAAGCCTCATTATACTGCTTTTATGATATTTTACTGTGCTATAATGTTTCTCTTCATCTGCTGTATCAATTGTGCTTTGAGCTAGCTGTACCATTTGGATGCAGACTCCCAATAGTGCATCTGGTGCTGCCTTTTTTGTTAGCTTTCTTGAGAGTTTTGATACTTTATGGCTGTACTTGCTCTATTTAAGCTTGTGTGTATATACTAGAATATTTACTTGTCTTTGTGCACTTGGAAAACGGCTAAGAAGTATTGTGCTTAACAGAGCACATTAGTAACATACTTTTGGCACTTTCGTGATTTTTCAGATGCCATGTTGCAAAAAAAAAAAAAAAAAAAAAAAAAATTCGCTTCAAATCTAAATGTCAAGACAGCAGCACAATTAGACATATCCTGCTTGCCTTTGTTTACATCATGCATTAACTTGTAGCCAGCATTATAAAAACGAACTGCAGCACTGCATCTGGAGGTGAAAAATGCAAACAAAAACATTTTCTCCCACGCTTAAAACAGCATTCGTTCAGAATATTTGAAGCTAAGTTATAAGGAGTGTTCAGAGAGTTCGGCTTCCTTGTCTGTAGGCACTTATTAAGAAATGGAACTGCTAGATGATACGGCCAAGTGAAGCTCTGGAGTGTCGTCTTTCCTAGGAGCATATCACTTTTTAGTGTACTAATCATCAGTGAGGCACCTGCCTCTAAAATACCAACTGCATGCATGCAGTGGGGAAGGTTATGTCTAAGAGCTATGTCCATCATTATTCATGTACTGTGATGTCTTTTGATTTTGGAAAACAGCCAGAAGTGTGATAACTGCTTTCTTCATCTCATTGGGCACTAAAACCCCCTTGAGTTCTAGTGAATGTCGTAAATGCTCACAGGATCTCCTAAGAAAACTTCAGTTCCCATTGGAATTCTGCTATGACAATATGCAGAGACAAGTGCACTGATGGCAGAAGTGCATTGCCGGTAGTGGGGACTGCATCAAAAAGGAACATGCTCTAAAGAAATGTTGTTCTAAACTTCCATTGTGGTTGTTACGGTGCTTACGGTTATTTAAATTACACAGTTTACAGAATTTATAATATTACACAATTTATAAAATTAGAGCCCAGGAAAACTGGAACATTTTTTTTTTTATTTCAAGATGCCAAATTTGCATTTTACTTCCCTGCTTATGGAACTTACTGAATACCCTTGTATGTATTAGATTCATTTAATGCCAGGTCAAGAAGTTGACATCTGTAGCTTTTATGTGAAGATATCCGTGAAGGACAATGCATTTTCTCTCTTCACACACAGCAAAGAGACACCTTGGAACTTGGAAGGCTTTAAAAATTGTGCAATAGATATGCTGATTCACAAATTGGCTTTAATGACTGGTCTGACTTAAGATCACTGGCTTATTCACACCGATTTTCCCCACAGGTTGCATTTAATGGTATGCATTGCTGGTAGTATTTACTCTGTTCAGTAAAAATTAATTGATCACCGTCACCTGCCAGTAGTCAATGTGTAATGCACAGCTTTGCGTAAGGAACAACCATGGCACCAAGTTCAAAATCAAATCCTGGCTGCTGTGGGCACTCTTCGATGGAGGCGAAAAGCAAGACACTCATGTACTGTGTGATGTCAGTGTGTGCTAAAGAACCCCGCGCGGTCGAAATTATCCACAGACCTCCACTGCAGCATCACTCATGGTCCAAGTTGCTTTGGAACGCTTAACCGTATAAACTAAAAGCAAACCAATCTGTTCAGTTTGGTCTGACTTGTAGAGTTTAACATACTAAAGTGACTTAGAATATGAGGGATGTCATAGCTCCGGATAATTTTGTCCACCTGGTGTTTTTTTAACAGGAACTAATATCACACAGTGCACATGTGCCTTGTCTTCTGCTTCTGTAGTGCCCTTCACATTGTGCTCTGACCACAGGCCAGAACTTCCTGATTGCTGACAGTGCAGTATTGAACTGGTTGAGGAAAGTGCCACGGTAGCTCGGTTGCTTTGGCATTTGGATGCTCATCTTGGGGTCGCTGGCTCCACTCTCAGCCACATTTTGGTGTAGGTGAAACAAAAAATGCCTATGTGCTATGCAATGTTGATCAAGTAAAAAAAAAAGCCCTTGTGGTCTAAATTAATCCACAGCCATCCACAGTGGTGTCCCTCATACCTCATGTGCAGCTTCAGGACATTAAAATCTACATAGCGGTATCTAAATCGTACCGAAATCAAAACAGAGCCTCTTTTTGTAACGGGCTGATTCTGTGGGTTTGTGACAGGAAGCAAATAATGAGTATAAGAAAAAATAAGGACGAAAGTAAGTCTCTGTTTCAAAGCACATTAAAAAGTACATAACGCCTTGGAATCTGGACAAAGCTTTGTGACCATTTCCAGATTTTATAGGAACGCTAATATTTTTTTTAACCACAAATAAGTGTTGAAAAGTATCATGGCAACACAAAGTGAAATTGGTGATAAACTTCTTAGTTTTGTCACCACACTTATAAAATCAATTAGGTCCTTTATATTTTTTAACACTAGATTTATTTATAGCATATTGTTAAAGTTTTGTCATATTGTCAACGTTTTATTGTAATTTTTGTACAGTTTTGTAGAAACGAATTTCACAAATTTCACCTGAGGTCGTACCCAGGCAACATCTGGGTACGATCCACAGTTGCCCAACTAGGCTACTCTGAGAAAATGATTTGCTTTGAGTAGTGATGACAGAACACCTCAGGCGTGCATGCTATGGCAGGAGCAAAGACGAGCTGAAGTCCCCCATTGCATTCACCCAACATAGTTTTAGCTTTACTTTTGAACTCTCTGTCATCGGATGTGCACATCAGCCAGTCATATTTTCAGCAGTTTTCTAGGGCTATTCGATAATTTCAACTGTTGGATAAATTAAACACTTTTTCCTGATATTTTGGAGGCTGAATTAACGAGATCTTACTTTATACAGCCACTCAACTGCGTCTTGAAAACCACAGGTTTGAGCTTGGGATACATGCCAGGGCTTGTGTTGACACCAAACAGCCACAAGTGGTCAGGTGTTATTGGCTGTGCCTTTCATGAAGTCTATGAGGAAGATACTCTAAGCATTTACTGTGTAAGCATTGAGAAAATATGCTGTGGTTGTTCAGCTGCTACAAACTGTATCTTTCCTGTACATCAACATTACGCCTATCGAGGCAGAAGGTGCTACTCGACTGGTGCCAATCAAGGTGGTGCTGCTTTTGAAGCTGCACAGAGCAACTCATTATTAGTGAAGCACAAGTGCACAGCTTAGGAGTTGTTTATCTTTGATCTATAAATAGGCCGGGCAGGATTACATAAACAACTAAACGACTTGAGACATACTCATATCAGGAAAGGGAGGAAGACTACCAAACTTTTGTCTGCCTGGTTTTTTTTTCTTTGGAATAATGCCCGAGACATCTGTGTGCATGGGCCACCACACAGAATCCTCCCATGCAAGACGACCGATTTATAATTGAATTCCTTCTCTCAGGTTCTCTCGAATTCGATTTTAACAGCCAAACAGTGGCTAAATGACAATGTTAAGTTTAGCTCACACAAGGCACAAAAAAAACTAGGCTACATGACACCAAAGTTAAGTTCAGGTCACAGGAGCCACAGAAATTCTGCAATAAAACTGCTTCATTGCAATTTATTACAACTCTTATACCAGCCTTTCTGAAATGCCAGAATGGCATTGAACAAACGAAGTATAATATCAACCTTTTTTTTTTTGTATGCTTCACATGACCTGAATTAAATTCTGATGTCAAAGCCACTGTTTGGATATTTAAACCAAAACAATTCATTTATAAATTGCATTGTTTACCAGGTTCTGATAAACTGCACACAACAGGTTATGTTTACCAACACCTTTCACAAGAAACAGCAGACAACCAAGATCCGGTATCTGTATTCCATCAAAGTTTAGCCATTTATAGAAAAACTGCCAACCGATTGACTGCAGTTTTCAGCATGATTCTTTTGCAATCATTGCTGCAACAGGCAGGTTTTCCAGCATTAACTGTGCTGATGACAAGTGCACCCAAAAATGAAATGTCATGGGCCATGATGTAACACATGTGGTACAGTAGAGGACACTTGTCATATGCCTTAACGTCCTCTACAACCATAGCCACACAGAATTCTGGCATTGCAGCACAGCCACAAACTGCAAGCACAGAGCGAAACCACTGCATTTGTAGTGTGCAAACACTGTACATTTATTTGCACATTCAGAATCAAAAGGCTCTGGTGTTTTCCACAATTCCTGGTACCACTTGCAGCTGTGGGTATACACAGCAACCTTAGTATTCTTTGTGATGAACTCGATTTACTGTTAGTTGCTGGCTATTTTTCAGCTCGTGAAGAAAAAAAAAGAAAAGAAAAAAAAAAGGTTTCCATTTATTTTCTGGTGCTGTTTGCATTATTTAAAACAAATGCAGTTTCTCTAATGGTGCAATACATAGTTGTTCTTTTCATAGAATTTATATCACCATCTGCCATTTCTGGGCAAAACGAACTGACCTGCTGATAGCCAAACCTCTTTAATATTACCAGTTGCGAAACTTCTGATACGGCCCATATATATAAAAAAAAACGGTGGTTTTGATTGGTCAGAATTCGGGTGCATATGGATAGTGGCGGTGCCCCGCAGTCATTACACTGTCTCCAAGTTGTAAATTTACAGGTTGTTGAAAATTCTTAGGTGCATCAGTTGTACCGATAATTAAGAGGGAAAATAATGAATGAAGCGATTTTCAAAAGACAGTGTCGCAGATAGCTTTCTTTGGCCGCTTCTAGATGGCACATACTGCATACTAAATCTAGTCACTTTTTGAAGAGGAGTTTCCCAGCTGGTATGATCAAAAAGCTCTGGCTGATAGCAATTTGCTCTGCAACACCTGAGTGACATTTCATTTAGGAAGCTGAATTAGACGTGAAAACGAGTTCAACTGTTTCCATCTCCAGATGTACTTATGCTGTGTTGTGATGAGCTTTAGTAGTCTTTTCCTTGCATACCAAGAAGCATCAAGCATTTAAGGTGATCTCGTTCCCAATATTTATGTTGCAAGTGAAGTATAAACCGCATGAACAATGAATAAAGATATATACATACATAACATGTTGTATGTCATGCAATTATTTATTCACAAGAGAGCTGTCATGTGAAGCAACAATATATAAACTAAGCAAGGTTGCCTTCATGACCTTAAATATCTTTCTATGCAGCATAGGACTACCAGTAATGAAAAAGCAGACTGGGTCGTCAGAAGATTCGCAAACCAACTACTACTGTCCCATCTTTATCCCTATTGCCATCAACTGGGATCTCTCTTCTCTTTCCCAACCTCTGATATGAAGTGCAGGATAGAGTAGACTCCATCGAGCTGACCATTTTGTTTTTCCTTTAGCCTATTTACATTCTTTTCAACAATGTTTCACAGATCTAATATTAAATCTTACACAAGGAGTGAACATAGCAAGAATAAGCATACACATTTCAAATTTGTCAAAATCTAAACAAGGAAAGCTTGAAGCAATATCTCTCTACAAGGTGCTGGCCACCTCTCAAATGGCCTACTGTTGCTGAAACAGCTGACACAGGAGCAAAAAAATGAGAACTTCTGAGCCAGCAAGAGTTTGATACTAGCGCAGGTTATTTCCTTTAGAAGTCTTAGTCAATCTTGCTTGTAATTTCCTCTCCAGAAACCGGTATATTTGTGTTTTCGTGCTGGCATTTCAGTTCTCATCCTCACATTTTATTTTTTGCTGATAAACATACAAGACTGGCGCTTTTCAGAATAAATTCAACAATGGCCTAATCAAGGCCAACCCACAACAGTGAAAGACACAATTTTGCACATCTCTCACAGTAGTACTATATATAAACTCTCTCATGTCAGCTTCTGTTATGCAAACTATGGTTTGGCCTTCTTAAAATAGTAGTCATGCATATCTCATTCATGAGAACACAGACACACATGGTGAAATAATGCACTTATAGAGAATAGAGAATTTATTAAAAAAAAAAAAAATGATGATGCTTGCAATAAATACTTTGCATAAAACAATAATTATATACAGCATTTTCTATAAAACTCTCACTTGTGAGCCCCAGTTATGTAAAGATGAATATTTTCTTGTCCTAGAGCACCTGTGGGTAAAGAAAGAAGAAACACAATTTGCATTATTCTGCAAAACAGGAGTACTAAACAGATGCCCTGCTCTTTGGCAGCATTTACTAACTGCTTAACTTGTCTACCGGCACACAAAAATGCACGAGAGGCAGTTGTGAAGAGCAAGCTACACAATTCTATAGTTATGCTAGCACAAGTGTGTGCATTTGAAATGACTATGCCTTAAACCAAACCATTACAAGCCATAAATATTAGCACAGTGAACTTTCAGCATAACACTCGTAGCAAGAGCTTTTCCCTCTGAAGTTCTCTTTGGCAAATAGCTCCAGCAACTCCACCTGGAAAATAGACACAGCCCTGGCTCCTGATCTTCTGCAGCATAAACACCATGGAGTACCAGCACATCCGTGATACTATGCACCGATACAACAGGCACAGCACTGCTGGTACTTTACTGCATGCCCATTCAGCAAGATAAAAAAAAAAAAAAAAGATTTCACCTCAATTCCTGGGCTCTGAATAAACAATTACACCACCCTACCTCAGTAAAGTTAAGGTATTCCTTACATGCTTACACTGAAATACTTTTCATTGAAAAGTTTAAACTTGAAATATAGGCACGAACTTTCTGAAAACTTCCAGCTTAGATACATTGTTGCTGAGAGGTGCCAGTAAGAAGTGCTTGCACTGGTTGCTGTACTACACAATGTGAAAAAGCCCAGCTGAGTTAAATTGCACCTGATGCCACTGTTATCATTAAGGCTCCCACAAATTTTCATTCCTAGATGGCTTAACTGCATAAAATCAAAGCTGCAATCTTCTTATTCAAAACCAATACTGAAATGCTTTTCAGTGCCATGCTGGTAACCATAGCAACTGTACACATTTTGAGCTTGTTTTCTAAGTTTGCTTTGATTTCCTTACATTAACTCTGCAAAACGTTAGTGCTGTTAGCACGAAGAATGTGGATTTATTACTAATAACAACAAGGAATCCCAGCTTTTTAGTACTAAGAACACTAGGTGGTGCTAAGACGTTCAAATGGATGTTGTCATCTGCATGAAGTTGGTCACAGCAGCAGTATTTAGCGCGGAAATAAGTGCAGCATTCACTTGCCTGAATTTGTCTACGAATTATGAAGCATATTCATTCACACAAGGGTCGCCTTATTGCCGGAGTCTTGGTCCTCGTACCACGCAATCATTTCTTCATGGAAGGCATCCGCAACTGATGACCTGTCCAGGTTCAAACTGCTGTCCGCACTACGGCTGGCATGTGGTTCCTCAACAGCACTGCACAAAAGGGAACAGTTAATATGATTTTGATTTATGTTACCACGGCTATAAAGGTACTAAATGACGCACTGCTGTAACAATGCTATGAGTGTTTTAGAAGCAGTGTCAGTTTCTAGGGCAGCACCAAAAGCATGCCTGCAAAACACCTAAAGGCTCCAGGCGTATGTCAGGGACCAATGCTCATCAGGAGACCCGAGTGCCAACAACCTGGCTCTCTTCTGAACCTACATGCCGACGAGCACTGAACACGCAAGGGGAGGTGGCAGTACTTCTTTGAAGCAAACTGGCCCACTGAGAGATCTTGCAGGGAAAAATAACAGCTCCTTCCTTCTCCCTTTGGCAGTCTCTCCAAATGCAGTCCATGCTCAGCATTGCAATGCTGTAGTTGTGGACATGAGCACCTCTGTTGTAGAGAAGCTAACCCAGTTAGTTGCTGGAACACAATGGCAGCTGCACATCCAGCAGAGAGGACAAGGCCGGCAGGAGGGAAAAGATAAAAAAACAACAACATGAAGGCCTCGAAACAGAGGGTATAGAGGCAGCGGTGCTGAGAAGAGGAGGAGGAAGGCACTCCCACCAGGGAAGAAGGCAGAATAAGACGAGCAGGTCAGTGTAGTCATGAGCAAAGTCCAAGACAACACTGCAGGCCAAACAGTTTCCGGCACCCCCAAGTCAAAGGGCAGAAGCTTCCATATGAAGTGACTAAGCACTGCATTGTAGTCGTTTAGTCTTCCTGCTGAACATGCCAACAACAACTCGACTGCATGTAAGCCTGGGCACCCTGGCTTCCTCACAATAGACATTATAAGTGTATCGTTACTGAATATGTGGCACTTTGCTTGAACCAAGTCATACGATGTCTCTGCCCCTCCATCCCGTACGAAGTGCTGTGTCTCGGGTTGTCACACTACACAAGCGTATTTTTGAGACATAAAAGTGCTGCGCAAAAAATAATAAGGGCGAAGAACAGAGACATACATCACAGGCGCTAACTTCTAAGAGCAATTTTCTGCACTATCACGATACTTTGTTGTGCGAGTTGGTACAGATTCATTATTAATTTAAACAGCGTGAACAAGAAGACAAAGGACAAGATAAAAGGAAGCCACAGTACAAGCGCTGACTCACAACTATGCCTAAGCCTTCACTCCAAGGCCCAGATAAAAACAAATATGACAAAAATGAAACGATCCCGTGAAACGACCCCTAGGTTCACCTGCTGCACAAAAAGTCACTCAAAAAAGACATCTCTTTGCTAGAAAGAGCAAGAGAAGTCTTGCTGACACACTTATTGTCCGTTGAAATAAAATATGATTCAACTATCTCTCTCGTCATTTTTCTTTGTGGCGATACAAAATCCTAACCTGGTCAAACCTAGGAGTACATTTCTTCTCCTTCTTCATTAAATTAAAATTAACAATTAAATTCATTAAATTTAAATTAATAATGAATTTCTGCACTATACTTTTATGCTATGGATTACTGACTTGCCCAAGGATCAACTCTTGTCAGCTACCTTTTAAGGCACAGCCAACCGGTCTGGTCTGTGCTCATGCATTAACTAGTTACTGGATCAGGTGAAATAAGGAATTTCATCACATCAGCATGAATAGCTTAGAGGTTGATAGAGTACAGGAACCTGTAGAATTTCTCATGGGCTGCAAACCATGGCATTTTGTAAACTAGCTCTTACTGCAGTCAAGATGGTATATTTAGAATATAGTTATATACATTATGACCAAGATCATTAAAAAAAAAAAAGTGAGTAGTACATCTCATTAGCAAGCTGCAAAGAGATTTGTGCGAGTGCACCCGTCCTGAAGCAGTAATTGCCGAGAACAAGACTGTCCAGCTAAATTCCTCTCGTAATGCACAAAGTGATATAGCATTTCCTTGAAATGAGTACCAGAAATATCAAGTGACTTGCTGTGTGCCTAGAAATAAGGGTAAGGATGGAAAGATTTATCAGCACTCATTTAAAGAAACACAAGCAGAAAAATGTTAAAAATTTAAAGGTTACAAATGCCATGCAAGAAAACTAACAGTGAACTTTTTTTTATTCAGATCTTTACAAAGCTTGAAAACTCGCACTACTGTTTTAAACCACCCACACTCAAACAAGGCTTGGAAGAAACTTTCAACGCTAGATCCAGGCCTACTTGACAGTCTCGGTCTGGCCCAGGCCTGGCCCTGGTTTGAAGTGTAAATATGTGCTACCCATCTCTAGCCCTGCTTAAGGGCAGGGCCAGACCTTTAATTTAAGGAATGGCATGCCCGTGCAGTGTCGCTATATCTTTGCAGCAAAGTTGATAGCTTTGCTGCAGCTGTGCATCTAGAGGTGCAGTGCGTTCACATGAATAAACAGATCAGGCATTGAAACAAGCCATAAGCAATCATTTCCCACAAGGCAACCGCAATACAAAACCATTAAGCACTTAAGCTCTGTACCCCAATTAGAAATAGGCTCCTCTAAATTGCTTTAAATCTCAATGTTCAGAGTGCTTCAAGAAACTTCAAAGCAAAACCTATCAGACCACTGTTTCATTGTACTTGCCCTGGCAGGCACAATGACATAACCAGCGAATTTCCATAACAATTAATGGGCAGGGGGCTTAGAGCTTGACTTTGTGGGGAAGGAAACCTTGGGCCCCCTCCCCCATTGTGTATATGCCACAAAAAATATCTAATACCAAGCAAAAGAAATGAAAAGACAGAGCTCAGCTGCCACTGCAGGTCATAATATAAAACGTGTTCCTCCTCGACACAAATGCAATTAAATGCTGCTTTGCGACTGAGGTGTTACATGCGGCACTGAAAGCACAAGAAGTACACTTACGCCATTCCATCTGGAGGACTCCTTTCCACCATCTTCATGTGTTCAGCAAGTGAAGAGTGCGGGGGCAACATCTGTTCATCCCGCTCCCTGGACAACACACCATCAGCAGCAAGAGGAGACATTAGCACAGGAGAGACCACACCACTCGAGTTCCCAGATTGGTTTGGGCTCTTTGTCGAATCCTGGCCTCCAGACGGCTTGCGATGCTTGGTGCTGTACTTGTAGAAGTCAGAGATCTCATATGGCTTGGTTTCTTCCCAGTAGGGCTGAAAGTGCCCCACTGTCACTATATTGAGCTCCACTCCAGGCATTGTTTTGGGGCTTAATGGCTGCGGCAAAGGAGAACAGATCTTGTCCCTCTCAAAGTGAGGGCTCTCTGCTGCTGCCGCTCTGCCCTCTCGACAGCTGTCACGACGAGTCAAGGTTGCTACGGGACCTTGGACTGACTCTGGCAGACTCTCACTGCCGGACGACAGCACTGATACACGAGATGGTGAGGCAGGTGGCGGCTCCTGCTGTTTCGATGGCTTCCTCGCAGGCAGTGGAGAGTCCAGAGATGTCTCCACCCAGTCCTTGGCACGGTGCTTCAGACTATCGGTGCTGTATGACTGAGTTACTGAGGAGAATGCCCTCGAAGAAGACACAGTCACAGAGAGGCACTGGTTACCATAAGAGCCACTGTGTCCCTCCTGTAGCGTCTCTAACTTGGCACTGTGAGCTGCACTGTAGCCAGTTGGGCTGGTAGGCTGGCTGAGGTAAGGGTCTGGATGAACTCGCTGAAATGCCGCATAGTTAGCAGCAGACATACTGGACAGCGGCCTGCCTGGGAAGCTATCGGCACACACTTCCTGCAGCTTCATTCGGTGAGCGAGGTGATGCTGGATGAGGGCTGGTGGCATTGGGGGCTTGTGATACACAGTAACGGGCTCGACAGGCCGGTGCACCGCATCCTGGTAGCGCAGACTTCCATCACTGTCCACAGGGACAAAGACGGGCACTCCACACTCATCAATGTGCCTCACCATGTTCTCGTGATATGAGTGGGATTTACTTGAGTGATAATGGTTCCCACTATTCACTGGGCTCGATGGTGGGGGAAAGTTTTCAGGGTATGACAAGGAGTTTGAGATAGCTCGTCGCTGCTGCGACGGTGAGGCCGAGTGGTGCTGCTGCTGAAGGTGCGGTGGCAGCCGCTGGTGGCTTTCTATTCTCTGCATTGGTGGGCACTGCACTGGTGGACACTGCATAGGTGAACACTGTGCTTGTGGAGAATGCATGGGTGTACACTGTACCTGAGGACAATGCAAAGATGAACACTGTATAGGTGGACAGTATGTTGGTGTGCACTGCACTGGCACGCACTGGACTGGTGCACATGTGGGCGATGAGTAGGAAGGGCCAGTCCAGGCTGGGGGAGTTGGCTTAGAGGGTTGTGCCGAGTCCCGCTTCACAGTGAGCGCAGATTGAGCTGAATTTCCAGCGACACGGCGGTGATGGCGTCGATTGCTTTCCAGGCTGTTGTGCCTGGACACCAAGCCCAGATCTTGTGGCTCTCCGGGGCTACTAGTCACAAGGTCATCCTGACTGTCAAATGCTTGGCTTGTTCGTTGCGTCGGCACACTGTACAGATTGCTCCCCTCTACACTCAGGCCAGACTCGAATCTGCACAGTGAAGCACAGGCAGCATATGTAAGGCTCTCTACAGCAATTTATTTAAAGCACTCACAAAATTAATGAGAATGGAACAACAAATTTGACTGCAAAACAGCATGAAACTGTGAGATCAGTTACAATGCTGCTCCCACTGCTGCTTCCTTTCCCACTTGCAACTTGCCAGCATAAAATGCATGCAACAGTTTAGTGAGCGCCAACCAGAGAGCCCTCATTGCAAAAGCTGAGAGCAATTAGATCTGCAACTCCCACTACACTAACAAGGATGCTCTGCCCAATTAAAAGGACAGAGTACTCCACACACGCATAGGTGGAAAATACAGATTCTTACATACCATGCAATTCTGCAAGCACTCTAGCCTGTCTCTGATGCCTGAACTGCACTACAGAGTGGAAAGCTTGTGCCGGTTTACCGAGTCCCATTTTACACAGCAGCACCTCTAAACTTTGCTCGTTAGAAACAAATCGGGCTTATGCACCAGTTTCATGTTACTCAACATGGGCCGGCGGCAGCGAATGCAGAAAAAAATAATTACACAGCAACTACTCCACTGGTAGTGCAAATATTCAGCACTGGCTGGAATGTGACAATAACTATGCACAGAAAGATGCAGCTTGTGCGAGCTGCTGTTATAAGGGTCCCTTCTTACCACCCCATTTCCCTGTGTCCACACTTCCCAGTCATACTTGGCTGCACGGGTGCAGAACGACTACAAACACATATGCTTTTCTTGGAAACCTTCTAGGAGTTGAGTGTTAAGCACAAGGCATAGGCTACGTTCGCAGATTTGTCATGTGACTGCACCCCTATGCAGGGAGAAAGCCACACGCCCCTGCTTCCCTCCTCTAGGTCATGCTTGGCTGTATGGACAATCTTTGATGACGACAACAACAAGCAAGCTTTGCAAAGGAACCTTTGCCTTAACTGCTAGCACTGAGAGATATGTTCATGCAATCACGAAAAACAGGTACAAGCAAGAAGTACCTGTATAAAAGTGGCTTAGTGCCAATTAGTACCATGCACAGCAAATTGAAACCGCTATATTAGGACATAAGAGTCCCCGCCATCCATCTCACCCCCAAAAAAAAGGCTTAGAACACGTTCTTCACATTTCCACTCTCTGAAACCCTTTCAAGCAGAGTAGCAAGAAAGGTGCGGTAACAGTGGCATGTTAAAAAAAATTAAAGAGCACTGCAGAATCTGCATTAGAGTAATGTGAAAGCGCAGACGCTGCTGTTGGTTGCTTCTGGTTGCTTCTGATTAATTCACTTGTTTACCCATTTTAGTCTTTGGTACTTTCAAAGTACGCGCTAATCCCTTCCTATGCCCTTTTTCGGCTCTACTTCCGGTTGCGTGACGTCACATCCTCTACGTCACATTAATTCACTGCTTGTTTATTCATTTTAGTCTTTGGTACTTTCAAATTGCGTGCCAATCCCTTCCTATGCCCTTTTTCGGCTCTACTTCCGGTTGCGTGACATCACATCCTTGGCGTCACATTAATTCACTTCTTGTTAATTCATTTTAGTCTTTGGTACTTTCAAATTGCGTGCCAATCCCTTCCTAGTCCTTTTTCGGTTCTACTTCCGGTTGCGGGATGTCACATCCTCTATGTCACATTAATTCACTTCTTGTTTATTCTTTTAGTCTTTGGTACTTTCAAATTGCGCACCAATCCCTTCCTATGCCTTTTTTCGGCTCTACTTCCGATTGCGTGACGTCACATCCTTGACATCATATTAATTAATTTCTTGTTTCCCTTTTTCTTGGTCTTCATTACTTTCAAATTGCGCGCCAATCCCTTCCTATGCCCTTTTTAGGCTCTACTTCCGGTCGCCCTAATTGATTGATTTAATTAATTATTTTAGTATTTGATACATTCAAATGTGGTGTCAAGCCATTCGCTAATGAAACCATTTTTGCCTCTAATTAATTACCTAATTAACCTATTGGCCTAATCATTTTTTCGCACACATTATGTCACCCTCTATTGATTGACACCACTCATTAACCTCTATGACTTCTCAATTACAACTGCTGCGGACACGATTTTCGGTGTTTTGCCTCTAATTAATTACCTTATTTGCCTAATTATTATTTCGGACAAAGCATTACTTCACCCTCTATCGATTGACACCACTCATTAATATCTACCACTTCTCAACTACTCACAACTGCTGCGGACAACTTTTACATTTATTGCCTGTAATTAATTACCTAATTAACTTATAGACCTAACTATTTTTTCTGCAGCAACATTATGTCCGCTTCTATCTATTGATACCAGTCATTAACCTCTATCACTTCTCAATTACCCGCAACTGCTACGGACACAATTTTGCAGATGTGGTCTGCGGACAGAAATCTGTGAACGTAGCGAAGTAACGCTTTCGCGTTAAAACACAAAGTTGAGAGGCGGTTGAATGTGTGGCATCTCTACGAGTGCATTCTCCATATGCACTTGATGGTACGAAGTTGCGGAGGAGGAAAAAAGGTTACGAGACAAGGTGAGGCACATGCATTCCTGCAGCGGTCACATCCAGTGTTCGCAAAAATGACTGCAAATATTTTGCACGTGGCAATGATTTCTCTATGAATAAAAATATTTTGAGTTTTGTTAAAAACTGCTCACTGAAGCCTATGAAGTGCCACTCCTAACCTAAGCAATCCACATTCAATAGTACACGCTGAGCTGTACCTGTCCCTGTAAGGTGACTTGAGTGGCACAGGACTGGAGCCAGCCGAGCCAGTGAGCGTCGGGTACTGCTGGCGGCGGTATGCCGTGCGGGTCTGGTAGACATTACTGGGGGCATAGCCCGCGCCATAGCCAGTCCAGCCAGCTCCAGGAGAACCAGTCCTACCGGGGACTGCACGGTGTTTGATGGGGCTGGCTGGTGCAGATACAGAGGCCAGGGAGGGCGAAAGGCGAATGTCACCAGGCACCGAGCTGACTGTTGGAAGGCGGCCACGCATCTGCAACAAAATTCTAGACAAATTAAAAAAGATGCCCGCTGCATAGTCTACAGAGAAACAAATATGAATACATGAATGTCTCTGCGATAAGCATATACTAAGAAGCTTGGCTCTCAGGCATAGCACTGCATTGCCATGAATACTTTGACACTTTGATAGCCGAAAGGTGACGTGACATGCAGATAGCACCTGCTGGCTGGAAAGTGCTGTTCCTTGCTGTAACTGATAATGCCCTCTGCATTAGACTCCCTCCCCTCTCCCCTAAACTTATTAAGGGGTCTTTCTAAGCTCTTGGTAAAAATCTTGCGCCGGCAAGATTTGTCCACGAAATGTGTCAGCGAGATTCTGCGAGTGACAGATACTGCGTCTTTCCTTTCCTGAAAATCAATTATAGGACTTCTGCGAGCTTTGATGCATTCTACGGAACACTGGTTGTGTTGAGCAAGGGGTGCATGATGTACCGTGTGCAGCGGCAATGCTCGGGCTTTTGCATTTTTCCACTGCAGATTCTGCAGTGCTCTTAGAACATTTTTAGGGCACATTTTGAATGCAGGAGCTTGCAAAACGCCACCAATTTGGAAAAGTGAAACATTTTCAGTTCTTAAAATTCTCAAACTCAGTAGATATGCCAGTTTTGCCAACTTTTAAGTCTGAAATTATCTAAAAGAAAGGGGGAATTCCCAGCATGGGAAATCACTGTAGGTCTGTAGACAACTTCCCCCATGCTCTTAACTTTTTCCATTTTGGTGTTAATGCTTAATGCACCCTATTAACAGATGTTTCCGACCATGAAGAAAGTTTTGCTCACATATGTGGAGGAGTTCCTTCATGTGCATTCTTGTATTCTTTATTAGCATAGCAGATTCAACAGCCTACCTATACCTATGTGAACCATGCCAAATTGAAAGACAACACTTGCACATCATTATCTCCTTACATTAAGAAATTACATTATACTACATTAGAATGCAGACTGAATTTAATCTGAAACTTTCAGTTTTAACACTCCCTTACATCAAGAGAACACCCAATCACACAGCTGTCACCTGTGCTACTAATGTTTTGCAACTATAATATAAATTTCCATGCCTCTACTGAAAGGCCATCATAGCTGCTCAGCTTTGGTGATGCCGCAGGACTGACATCTGATGCATTGCTGCTCCCTCTCAATGGAGTATCTGGAAAGGCAAAGCATATCCCATTTACCAATAAACAAGTGCTTTGACATTTGGCATGCTTAGGTCTAAAGCACCGGCAAGCTTTCGACAGACTGCAAAATGTTGCGAGTCGGAAACTGCACACGGCAAAAACTTACCGCTGCCCGCAGTGCTATGGCTGATATTGTCCTCACTGGGCTCTAGAAGAGAAAACGACATGTAGAATCACACCTTATCACATAAACATATCTGCCTCCAAAATCTAACAAAGTCTAGAAAATGAACAAGTATTGAGGCAAAAAAAAAAATGCTATTATGCCAACGTCAGTAAACATAAGAGCTCAACACAGCTAGAACAAAGCAAGGTTCTTAAAAAAACAACAAAAAAAAAACACAAACAAACAAACAAAAAAAAGTTCGACTAAAAAAATCTTGAGCGAGTTGCTTTTTTTAAGAAAACACTGCACAGTAAAAGGCAATATATTATGGACTGCCACAGCAATACAACAGCATATAATACTGCACCAAAAACATGCCCATGATACTCATACACACACTGAGACAGACAGCCAAACTGATTAAGCCAACCCCATGGGAGGCACCAATCCAAGCACTTCCATTAATTGTAAAAATGAACAGCACGGGCATACTGACCGTCATCAGACTGCTGCACGATTTTGGGCTTGTTGCCATGATTCTTCTGTTTTTTCAATGTCCCCAGTTTCTGTTCAACCTGTTTCAACTAGATGACAAGAATAAAGCGAGGAAAAAAAGTTATGGTGTTCAGCACACAGGCCATGTACCAGCAAAAAGGAAGCCCTCCACAACATCAATTCACCTAAAGTGCAGGTGCCAAAATTCAGTGAACACCTGTACACTTACTTTCTCATGAGCCTGCTGATAGCATAACTTGCGCTGCCTCCTCAGACTTCTGTCGGCACTCATGTCATTGGCCAGCCTCAAAGCAGCACTCGTAATCTTGTTCTGCAACTCATACTCCAGCTCTAATGAGCTCATGGTCTCTTCCTGAAATATAAAAATTAGGCACTGAATGGGCACAAAACCCGCCGGTCTGCAAAGAATAAGTGCAGGCACGATATATCGACAGTCCATAGGCTAGTGCCAAAGGTGCCACTGCCACAGACGTGTACACGTTATAATAAAACCCCAACAGATGCATTTCTCCACAAGTCAAAGGGTCAGTAGGTCCATGCGACACCTTCGTTAGCATGTGTCTGGTGCCTATGGGGATCAGCATTTTCATGTATTATTACAGTTTGCTTTGAGCATGGCTTGAGATGGTTTTTCCTTTGAGATTAATGCAGAGTATTCATGCCCCAAAAGAAATTTTAAAAAACTGAAATTCGTCACATCAACAATTTGTCACTACTTCTGCACTCCCGTGCTTCCCCAGACATTTTCTTTTCATGTTCTGTTAAAATGACATAAATGACACCTCCATCAAATTTTTCCTACTCTTCATAAAAATTGGTATTTGCAGAATATTGCAGTTAGAAACTTTTTACACCACTTGTTTGAAACTTGTCATCTTTACAACTGAAAAGGATGCTGTAATAGCCATTTTGAAATGCGTACCGGTATAGCCTAGCCTCCGAAGCCTGCACAAAAATATAAAAAATAAAAGAAAACTGCACTGATCCACACAATTTACTTGCGAAATTGACCAGTGGTAGTCCGTTACATTTTTTGGTGTTTTCTAGCTCAAAAACGCTCTGTTTTCAGTGAAAGTAATGTCTTTACAGTTCGAATGCAGCAACCTGTCGATGCAGGTCAATTTAGATTTTCCTCAGCGCCCCTTTAAGGAGCAATGAACTAGTCCACAAACATGTTCCCCAGGATCTAATTTCAAACTCAAGAAATATCAGCGGCATCGTGCATCAATATGTGCACACCCAGTGTTGCCCCATGTGGAACCCACCTTGCTCTTGGCATTGGAGAGCAGCTGGTCATCCAGAATGAAGGCTGTGCCCACTCGCCGTCGCACTTGGGGCGGGGGTTCCCCCGGTGCCAGCGGCATCTCGGGGGGAACTTCGCCCGTCACCTCGCCCTCCTTGAGGCACACTGCCTTGAGCTCCTCCACCTTCTTGCGCAGGGCTTCCTCGAGGGCCTCCTTGCGGGCCTTCAGCGCAGCTAGCATCTCCTGCTTGGCCCGCTCCGCTTCTTCGCTCACCTGCGGATGGTCTAGGGTGGAAAAAGTCCCCTTCAGGCACACTGCACCCTAAACAGTCAAGTCTCCACGCTGAAGGCTCAATGTGCAGATATGTGGGTACCATAGTAAAGTGAACAGCAAAGTCTGCACAGCCATTTCAAGCCAGGCATGCGAAATGAAGGCAAAAAAGCATCCTGAAGATAAACACCTCCATGTTTTATAGTATCTCTAGTACAGCTCCAGTCAATGTAGATTTTATTTTGTTCGTTTCTTTTGAGAGAACAAGTCCTTTAAAACGCCTAAACTATACTGATTTGCTTGCATAGGCTCTTATGATAGGAGTGAGTCAAAGTCGATACAAATAAAGTGCTGGAACAAGCTCCAAGGTGCGCCATGGAAATATGAGGTCTCGAAAGAAACTGCTGCATGAAACATCTGATATCTTCCTCAATGAAATATGAAATATTTAATGTTTTCTCAATTTCCAATAATAATTTGGTTCTGAAGGGGACATGAATCTATGCCACCACTGTGGCTGATGTCACTCAGAAAACAACATTCAGTAAGCCACAGAGTCTGGAATTGATGTACACAAAGGCTTAACCAAACTCAGTTTATTCACTCATCTGCAGCAAATACTGTATGGAGGTGAAGAAAGAAGTGCACATAAGTATATATTAATGACAATCTACATAAATTCCATTGCTAGAATGGAGTTACAGTGATGATTACAGATTAAGCATTAGCAGTTAAATACTTCTGTTAATTCCCCGCAAGAAGAGAATCAGGTGTAACCATCATGTCAACACTTCTCATAAAAACCTTAAAACAAAACAAAAGGTTCTACTTGCGGCTTCTACACTACAACTATATGAAACACAGTGTAAAGAACTCCAGAGAAGCTTTTGTCAAGTCGATGAAAAATGGTGATTGCGAGTGCCTCATTTATGTTTCTGTGTGTGCAAAACTGCTAATAAGTATAGCTGGGATAGCTTATTTTTCACATTAAAACAGCTACAGGTTATGAGAATGTAACAAGCCATTCAGCGCTATATAAAATACATGAACACAGAAAGAAATACACAGGACGGGCGCTGTTGAAAAATCATGTTTCACCAACGCTAGCCCAGCAATATGTTTTGTTAAGGTTATGAGAAATGTACAAAACAACCCGCTTTGAATTGTATCTATTAATCCTCTTTCATTCTATTCGACTACAGTGCAGATTACTCACTGTGTCTACCCTACATCACTGCGTTGCCCCTCCCAATTTTTAGACCTGTGGAGACGCTTGGCAAGGCGTGCTGGTTAAGAAACTTTTTTCCCCTGGTGGTTCAAGTACCTTCAATCTTGATGGCCGGTAGGCTGTGACAACTCGCACTTCGGCTCAGGTTAGATCCCGTGCTGGCCGATGACAAGGACTGAGAACTCTTGGAAAGTTCAGCAGCAAACTTCTCCAGGCAGCCCTCGTCTTCAATTTTTCGCTAGAAATGCAATAAGAAGGACTCTCGCAAAAAACAAAAAACAAAAACAAAACAAAACACATCATTGGATGTGTCTAGATGAAGCATAGTGATGAAACAACTCCAATGCCAACTGCAGTTAACCTCCCTTTCCATCAGGCTGACAGCTAAGAAGCAGTTTTGTTGGGATGCGCAAAGACGAGGCTGCAAAACAAGGTTAAGGTTGCCCATATGACCAAGCTTCCTATTTTGTGCATGCGTGCTGCATTGCATCTTTCAGTATGAAAGTGCTTTCATATTCAAAACACTGTCACTTTTTTTTTATTGCTCAAGCAAGTCTGGCAAAGAGCCAAATGTTTCACACAAGTGATAGGGGCCCATTGAAATAAAAAAATGCCGCAGATCCCGAAGCAATAAGCACCTTATGTGGGCTTTAATGCTGTGCCGCACAAGACACAGCAATGCCATTTTTTTTTTTAATATCTTTACCTTTCCAATGTTATTGTCCAGGTAAAACTGATGTTGTGCTATGGCCATCGACCAGATGCTTTTTGTCAAAGCAGGCGTAGCAGCAAACCAGACAACCACGGTAACATTGCCTGGTCCAAATGTCCGTCTGCTCACAGATACCCTGGAATGGAAAAGCAAAATGTAAAAGTGTCGTGACATCCAAGACACTGCATGTGAGAAAACTACCATGGCTGTGCTTCAAGCAAGTGCAAAGCTGTGAGAAGCAACACAAGTGGGGAAAAAGTTAAGCATACTGGCAAAAAAAATGAAGGAAAAATGAGGGGCTCAGAGATACACAGCAAGGCAGCCAAAAGCCAATGACACAAGAAAAGCATAGGTTTTTTTTTTCTTCTGTACTGTTTACCGATGTTAAATAATAATGTAATCATAAGAGACAACTGATTACAAAGCAGAGTAAAAAACAACCACATGTCACTGGTGGGATCCAAACCTACGACCTCCAAATTTCCCGCCTGTTTGCGACACTGTTTAATCTTCTGCTTTCTTTGGTTGCATGTAACATACCCTTTGAGAGTGCTCACTAGTACCACCCTCATCCATAGCAGTGAACGTGGAGTGTCAGGAACGATGAGAGGCGAGTAATAACTCTCTTATGCTACCTATGACATCAAGACTGCCGAATTTGAGGCCCTCGTAATGCTAACTAGCAAAAAAATGTAATGAAAATGAGAGGCCTGTTATGGGATACGTAGGAATGCTCGGCACTAGCTCAATCACTGGGATCCTCTTCTCCTCAGACACGACAATGCCATGCACAGCTAAGGCTGGATGCTCGGAGTTCGTGGTGTCGCACAGTTACACACAAACTACCTGCTTTAACCCTTTAAGGGTTCATAACCACCCGAGTTCATTATGAACGATTTCCACTTTCGCTTATTATGAGCTCAGCTTGTCAAATGGTGTCTTACATTTAAAACATGGATGGCAGCACCCACTTTATCATCTGCGATTTTTAAATTAGTGTTTTAAATACCATGTTTTAAAAACAATATTGAATGATTTCATGTAAAAAAAAATTACTGAGCCAATTTGGTACCCCCTTCCCCTTTTTTACAGAGCCTTTTCAAGGTGTTAATAGACACACCCCTGGGATGGGGAGCGAACTACTATTTTAAAGAAAAGCATTTCTCTTAAGAAAGCCATATCAGCTCGCAAATTTTACTAACACTACGGGCTATCTCCCTTTAAGTACTGGTCACATATGACACTGTGAATAAATAAATAATAACTGAACACTGTAAATCTCAACCTCAACAAAGAGCAACAAGAAAGGTCCGAGAGAGCAGGTATAAACCTTTGAATAACATGCTGACGAAACCCCTCATTTTTTTAAACAGTGCCACATGCACTGTGCAACAGCATTCAGATTATTTTGATAATCTTGAACAAACCCTGGCTGTTGCAGAATAGTACAAACAAAGCACCATTCAATCAAAGAAATGAACTCCATCAGACTTTTGGCTTAAAGTGCGGCCTGTCCTATGTATGCAGATTGTCCCATGTTTTTTTACGTAACAAATCTTGTCTGGCTTATCAGCTTCTTAACATCTTTACACAATTTCAATCAAACTTTCCAATCATGGCATTAAGTGCACAGGGCCAGATACACAGCAGTACAAGTCTAGAAAGAATAACTTACACAGACAAACAGGTTGCATTCTAGGCCATTCCAATATGATGCTGCAGTAACTGTTAGCTACAAAATTCTGCTCTATAATCAATCAGAAGCCAGGGGAGTGATAAAATTGTGGCGCCAACTCCACAAACCAGCAATGTGTTTATATCACGAGCTGGGCTTTTTGCATGTGGCAAGAAGAAAATGGTAGATGTAAAATACGGAGAAAAGGGGCACAAAATAATAATCTAAGTGCGATGTCAGCACTGTTTACAAGGTTAAACCTGCTTGCAGCCAACAACCTACTACGTGGATCCTAACCATTTGGAGAATGCAAGCAGCTGAGGCAATATTTCAAGGGGCTGACCGTCAATGGTGCTTTCACTAATGTCTGACGCCATGCCTTGCAACAGGTGGCACCTCATATACAGTGCCATCCTTTTGTTAGTGTGCACTACCATGAATGATAGACCTACAAGTTCAACTTAAAAAGCTGAACTTGTGTTGATTCCTGAACTAAGATGTCAGAATATTATCCCAGGTGTGCCAAGCAGCATTACTGTCATCAGAGAAGTCAATTTAAAAACATTAATGATTCATGATATGAAGGAACGTGAAAGTTTGAGTGTAAGAGAAGAAGCTTATTGATGATCATCCTTCTCTTCAGTTCATGTGAATGCATGGAGTCAAGACAATACTAGAAAGGAATTTGTAGATCTACATTCAGCTTTCACAACATCCGGTTCTACTCCTAAAGCCAAGTGTATAATGGGTGCCACATCCCAGACAATAGCTGCTTCTGAAGTTCAAAATGCTCCCCCACATTAGAAAATGGTTTGTTGTTCTGCTCTACACAGCAGAGGGGGTCGTCTACCCACTAAATGCCACAACAAGGGAAATGTGAAAGTCGAGACATCGTGTAACAAAAGGCACGAGAGCACTTACTGGGTTGTGGAGTCACTAATGGCATCAGCCAGGGGGTCAAACCCTTCAGGGGGTGCCTCTATCACATCTTCGTACACATTGAAACTGCTCAGGGCATGGACCACTCTACAAGAAAAACAGCAGCAGCGAAGATGGGGAAGGGTCAGCTAAACTGAGGCGTTGTGTTTGGCAGCTCAGGGCTCTCTTAAGGCACGCATACATGCAACCTATATGGTCGGTGTTTTGCTAAGACAGTTTTAAGATGGTTTCTCCACCACCATTAAGTTAAATAAAAAAAAAAAAAAAGGAAGAAACTTTGAGAGCACTGCAGACCTCTGGATTGGAGAAAAGCAAAAGCATATGTGTTGGCTGCTCCTTAGCAGCTCCTTGAGTGTCATGGGCTTCACAGTCATGCACATTGGATCTCTGATTTGACTCATGACAAGTGACTATGACTCATGAGTAAACTATGACTCACATGACATGACCAGGCATGACATGGTATTATATATCACTCGTTATTACATGTGCAGTCATGACTACCAGTCTCATCTTAATGCAACGTCATATCACACGTTACATTTTGCTTCCATGTTTTTCTTCCACATTTTGTGGATACATTTTTGCAAACGTAGACAAGTAAGGCTTTCACCTTAAAAGTGAAATTATCAGTTAAGGCTTTCACCTTAAAAGTGAAATTATCAGTACACAGCTGTTCAGTTCAACGGGGGAAGCTACTGAGAGAGCTATTTGTGAGCTAATAGGCAGGTTCTTTCTAGGTTCTTTCTGCAAAACATTATGAGACAACAGTGTAGCAGCTGTCTTCCATGAACAAAAACAGGTATGCACACTAGATATCGACTTAATATTCACTAAAATCCTTTGCAAGAATGAAAATAATGTAAATAAAATTCCTCCTAAAGAAGTCTGCAAAGAAAAAAAAAATAGTACAGGGAATGCAGCATGCTAAGATTATTCCTGGGCCAACTTTCTCCTTCACCAAGAATTTCCTAGGGTTCAGTGCTTACCTCCGGGGGTTATGGACTTCAATTGAGAATTTTTTGTCTCGAAAGTAAAGGTTCTCCAGGAGTTTCCACTGAAAGAACTGTTAGAAAAGAAATTGCATGAATGTAAGAAAAGGCATTAACTAAATGAAAAGAAAGTGAATGAAGCCTTCAATGTGGCATGGCTTACTTGTGCTGCACAGAACAATAAAGGAAATATAAAAGAAGCTTTCGACTTATGTGAACATTAGCAGTACACTAAGCAAAAATCCCTGCAAGGGTAGATAGCTACTATACAACATGATGTAAGGAAACTTCAGCAGTAATTTAATGCAGCAGGCAAGCAATAATTCAAACCCGGACAATTCGCACATTCAGCTGATTCAAACAGAAAGCAGCTGAGGTTTCAGGTTTTTAGTGCCGTGTCATTTGAAAAGTCTGCCCTCCTACCAAATAACTCGAGTGCAGTCTGAAGGGTTGGATCGGTACTCCAAGCGATCCAAGGCGGCCTGTCGCTGCATTTTGTTTTCTAACCTTCGCTGCTAGTCCACCCAACTTGTGGCATCATCATCATCAACCTGGCTATGCCCACTGCAGAGCGAAGGCCTCTGCTATATTCCTCCAATTAGCCCGATCCTGTGCTAGCTGCATCCACTTGACCCCTGCAAGCTTCTTAACCTCATCCGCCCACCTGACTTTCTGCCGCCCCCTGCTACGCTTTCATTCCCTTGGTATCCAACTTGTGGCAATAGTGACTAACTGCCGGGCATCAGCGAGCCAAGCCCAGGCACCTCACCATTACAGTGCAATGTGCATTCCCATTATATCTGTTTGTATGGGCCAAAAAAGCATGCCCATCACGAACTGCTCGACGCATGGTGAAGCCTCCTTACACAGATGGCGTTGTTTGTGAAGGCTCCGCAGCTACTTTGTTGCACCAGTGAAGGAGATCGCGAAAGGCTGTAGTATTCTGAAGCAGTTCTGCTTTCGAATTCTCGACAGTTGACATGCAATACAGCATGAAGGAATTGAGAAAAATCGTCATTGACATAGTTTCCACGCAAGAGCAATTGTACACAGCCCATTTTTTTCATCATTAAATTTACTGCAGGGCAGAACACTAATGAAAAACTTTTTAACATAATTCTGACATTTTCGCTAGTTCCTTGAGGCCTCAGTTCAGTAAAAGTGGTTTTACTATAACGGGAAGCCATGTCAACTTTTTTTTTTCCAACTAAACAATCAGTTATAACTGCTTGTTGAGTAAACATTGATCTTTCATCCATATTTTATCCTGTGCAAATGCTTTTGGCAACCTTTGTTCAGAATATTGTTCTAAGACAATGTTTTCATGCATAGACACACATGAGGCACACCATAATATGACCTGCACCGCTGATAATTCAAATAATAATTAATTTGAATTATTGAGAGTCTATTATATTGCTGCTGATCAATAGAACTTTTCAGTGGGTAGCCTAGCACCATTCTATAAGCATAACTGCACTTCAAAAATCCCAATTGAGGGTATTAAACACGCGGCCTGCAGAGCTGTGTTGTGCAGCCCGCTGGCTCCGTGAATTGGCTTTACCACCACACTTGTTTTCTAAATTAAAAAAAAAGAAACCTGAAAGGCCTCTTCCCAACATAGTACATGTTCTCAGTGGAAATGAAAAAAGATATCGCCCCTTAGTCTACGTGAACTTTGGACTGACGTTAGCTGCATTCAAGAGTAAGACTCTGGACAACCCAACCGCTCTTTCATCTCCAAGTCTGCATTTCTTAATTATAAGTGACTGTGGTAGTTACCAACCATTATACTCTTTTTCTGGCTTTCTCCCAGTCATCTTAAAGTCGTGCCTGCTTGGCGCTTAGAGGAGAGAATCGATCATGTGTCGCCTTTTTTTATACAAACAATGTGTGTGTGTGTGTGTGTTAAGGGTGTGGGGGGGGGGGGGGGGGTGAACCAGACATTTCATGCAATTTTCTTTCTTCTATTATATGCCTTATTTTCTGGCTCTTGGCCCCCGAAGGAGGACATTTTCCCAGTGTGGCCCGCATAGCAGCACAAGTTTGGAACCAAGAATGCACAAAGCTTGAATAGAAAGATGACATCTTTAATGCCCTCACTCAGCACTTTTCTCAGAGTTCTGCCCCAAAGTGATTGTCTCTTCCCTCAAAAATGCAGAATGTAGCAGCACACCTTTCGAGGCGTCTTCTTGTCATTGTAATCATACTGGCTGACCCCCTTACAGCTGAGGCCAATCCACCAGGGAATGCCACCCTTGTCCTGCGTCAGAATACAAAAGGGGGTCAAGACCTGTCTTAGCCAAAAACTCTTTATTTAATATGATGGTTAGCTATACTGTGTGAAACTCACCTTAACCTCATAAAAATGAATGCCATATGTGGGCAGGTTTTCTACAAGGTTCATGTACCTGGAAAATGACTCACAATTATTACAGTTTCCGCCTTTGTAGCACAGTAAAAATAAAGAATGTGCATTAAAATTTGAAAGCGTGACACATTTATGTTTCTTTGAAATGCACCAGCCAATAAAGTTTCTAAAAACACCCAGAAAACTCACGCAATAATCGCAGAACCCCTTGAGCGTCCTGCTAGCTGCTGATAATGTTCAATGACTTTGCCTTCACTGAAAGTGAAGTACAAGAAATTTATAACACTGCTCTAAACCACAGTGAACGTAGAGATAATTCAATGATACAGTCAAGCCCCGTACCCCTCCTCTTACCAGTAAGAAATGGACGGATGTGCTTTGAGAGTGCTGGTAGGAAGAACAGGAAGTTTCTTGAGATGCGTTTTTGTGGTTTGATCACTGAAAAGTAAGCACAGAAAGTAGAGATTATACATCTATACTCACAGGGAGCATTATTTAGCATACAAAGATGAGAGGTCAGAAGAAGCGACTCAACAAAAGCAGATTCTAAAATCAAAACTCAGAATGCAACCGGATAGAGAACATATTGGTCCAAATGCTTACTCAACATAGTTCCCATGTGTTGCTTGAAGGACTAGAGCAGCAAGTTGAAACACTGTTTCAGAATCCGCTTCCAATGCACCCTGATCAGGATGAGACCATTCCGTTAATTGCAATGGCTCGTGCAAGTCAGAACAGAGTCAAATGGTAAAAGCAACAGGACTTGCCTTGGCAATGAGTGATTTGCACTGAAGGTAAAGGGCTTCTACTGTGGCACTATCTTTCAGCAAAGAAATGCTTTCTACATAGTACCTGAAATTAAAAACAAAAACACTTCTTTTGTTTTCGGATTCAAGCACTGCAATGACTTAATCTCTAGCTGCTACTTAAGCTCCGGCTACATATATAAGCTTCCGACCTCCTGCTTACGAGCTTGAGAAGCTAAAGTGATTCCTCAAAATGAGAGAGCCCGGAAATTATCAGCTCAACAATCATGAGCCAAGGTCAGCCATTACTCAATGCTGAGCATGATAAATTACCACAGGGCTTACTGTTCAACTAGGATAACACTCAGCTGGCACCGATAAGCAACAGTCAACATGAAACCAGGGAGGTAAGTGATTTGCAAATAGAAATTTGGTGCTTCCTGTCATTTGGTACAGCACTATGCCCCCACTATCAAGGCTACAGCGTGAGCTCTGAAATTAAAAAATGGACAACGCCCTGGCATGGACACCTCTGTGGCGTCAAGAGATCTAACTGCAAGTTGTTGTTTTTTTGGGTTTTTTTTAACGTGTTTTCATGCTGTAGCCTTTTTGTATCACTCGCTAATGGTTCCTCTAACAGAAAAGCCTCCATGTTTTTCCTATGTCTAACGTTAGTGCTGTGGTCTTGACCCAGGCTGTCTGATTCAGTCACAAGCTCCAGAGAAGTTCTGTACAATGCTTTTTGCTGAACGGTACCCACTGCATTTTACATCCCTATTCCATTTCGAAGATTAAGCAAAATAAAAATGGGAATGCAAAAGTGCTTCTACCATTTTTTGGGCTATGTGCCCAGCCAGCTACAAAGAAAGTGAACATTATGATCCAAACGTTTTCGCCAAACAAAAAGCAATATATGCAAATGCTTAGGCTTACTTGACCAGAAAGTAGAGCACCAAGGAACCCTGAGACGTCTTCTTGGGCAGGTCATGCTCGAGAACCCTTTTGTCGAGCTGAAGCCAGTGGTAGTGGCCCCTGAAACAAAGGGAACATGTTATTTGATTTTCATTGCACCAAAAAGAAAGCATCCCGCCAGGACAACAAAGTTCTTCACTATGGTACACAAACTACCAAAATATTGCTGAGTTGCTGGACTTCAGTAGAAAAAAGATCTTCACTATGACAACATTGGAGAAATTCTTTGTACAATTCCTGTTCCGCACAAATCTCTTACTACCATGCAATTATGCATTCTTCGATGCATAAACCTAAATACACTCCTTACTCCTGCCCATTCTTTTCTCTACCGTATCAGACACTCTTCTGCGTGCCCTAATTGTGCTGAACCCTACGGTAATTTAAAACACTGCATTTTCTCCTGCCCCGTTGCAATTCAGTCCCCTCATTTGCTATACTCTTTTTCCTCAATGTGGCGGGTTTGCTAGTCACAGACCAGCTGACAAACCAGTTGGCCTTGATGATCCTGGCCCAGGACATTCTCGACGCTTAATAGTGTGTCTCAATAAAGATTTTTTCTCCTTCTCCTATCACTGTGTCGACTACATGAGAAAAAAGCAACAGGTGCTAAACATTTGCTATTAACTTTAAGAAAGCTACCCACCACTGCTGTGCTTTACTGTTGCTACTACAATATATAGGCCGAACAATTCTCTGAAACAGAACTCATTACATTAACCAAAACACGGATATGGTGCAAAAAGAAACTTTTTCCTTTATACAAATACCTTTCGTTACACACCTAGCAAAGTTAATGCATGATACTAAGATAACCTGCAAGCAAGACTCCATGTTGGTGAAGCCCATAGTGAACTTACTATAACCTTCTTCCCCTCTAATATTCACATTTTGTTGCATGCAGGTGTAGAGCAGAAAAATGCACTTTTACAAATTCTGCTTTCCTTTCTTCTCCATGCAGCATCCACTTACGTTTCATCAAGAAATGCCAAGCCAAAGTACTCCTTCTCTTTGAGGTTGAAATGGGAAGCCACCATATCAAGGAGATCACAGGCATAGAGCCTTGGCTGCAAAATAACAGAATATAAATTACTGCAATCACAATGGCAGCCCAAAGCTGTGAAAAAGAAAATGACCTCTTTTAATCTTCTGAGGATTTCTCAGTGAGCTATGGAATGCTTTTTGAGCATTGCAAACAGCATTCATTCAAAAACATAGAAGCCCTTTTAGATCAAGTACATAAGAAAAAGTAACCGGAACTATATGATGAGCAGTAAGTTAGGAGAGACGCCTGAAGCCAAGAAATCACTCTGTATGCAAATAAAACATAAACCACTAGAGCTTGAACACTATTTGCAATGTATGCACAAAAAGCAGACAGTGAATGAGACAGGGGAAAAAACTCAAGAGAGCTGAACATGCAAAATTAATTGCCTGGGCGATCTGTTTACTCAGCTGCTACCCACGTAATAAATAGAGATTTTGTGCTTATATTTTAAAATGTAGTAATGGGCCAGAATCACACAACCATAAAAAGCGAACGGAGTACTATTTTTCACACCTTTAGATTTGCCTGCCGAAATCAACCATTGTGTTTACACACAAATAGGTCCTGCAACAATGTGTATATCATTCGTCAAGAGAGTACACAACTATGTTGAGCTACACACGTGAAGAATAAAATGTTAGCCATTAAGTGCAGAAGATATACCATACTTATTTCAAGAGTATTAAACTTATTGTCAACTCTCCCGATTTCCTCTGCCACTGTGAATAGATTACATTATTTTAAGGAAGACTAAGAGCACAGAAGAATTTTGGCCAGCTCTGTTTTCAAAAACAGTATTCCCAAGTTAAATAACATAGTTTCGTGATGCTACTGTCCCAGTGCAGGAGAAAAAGAGAGCAAGTCAAGTTGCTCAGTACCATTCTATTGGCTTGAATCTGGGACCTTATCCAAATATACAGAAGAGGCAAAAGACACAAAGGGGGAAATCATCATCTGCCTCTGAGCATTTTCCTGCAACTTTCCTGCCTTATATTGAACGGTAGCAGCAGCCTAGATGAAAACTATTAAACTTACTTCCTGATGCCAAAGCTGCGCTATTTGGGCTATGCACAAACTGTCTGTATGACAAGCCCTAACCCTTTCCTGAAGGACACTTATTATTATATAACCAGACTTCCCATTCCAACAGAAGCTGGCAATAAATATGAACGCCAAAAGTCATACAAAGGGGAGAAGTAATGCTATCATCATAAATAAAAAGACGCGCAAATAACACAGACATAGGAGAAGACAGGACGAGCACTAAACATCAACTGAGGATTTACTTGCAACAAAGGGAACATAAAAGCACTTGGTGGCACATGCGCACTCTAGTCAAAACCAACGATCAAAAATTAATCAAAAGGGGGCAAACTGTTCCTTAGGTACACTTTTTCTTTTTCTGAAAGGGTGATTGAAGGCGCACTGACACACTTATCGCCTTCCCTGCATCAGTTATCACACCGGCTGAAAAAGGTTGGAGAGAAGTGCGGGGTGGACGTTTTGTTCACCGCCCCCGAAAAGCTGGTGCGCATGTGCAAAGCCGTTAATGAGGACAGGAAGCCGATCTGCACCAAAAAACACGAGCGCAAGTTTGTGTCCTGCATTGCCGGCGTCGTTTACTGCATACCTCTCTCCTGCGGTAGATTCTACGTGGGGCAGTCTGGTCGCTGTCTTAATGATCGATCACGAGAGCACTGTTAGCTAGTGGATTCATTGGCGAGGGGGCGGCCATTTGGCCAATCATTGTAAGCATTGCGGGTGCGTGCCGGCGTTTGATGCCATGTGTGTGCTTGGTAGGGGAAACACAAGGTTAAGGCATGAGATATGTGAAACATATCACATTAGCAGGGAAGGCGATAAGTGTGTCAGTGCGCCTTCAATCACCCTTTCAGAAAAAGAAAAAGTGTACCTAAGGAACAGTTTGCCCCCTTTCGATTAGTTTTTGATCGTTGGTTTTGACTAGAGTGCGCATGTGCCACCAAGTGCTTTTATGTTCCTGTTATTGCAAGTAAATCCTCAATTGATGTTTAGCGCTCGTCCTATCTTCTCCTATGTCTGTGTTATTTGCGCTAGTCTTTTTATTTATGATGACACACCAACCAGCCCAGCTATCTGCTTTGACTGCTTTAATGCTATCATATATATATATATTACGCTACCTGAATGAGGATATCAAGACGACGCTCATCCAGGAGGACCACTTGACTCCGCCGCCCATCGCTCATCTGCGCAGCAAGGGAATTAATTTTAATATTAAAATTTAAGAAAAGAGCATGGACAGTGAGATGGCCGAACACCTGCACAGAATAGCACAAAAACCCATGTAATGAGATCACACATACACACAAGTTGCACTTGCAAAGCTGATAGGCATCCCGGCAAAATGACTAGCAGACTACATATTGTTCCTGCATTGCAAGCCGGAATAGCAACAGTACAACTCAGTAGTTTGCTACAAGGTGCTGTACACAATGTATCGGTGTGGTATTTATTGGAACCTTAAATGTGGGCATACAGAATATGTTCAGGTTGCTATAATATTGAAAAGTGTTAACCAACCATTCAAGAGGTTTCTCTGGAACAATACATTTACAATGAGAATCAACGAATATGCACTGCTGAAATGGCATTAATGCCAATGTTTGTAGATATCAGAATGTCAAGCCATAGTGAGTGCTGCAGTACAAATGCTGCATCCTTATGTGTACATTTTGCAGCGGCTTGACTAAAGCAATGTCCCTCCCAAGGTGTTACTTCAGGCTTTTAGAAGAGAGAAAGGAAATGTTAGCACGGGCAAACATAACAGTTACATAAGGATGGCCTAAATGTGAAGCAGCTGCTTAAAAAAAAAACAATAAAATAAAGACTAAAACCAGACCCGTGTGAAAACAATACCAGTCATGCCGGGAAAGACGGTATGCTTCCACGGTTCACAACAGCAAAGACGCAGGACTGAGAGAAACGAGTGCGCACGGCCGGCTGACTACGTGGACAAGCGCTCACAACGAATGCAGACTCAGGTCGTTGAGAAGCGGAATGAACCACGGACACTTCTCGCGGACCTGGCTGAGACAAACCTTGAATCGCCTTGGGACGAACAAGCGCGCGCGCCAGCTCGAAAGCGAAACCGCCGCGCCTCTCAAACTCACGCGGTACTTGGACGAGTCTTCGAACAGGCTCAGCGTGGAACCGTACATAGATCGCATCGAGGGCCATCGCCGCATCTTGGCTCACCCAAGAGTTTTGGCACACGCAAACAAAATTCCGCGACACGCTGTCACGCAGTAGCGGAGCCAGCCCGCAAAAGAGACGAGTAAAAAGAAACGTCGTGAAGAAGTGGATCGCAACGAATGGAGAGGGAGGGGGCGAATAAAACAACACGCCGTTGTACAGAGGCGACAGCGGTCGCACGCGGAAACGAATGCGCCCGCGTCCGGCGGAAGCATGCGCTTCCGCCGCCTACGGCCTGACACTTCCCGTCAGCCGCGGCTGGGGGGCAAGGCGAGGTGGAAAGAAAAGGAGAAAACGATCTGTTGCCCCGTACGTCAGACGCTCGGATATCATCGCCACTCGCCGTCATAATTTTTTCCACTTGCCCAAGCACAAGCAAAGGAAATTTTGAAAAATAAAGGGCGCAATCAGCCGCTACCGGCACGCCGGCTATCGTTGGTAGGCGCAGAAGTGTGACTCAGCAATTTCCGCCCGCGAATGCGGAGTCCTTAGTCCTGCTATCAATGGCGATTATATGCTGCTCTCTGAGAAGAATGAACGCGGGAAATGCTTCGTTCGTTCACAATATACCGATTAAGAAATAAAATCAAGCTCATGCACGTTTACAATGTGCAGATTTGATGTGTGCCTTTTCTGCAGCCACGCACAACAGTAGATGCAGCTGCAACGTATACTACACGTGTGTGCAACCAAGGCGCAGCAACCAAGAATAAAAAAGCGTCTGTTGATGGCCGCGCTCAGTGTACAAGTGTTTCGGCGAAGATCGCCCGCAGTGTTTAAAGGGCGATTTGAGATTAAAGATTGGCACAGTAAGAATAGGCAGAGCAGCATGGCCCGCGCAGAACAGAGAAGGCGTGACGTGAGCGTTGCTCACAGCCGAGCGATTTCTGACAATGTCGTCCGTGATGCATATGCAGATAGAGAGAGAGCTACGCCCAGACTAACTGTGCACCAAGACCCAGTGCTTAAAGTCAAGGCTTAAGACCCAAGGCAATTAAGTCTCAGAGGGATCCAGAAGACTCCCCCCCCCCCCTCCCCCTTAATTACCAGTATCCAAGAAGGGTGTTACGGACTGCATGAATGCGAATCATTCAACCATTTTTTTTTTTATTTTTGTCTTTGGTGGTTGGAACATTTGTGCTCTAATCATATCGAGAATTTCGCAGAGAGTTTTAATAAGAACAATTCACATGTTTCCTGAAACCCGAGAAAAAGAAAAAAAGTCGATCGCAAAACACAGATTGACTGATGTATTCCTGCACACCCGCCAATTACGCTAGTTCATTTCGCAGGTCCGTCATGCTCGGTCGTCTGTCAAGCAGACCAACCTTGTTGTTCACATAATTTATTAATTTTTGCTTCGTTCCCTGGCGAAGCAAAGTTTTCACAGGTTTTATTTTCCTCATTTGAATCTTTTTACGTTGTAATTAAATCTCGCATTTCTGTAAAGTGTATCAAACCACAAGTTTATAAATCGCATTCAAAGCACATTTATTTGCAATACTTTTCACTTGTCTACTTTTATGAAATCATGCATATACCAGCCCGTCGGGACTATTCAGAAACACTACATTTGCCCTCAATGTCGAGTCCTATAAAATAGTGGCTTCGCGAAAAAACAACAACAAAAAACAATAGAATATTTGATACGCTATCAATGCCGACGCTTTGTTTCACAGTGAGCTGTCTTACGCCACATATCGTCGAGCACAATGACATTGTGTGGAGATTAACTTTTTTTGATTGTGTGTCATAAACTGAGCAACAACAACAAAAAAAAAAAAAAACAACTTTCAAAAATGATTTCTCTCGTATGTACAGAACGATTCTGCGCAGCCGGGCAACCAGCCTCTCTCTCTCTCTCTAATTATATCAACTGGAAGCATCAATTCATATAAATGGTCGGGCCCAATGGGTGGCGAAAACGCAACTGGCTTTGTTTTATTATTATTATTATTATTATTATTATTATTATTATTATTATTATTATTATTATTATTATTATTATTATTATTATTATTAGACTAGGAAGACGCGCATGCGTGGACGTCAACGGCGACGTTAGACGTGGCGATGACGTCGTTTTGACATGCGGTAGCGTCTGCGGAGGCCCCGCGGAAAGCGCTGTGGCCGTGCCAGCACCAACAAACGGTACACATCAAAGAAACTTCATCAGCGACTGTTGTCATCTACGTTTCGCAGAAAGGGCGCACAAGAGCGTTATTTTCGACTGCAGGGCAGCAACGTTTTTAAATCGCGCTGTCTCAAACGCTTCCCACTCCATCCGACCCTGCGCAACCCGCGGGGCCATTCGTTCGTCGGCGTTCAAGGTTACGCAAGCGGGACTCATTTCTTTATGTTTCCTCCTTTGCCCGTCGTGCCTCTTTCCAAAGGCGCCAAAGAGAACGTTCGTCCGTGATCCCGTTGCCGCAGCGGTTGCCGGAAAGAACCGCGGGATAAGCTAATAATACGCTGCGCACGGTTTTTAACGCCTCCGAAAACAACGCTGGGTCGACAGAGGGTTACCCCGCCGGGATGGTGCAGTGGTAAGACGCCCGACTACTGTGCCGGAGTACCCGGGTTCGATCCCGACCTCAGAGGCTGCGTTTCGATGGAGGAGACAGAAACATCTGCAACGAGCAATTCATAATTTCAAGGGCAATACGGACCAACTTGCACAGACTCTACGGGATCAGTATCTGTGTCAAGTCCAAGATACCCGTGGACAGGAATATCTCTATGCAGGCAGAGATAATCCGGATATGGATCGTCCGTTCCAGCTCCATGATCTGCGGGCAGCTCTTGCTAAAATAAAACGGGGTACCGCTCCCGGCAGGGACAAGGTTACGGTCAAACTTTTGGCCAACCTTCCTGATCCGGCGTATGATTCCCTGCTAAAATATATTAACGCAATCTGGAAAGAAGAAGCACCCCTCCCCCTAGAATGAAAAACAGCGCATGTCACCGTCATCTCCAAGCCGGGCAAGCCGATCAATGCCGATCACCATCTCCCTAACGTCTTGCGCAGCCAAGCTCATGGAAGGCATGGTTCGAGATCGCCTCTCTGAATATCTGGAGGAACGCAATACTTTCGCAGACACGATTCTCGGCTTCCGACCTCAGAAGTCAGTACAAGACATTCTGCTTCAACTCAGCCACGCGGTACTCACGACTGTCGAGCACCCTCACAATGACGAGGTGGTTTTCGCCTTGGGTTTGAAGGGTGAATTCGACAACGTGAAATACAGTGTCATCCTCGCTCACCCCAGCGAGACACAATGCGGACACTTAATTACATAAAACAGTTCTTAACGGACCGTGAAGCCTTTATCCGCATTCAGGACAAGGAGCACGGTCCTTATACTATGGGTACGCGGGGCACGCCACAAGGCTACTCTTTAATTTGGCAATATGCTTCATCTCCCTGCCCAACTGGGTGAGGTTAAAGGTATACAGCATGCGTTGTATGCCGACATCACCATTTGGGCTACAGAGGGCAACATTGGTCAACTGGAGGACCGCCTGCAGACAGCGGTGGGCATAGTGCATCGCTATGCTACGTACTGTGGTCTCCAGTGCTCTCCTCAAAAATCAGAATTCGTGCATCTTTGCCCCTCGTCAAGATGCAGGACACCAGTACTTCTCTCTCTGGCTAGTGGACCCATACGCGAAGCCACTGAAATTAAAGTCCTCGGACTCTTTATTCACAAAAATCGTCAGGCTGACACGACACTAGCCAAGCTTCGCAAGGTTGGCGACCAAGTGGGCCGCATGGTCCGCCGTGTCTCCAACAAGCGTGGGGGTCTCAGAAGCAGGGATGCGATGCGACTCGCCCATTCTTTTGTAACGAGTCGAATTCTTTATTCGACTCCATACCTGCACTTGCGCAAGCATGATGAAGACATCCTGGAGGTTAATCTCCGCAAGATAATCAAGAGGGCGCTCGACCTCCTGATCTCTACCTCCAATACGAGGCTCCTTGCATTGGGGGTGGTGGACACCTATCGGGAGCTGAGCGAGGCGCACCTCATCAATCAATACACGCGTCTTGCCCAGACCGTGTCCGGTCGTCGCCTTTTGGACCGGCTACATATACAACACAACCATCACATTAAGGAAAGGGTACAAGTGCCAGAGCTATGGAGAGGCGCCCTCCGTGTTCGACCCCTTCCTACCAAAATGGACAGAGAAGACCACAATGGATGGCGTCAGGCGCGGGCGAATGCCCTACACAGCCATTATGGCTCTAAACACAATGTTTTCTATGTGGATGTTGCGGGCCCGCACCATTCCAGGGGAGGATGGTACACGGCTGCAGTCGTTCACGAGGAAAGATAGGTGAACGGCCTCACTTTTAGGGCCCCTAGCGCAACCCACGCGGAGGAGGTAGCAATCGCCCTGGCTGCCTCCCACCCTCAATCTAAATTCATCCTATCTGACTCGCGAGGGGCCTGTCGGAATTATGAGCTGGGCTGGATAACGCCTACAGTCCAAAGAGTACTTTGGACGGGATCAGGGTCCCCAGACCCGATTTCTCATTTGGACTCCAAGCCACCAGGGCCTGCCAGGGAATGAGGCCGCCAACTCGGTCGCCCGCGCACTCACTAACCGGGCCCCCAGCGTAGACCCTGCCGATCTGGACCAGGACACACATGCTCTCTTAACTTTTCAAGAAATCTGTGCCTATTACCGGGACTCGCACCGTCAGTAGCCGGCTCCTCTCAAGGGGCAAGGGAAAGCGGGCGAAAATACTTCTTACTAACACTCTACTGTGCCCGGCAGTACTCAAACATTTCGACCCTTCCTTTTCTGGCCTCTGCCCTTTCTGTGGAGAGGTGGCTGACACCTTCCACATGGTCTGGGCATGCCAGCTAAGTCCTTCTCTTTTACCCATAACCCCTTCCCCTACCCGAGAGGACTGGGAGGCGGCCCTGCTCGGCTGAATGTATTTAGCGGCACAACAAGCGCTGGTCCAGCGAGCTCGTGTGGCGGCCCAGACCAATGGAGTCCCGGAATAAGGGAATTCACCTAGTATTGTAAGGAGAGCGGCCCACATAGGGGTGGCTTCCCAAGCAACCTCTCCTTTTGTAATAAATGCTTTCCACCACCACACCGTGTGCTGCGCGATGTCAGCGCAAAGATCCCCAGGTGGTCGAAATTACTCCGTAGCCCTCCACTAATGCTCCTCTTTCTCTCTTTCCACTTTCACTTCCTTCCTTCCCTTACGGCGCGGTTCAAGTGTCCACAAAAACAAGTGTGACAGATACTGCGCCATTCCCTTCCTGTGAACCAATTAATTACCGACAGAGGCAGAGCGCTGTAGCGCAGAACTACGGATAAGTTTATAGGCTACTTATTTATTTATTTCCAATACCTCAAAGACCCCAGGAGTACGGGGTTTTACATGAGGGTAGGCTTGACAGTATTGTCGCGATTAACAAAAAAAAATTTTCAATGGCGGTTCTGAAATGGTTGGGTTAGAGTGAGCGACGATGTCAGCGGGAAGATCGTTCCAGTCGATGGCTGTCCTTACAAAATATGAGTTGAGGTGCGTTGTCGTTCGGGCATGTGGCGGATAAACAGCCAAGGTGTGGCTGATGCGACTGGATGTTCGATGAATCGGCATGATGACTGCTGTGCAAGATGATAAGGCATGATAAAATTTATGAAATAAACAGTCTAGATATTTTACGGCGTGCCTGCAAGCTTGGGAGACCGGCATTAGCTTTTAGATTAGTGGCGCTAGTATTACGAGAATAGTCAGAGAAGATAAATCTAGCTGCACGGATTTGTGTTAATTCAATGGTAGATATCAAGTTTTGAAGATGCGGTTTCCACAATGCGCATGCGTATTCCAATTTGGGTCTTACAAGAGTTACACAAGGTAGATGTTTAACAGAAGAAGGTGCCTGAGCTAGGTTACGTCGAAGAAAGCCAAGTGTGCGGTTAGCATCATTATTTTTTAAACTGTGTAGTAAAATAACCACTTTAAAAGGAAAATGATAAGCTGAGGGAGAGAGCAAGACAGTGAGTGGGGGGAGAATATGCATTTCAACTATGAACCCCTTACGCTTGCATCTCGTAAATATTGAGTGTGAAAAAAAAAAAAAAAAAAAAAACCAGTTTATTACAGGCTAAGCAGATTCGTTCAACCTCTGCAACTCAACCTCAAAGCACTTCGCAGAGAATACTGCCTCAAGTGGTGCGACAAGCGCTTCCCTAGCTGTTTGTGCTGTGCAGCAGAAAAGGTGATGCAGCTGCTTCGCCCTCGTTCCAGCGCGCTCATCTCCCACGCTGAGCGGAGACGTGCAGCGTTCGGGACTCGAAGGAACAGCATCTCGACGCGGGAAAGCTAGCGAGTCAACAGACGTCCTCCAAGCTGGCGTCCTTTTCCCGACCCCTGGCGAGACGCCGCCAGCGCGTAATTGGGCGGGCTCGTTGGCCCGCTGGTGCAAGCCCACCTGCCGTGCGCGCGCGCGCTTCGGCAACCGCCCAGACTTCGCGCCGGGAGCTGCGGCGTCTCGCTGGAAACGCTACGTTGCCCAGCCAGCGAGGGTGGGAGGACAGCAACCGGCCACCTGTGCGCGCCCGTGGAAGACAGCGCGAGGTCTGGAATGAGGGCGGCCGGGAGTAGAGCGAGACACAATGGCCAAGACGATCCGTCGGACGAGCGTGTACAGGTGTGGAAAAGCAAAATGCTCCTCTGAAAACGGCACGCGCCTGCGCATAAGCACTTTGGTAGTATAGCCAGAGGTGAAAAAAAAAAAAGAAGAAAAAAAAAAGTTTCTGCGAAAACCGCGACAGAGGTTACGGTGTCAAGGAGGAACAACATGAAAAGAGACGTGTCTGCACAGGGAGTTAAGGAGCTGAAAAATTGGAGAACAAGGAACATAATTACTCATTAGCACCCACTCAAGCACAGATACACGGCTTCCAAATTTCACGAAAAAAAAAAAAAAAGGATTCCAAGGATACAAAGGGGCAAAAATCAAGGAGGGAAACAAGTCTTTTTTTGGCTCACATAGATAAAGAATCTTCTGAACCTCGCTTAGCTATGGTTTTCCTCTCCACCATCTATCCCTGCTTCCTTTTCTCTGTCCTGCTACGCGCAATGCTGCATCCGTTGGTCGGCATTTCCAGAACGAGCCTATTCAGGCTTGCTGTGGATACCTAAAAAAAGGGAAAAGGAGAGACGCTCAGCATGAGGCGGCAGCCATCTCGAATATAGGCGACGCTCGAAAATCTCCGTTCCTTTAAAGTGAGCGAAATTCGCTTTCTCCCCCGAGATAACGCGGTGTTAGATATGGTACATATGGCATGTGGAGTTCAAACAATAAGTGATGCACATGACAGTGACGGGCTTCGGATTAAGCCACACGTGCGCTAACATCGCACACCACATTGACGTTTTTCTTTCTTTCTTTTTTCTTTTTGAATGTTTGCCTTCATGGCAAATGTGACCATGATTTCATCTCCCGACCTTGTGATCAGCCGCATAACGCTATAACCGCTGTGCTAGCCTCATGGAAGAACTGCCCAACGACGGGCTTGGAGGCCCTGGTATTGTGAGTGCGCGAGGTGCAAGATATTTTTAAGGTGATCACGGAGCGAAAACCTGTGCGCGTGATCTGTGCGTCGCATTTGTGCGCTGATGTGTCACTCGCAAATGGCGGAGATTAAGAATGAAAACAATTGATGGTGATAGGTAACGAATAAAAGTTATGAATAGATATCGATAGAATTAATGACTGGTCCTAATGACTAATAATGATTATTAATAATGACTTGACCAATATGTCAAACTACGACTCGTAATGACCGCAACTGATTGCAAATGAGTAAAAATGGTTAGTTACGAGTAGTAATGACTACAGTGACAAGGCACGACTCATCATGATTACGAAACTAGGCTTTCGATGACTACGCTTTCGCCGGTCTCCTTTCAAGATACATCTGAGACCCACCCTGTATTTTTCTTTTTCTTTTTTTTTATTCCTTGCAGGACTACCGGCCGTGGCAACAACAAAAACACGACAGAAACCACTAAGCTGCAACAACGATATGCACACTGAGTCGATGTCTCAATGGGCATTGAAACTGCCCGTGCAACAGGGTCACGTGTAGCGGCAAACCTTTGAACGCCAACAGCACGGCAAAGCGCTTCGTTAAAACAAGAAGCGGCGCCCCCGCTTTTGCATGGGCTGTCGCAAAGAAACCGTCAAGTGAGCTTTCAAACGATCAGCAGAGCTGCGGCCATGAAGTGCTTGCTTCCCACTCATCCGTCCTCTCTGCAGATCACCAACAGGGGTTCCCCCGATCCTAGTTGTTACCCGCGGGCGAGATATGACCACATGCAAGCAGCAATCGTCAGCTGAGACGGAAGTTTCGATCGCAACACTCTTTAGCGCTTATGTGCAAACATGGAGGAAAAAGAACTGAGGAGGGAGCGCGCGGTGAAGCCTAGTCATAAAGGGACCGACTCGCTCCTTTTTATTTTTTATCACTACGCTTCTTTTATGAATCGGCGCCGTGCTATAGTGTTCTTCTTTTATATATTTATATATAGAATTGAGAAGTGTGCCGTCTGCCGCCGGCGGGCTGGCCGTTTCAGCGATGACCGCACCGCGCGATATGAGAGGGCGCTGTGTGTAGGAGGAACGCAATAACCAATAATCGCTGAGCAGACAGCTGGGTCACCTAGTGCGCGCTTCCATCGAGCGGCCGTGGCTGGGTGAACCGCCGCCTTCACCGCTAGTTCTTCGGACCCCGAAGGCGCGCAGCAATAAATTGTGTCACTTTACTACTACACCCATTCTGTGCGTGAATAAAGGAACTAGTTTCCTATAAAAGCCGCAGTCGTCGGGGAAAATATGTATAAGCGGCAAGACACATACAGCCAATACAGGTTAACTGACAATCGTGGTCTTATTGGGTACTTTCTTTCTCGAACGTTCACGGGAGGTTCAATGACGAATGTCTATCGTATTTTTATGATCACAAAATTTCATTATTAAATGCGTCGGTTTACGCGAGCTATAGACTAAAATATTCCGTCGACCTCGCTCACAAAAACGCAATGGAAGGTGTCGTTAAGCTAGCGTACTTTGTTTGCCCCACATTTAGATGGGCTATGCAAAGATTGCTTGAAGATAGAAATTATTCCAGGGGTTGTTGAATACTTTATTTGAATGTGGGCGGATACAGATGAACAGGCAGTTGCATATGAAACGAAACAGATCAGCGAGAGCTCATACAGATGCACGAAACCTCCCAGCGGACGACTTCAAAAACCAGCAGGATGAACAATTCGTGACTTATGTGAATATAAATAAATAGTTCAAGCATATATGGTAGCAACATATAAAACACTACGGAATTATATGAAAATGTCACTACTCCGAGAACATGAATGAATTAAGCTGCTAAATTAGGCACACAAGACACAGACAGATTCATGAGATGCCCTCAAACACAATTATTTGCATCTACGCAACCTCAGCTCTTTTATATACTGTATATGCTCTGCTTTAGAGCTCTGCACTTGGCTTAGTGACTTCACATAAAACGGGAATCGCATGAGGAACTTCACTATGAGAAGCGTCATTTCTGTCCTACCTGTGCGCTTTGCAAAAACATCCCAAATTCACGCAATCTATTTGCATTAATTTGCCCTGAACTGAAAAAAAAAATTTTTTTCAAAGACTTCCAGCGTGTTTCCGAGCTAAGCTCCGCAGATGGATAAAGAAGACCTTCGTGGTCGGAGTTTAAGGTAATTTCTTCTTCTTTTTTTTTTTTTTTTTTTTTTTATGCCGAGCACGATTTGCTCGAAATGAGATACGCAAATCAAGTACTGCATTTTGATTTGTGCTTGAACTTTGGAGCCACATATACTGCAATGTAAGCTATGAGACTGCTAGAATTGTGCATAGTGACGTACTTATGATCACCTGGAGGAAGGGTATTCGAAGTAGGTTCGACGCCCTCGAGCCTTCCTTCGTCAACCAAGCGGTCAAGCTCATCAACCGGACTTGAAAGAAGCTGGGTGGGTTTCTCGCTTGTACGGCTAACGTGATTCCTACTGTGCGAAGAAAGTGTATCTCGAAAAGGGAAATGTGGAATACAGCAGAAAGAGCGCGTTATAGTGTTTGTGAGAGTTGGCTCCCTCATGCGTAACCTCCTGTATTTGTATCTGATATAAATGTTTTCCACCCCCACCACCCGCGCGCACTAAAACATACCGCCATCAAAACATAGGGACTGACTCGGAGAGGGGAAAAACGGGGTAGGGAACGGCTTCCTCGGCGTTTGGCTTGCGAAGGTTGGCCGCCTAACGTCAAGCTCCCTCCTTAGTTTTTTTTTTTTTTTTTCCTCCAGGTGTGCAAAGAACATCATTAATGCCCCTGATTCGAAAAAAAAACAAAACAAAAAAAAAAAAAAAAAAACCATCACAACCCAAGTCTAAAGAAGGAAGTGCACGCAAGTGGTGAAGCCCGTACGACTCAGTGATATGATATAAGGGTCTAAAAACAACAACAACAACAACAGGTTGTATATTGCATTTTTAAACATTCCAAATGCGTTCGCTGAATTTGATTTCGCCATAGCTGTTTCCTACAGCGCGAATGTGTGGGCTTGTGATTGGTAGGTGCGTCGGTGAGTTGTTTAAGGTGACCGGATGGCACCCCAAAGAGCTTCTATCCGATAGGAGCGCTGCAAAGTGGAGCGTTCACAAGTCCACACAAGCCACAGCTTTTGCACCGTAAGGGGACTACTGCTAAAGCCTAGATAAAAAAAGAAATCTAGCACTCACTAACTGAATAAAAAATTACAAGGTTTCAACGCTGTTGAACCAAATATTGAGCGAAAGTATTAGCTGCGGGTGACCGAGCGTTCTTCTTCTCTTTTTATTCTTCCTCAGCCCACATATAAAGCACCGCTTTAACCAAGTCGTATGAACGTTCCTTAGTGGCCTATAGGGGTAACGTGAATGCCAGAATCCTAGCAGGCTGATTCTGACATAACCGTCCCATGTGAAACGAGAGACCCAAGTTGGCAGCTCCTGCCAGCCCATCTCTCGCTTTTGTGTCACGTGGGGTGTGACGTCACGCGCTGCGCCGTGGCTGCGCGACCGCGCTACGCCGACCGCTTGAGTTGGTAGCCCAGCTCTCACCCTAGTGTCACGTGGGGTGTGATGTCACAGCGTCACGTGGGCGCGGCCGCGCCACGCTGAAGGCTCGAAATCTAGAGTAGTATTGCTTTCGCAATAAAACAGCACAACCTGGGCCCGCATTCAGAGTTAGCTTCGTTTTCAGATGTGTAGTTTTCACCCTCACCTCGAATTATCTTATTGGCGAAAAAGCCGTAATCGGAAGTGGCGGTACACATTCACTTCATCATCCGGTTCTGTTGTTTTCACTAACCAGATGATAGCAAAAACGATCCCTCTGAATACAACGCAAACTCGGAATACGGGTCCATGGAATAACGTTTCGAAAGGTAAATACACGATCGCAGCAAAGGGAACGTATATCTGAAAACATCGGATTGCCAAGGTCGAAAGTGCCTCCCAGGGCCGGTTGTCCAATTGTGTCGTCGGCAAAGCACGCGTGGAGGCTGCGAACGCGTGGAGTCGTTGGGAGAAACGCATTGTTTCCACGAGGCGAGTCACGAGCGATTCGCGCCTCAGCGATTGTCAACGAAGCTGTTCGTTCCTTCCTTCCTTGTTTGCGCACTTACTACGGTACAACTAACACACCGCCTAGGTAGAACCGAACATTAAAATAATGTTACAGAACTGTTAGCTAAGTTACCTAAATGTTACCTAACGTTTTGTGATAAAAGAAAAATTATACCAATGTTGACTTTTGAATGTTATTATAATAATATATGTTTTATGCTGTTTTTAAGCATTATTTAAATGTTGCAAAGAAATGTTGTTTTAATGTAATCAATTCTACATGTTTAAATAATGCGTGAATCATAAATATAAAACAACGTAGATATATTTCAAGCACTGAGTCCCGCCACTTCTGAACGTTTTCTTCCATTAAGCGTGCTTTTTATTAACACTTCTTTTCAACTAAACCTTTGGGATGATGCCTGCCATAGAGTGCACGTATAACCATGCAATTTTGTTTGGAATCTTGGCTTATATAATCGATTCGCCACTATCACTCATGGAACACTAATCGATGATGGACGTAAGAGTTTGGCTCTGTGATATTTGTTCGGAGGTGAGTGTAGGAGTTGTGCTGTACTGTGATCTTTGCAAACCATACCAGTTGTATACGACCACGAGTGGTGAGCCTACATGGTCGTGCAGGGTTGCTTTATCATTTTCAATAATGTTACATTTATGCTGCATATGCACATGCTATATTTATGCTGTTATAATATGTTTATTGAAACATTACACTAGCGCATATTTAACATTGCTAAAACGTTAGAAAAAAGGACATTAAGGATATCAAAATAACGTTCGACTGAAGCAAAAATGTAACATTGCTTTAATGTATCGACGCTACCTGAGTGGAATACGCGCCTGAGGCAAACTCACTCAGCGTCTTCAGGCAAACAAATGTATAAAAAATGAGTGGCTCGTTGTGAGATAAATGCAAAGAGCCAAGAGCGACAGACAACAACGAAACTACAGGCGATCTTTTTTTCGCCTAGGGACAAAGGGGGGAAAGAAGGGGGGGGGGGGGGGGTTGATCAATGCGAAATTTTAATCATGGAGATTACTGACTAGGAAGTATAAGAGAAAACAACCACGTGCCACCGGCAGGATCCCTTCCCTTTGGATCACGTTCCACGTCCGTCGCTAGGGGGCAATGGTGGCGCTGGCAAACACTCTCAAAGATAGATTACACACAGCATAAATACCTAAGAAAGTAGAAAGGCGAACATCGGTATGCATTATTCTGTTAAATAAATGCGATAAAGATAAAATAAACGGCTGCAGCTCGGCCGATAGAGCACTGGAAGCGAAATTCGCAGTTCACTGGATCCAAACGGCGACATGTTTTTCTTTCCTTTTTTTTTTTTTTTTTTTTTACATTGTAAAGAATTATCCCCCCGATGACATATTTGCTTCACGTTGATCAATAACAAACGAAGTAAAATTCTCTAGGATTTCCTTGGTGTCAGTGGCTGTTGGTTCCCTTTGCCTGCTTCGCCTGGGCCTTCGAAAATACAAATATCCAAAGTGTAGTACTGATCGGCTGGATGCGCCCCCTCCACTGTACGCATGAGCAATCGTTGCCAGAAAGCGTCGCGATGGGAGCTTTTCTCAGCTCGCGTTCCCCGTTTTCGTTTTTCTGCACGTTATCTGTAAACGTAGACAAACTCCTGTAGACGATGCCAGACCTGCATTCGCTCGTACCTGCCCCCTCCCGGCGCAGCACGCATCCGGCCGGACCGGTATGCCTCTCCAAGAGCACGTGTCCGCTTATGCTAGAGTTCTATTGTTTTGATCGTGCTGGGACATTGCTGCGGCCGTCACTGCCGACCTTTCCCTTGACTGCCATAGAAAGAGAACTGCCTGGAGCGGGACAATTCTTGAAGGAGAGAGAGGGAGAGAGAGAATGAATTTAATGAAAAACACAGGATTTAGCAGGCGTAAGATTTCGTTGGCATGCTACTCTGCATAGGAAGGGGAATTGGGTAGGGAAAAATTGAAAAAAGAATGGTGAGGGAAAATAAAAGAAATGACGGGGAAATAAAATGCGCCTATTAAATGCGTTGTAAGGTGCATCGTGGAGTAATGGTATAAAATGAAGTGCTGAAATGCATAATTCGACAGAAGTGCTTATAGAGTTCATAGCGTGAAAAATGCCTGAGGGTAACATGCAAGGTGAATTTAGAATTTGTCAAGAAGTCCAATCTCTTTCAAATACGTATATAAAAAATTCATTGCGAGTCTCTGTTGCCTAGGGCAGAGACTCATTGCGAGAGCCGCTATATGTTCCGTTAAGCAGGATATGTTCCACAGTTTGTCAAAGTACGGACTGTTCATTACCGAAACAGAATCGCAATCCATTCGTATATGCGCCGTTCAGGCGAAGTCGGTGGTAAAGAGTTTCTAGTGGCGAGGAAATTTCGGAGGGAGTCTTGATCTTAGATGTCAATTGAGTAAAGAAATTGATAGTGATTTGTCGGCAAGCTCCAAAGTCGATGCTTTGCTTCGAAAGCAAATTTTTGAGCCAGTTGGGATGAATCAGATTTCGTGAAGAAAGTCCGAATGTATCTTTGATGTTGGTGGCTTTTACGAGCCGCATCATCTGCTTTTTCATTGGGTATAATACCACAGTGCGCTGGTATCCACAGAAAGGTTATGATAAGTGGCCTGCGGCAATAGCCAAATGATGTAGATACCCGATGTCAAGGGAAACAGGCTGATGATAGGTTTTCTTCAGCAGGTTATGTAGGATTAGATGCTCTGAAATCAGTGAAAACCCATCGTCCGGGGGTTTGGCGCAGGATATAGGAAATAGCTTCTTTAATGCCATGGAGCTCAGCTGTCGTAGATGATGTCTTCCGCTGTAGCCGGTAAGACAGGACATGGCGAGGGCACATAAAGGCCACAGGAAGAAGTGTCTTGAGTAGTTGAACCGTCGGTGAATATCTGGATGTAGTGCGTATATTCCTTAGCCTAAGTAGGCGAGAGTGGCTTGCAGAAGTGCTGCCTGTGGCTCTTCGCATCCACGTCAGGAACAGACGTATTCTCCTTTAGAGAAGATGGTGTCCATGGGGGAAAGGTAAGTAAATTTCGTGGCTGAATAATTGTAGGGGCAGAAACTGTACAGCCAGAGTTGCAGTGAGTTCGGTGTAAGAAGTGCTTCTTCCCTTGAAGGACATGTCGGAGATGTGTACGCATAGTTTCTTGGGCGGCAATCACATCTAGCGGGAGTCATCCTGCTTCTGCAAGTATTCCTGATGCAGAAGATCCCTTTGGGAATCCAAGGCATATCCGCAAACAGCTGTTCCGCGCGGCTTTAAGAATATTCTTGCTTGTTGGAGATAATCTTTGAAGCACTGGTAAATAGTAGCGTAATGCTCCTTCAACGTAGGCTTTTTCAAGCAGAACCATCGACCGGCAGTTGCTGCTCCATCGTGTTCCCGCCATGAATCTGAAAACCTGCGATGCTGCAGTGATCCTCTCACAGAGTTTTTTACTGTCAATCATATAACACCTAGGAATCACTGTGATCATGCATACGATAGTAACTGTCCACGCAGAATGAGCGGGTATCGAGTCGTTCTTTTCCTTGTGAAAGCCATAGCAACACTGTTTTCTGGTGAGAGGCGAAGACTCCGGGGAGCCAGGTACATTGAGATGTGCAATAACGCTCCCTGAATACGTTGCTGCGTAATATAATGCGAACGTGATGCACTCCAGATGCAGATATCTGCAAAAATTGTTATGCGTACTCCTTGCGGAAGGTTTCTTGTTATATGTATAAGAACAATATTGAACAGGAGAGGGCTGAGCACAGCTCCCTGAGGTACTCCACTCTTCACTGCCTGAGAGTTGGACTATTTGGAGTGCTCATAAGAATTCGCCGCTCTTCTAAATAGTGTCCAATCCAATTGTAAACCTTTCCTTCGAGGCCAAGGCATGGACAAGGCTGCTAGAATAGCATGATGAAACACAGAGTCAAACGCGGCCTTGATGCCAAGGAAAACGGCTTTCGGGATGTAACGCGTGCAGGTACTTTTCAAGTGATGAGATAAGGGCGATGACATTATCAGTCGCAGACCTATTTTGATGAAACCCGTTCATTTCTTCCCTGTGTGTCTGGATGTTCCTGGATGTATGGTGAGGTCCCCACAGAATGGAAGTTGGCGAAAATTGTGCCCGTTTTGAAACCCTCTAAACAGCCAACAAGATATGCATCCTTCCGACCCATCACCCCACTGAGCTGCCTAGGTAAGCTTATGGAGCAAATGATCTGCAAACGCGTCACCTGGTTCCTCGAGAGCCAAAATGAGTATCCTCAAGAATTGAAGGACAGACAACGCAGTGTTGTAGCGGAAAATCCTCCCCACTTTTACTGCGTTTCTTGAAAGAGCAGTGAACCTGGAGTATTCGAATCCCTCATATTCACTCGCAGAGAGAGGTGCGCAGTTTCTAAAGCACGGATCGCCGCAGGATGACGGGCTGAGCGGCGGAAACCGCGGAGACCTGAGCCGCCACTGTTTGCTTACCGCGCCGCACGAGGTGCATGCGTCGACATCGACTCAGCGGGGGAACCTGAACCCTGGACTTCCGCGGTGTGGAGTAACAGCATGAAACCACGCTGCTCTGTCGTCCCGTTTGCTGACGCGCATGCGAGAAAACTTACGATCGCTCCCTGTTTTGTCCACATCTGCCAGAACGCTCACACACATCGTAGCGCCTTTTGATCCTGCTCGCGTCGTTACCTGAGCGAGCGCCACTCACGTAAACTTGCAAGTGGAGCACTTTCTCGGACAACGCCCGCGTGCGAAGTCAGCGCCCACTGACAACATACGGTGTGTCTTTGATCATGCTTTATTCAGCGCCACACGAACCAGCCAGGGGGAAAAGAATGTGGTGAGCATGACGGAGATCACGAGAACGCATATCAGAGGTACCAGGTTGTCCAACCCACGTGCGGTGGCTGCGTTTCGATGTAGACGCGCAAGACGCGCTATAAGAAACCATAAGCGGTCTAAATTAATCCGGCACCCTCCAATCTCTCGTAATCCACGCAACGCTTCAGAAACCCGTCCGGAGTGCCCGAGTTCGAACCCGACCTCGGCGGCTGCGTTTCGATGGAGGCGAAACGAAGTGGCGTCCGTGTGCTGTACGATGTCAGTACGTTAAAGATCCCCAGGTGGTCGAAATTGCTCCGTAGCCCTCCACTACGGCTCCTCTTTCTCTATTTCCACTTTCACTCCCACCTTCCTCCCTTCCCTTACGGCGCGGTTGAGGTGTCCACAGAAATCAAGTGAGACAGCTTACCGCGCCTTTCCCTTCCTATGAACCAACTATTATTATTATTCAGAAACCCCTCAATTTGTACACTCGAAAAGAACAACAAACATGCGCATTTCTTGTGAGTCAGTCAGTAGTAAATTTAGTAGTGTTGCTTCGGACTCGGTGAAGGTTAAAGATGGGTCTTTTTTTGGATAACCTGGTCCAAAGTAGTGAAGTGTGTCCGAGAAAGGCACGTTTTCTGTTAGAAGGAGAGAACACCGGCGCGGAGGGTACAAACAGCGCACAAACAGTTCCAAGAGTTCGCTAAAGCCACCAGATTGTTGGATCGTAACAAACAATGGTCATGCCTGAAATTTTTTTGTCTTCGGCAATTCTTTTCCCAACCAATTATCTCACGTTTCTGCCACACTGGTGCGGTTTCGGTACCATAGGTCTCGCCAAATATTCATTCAATATCACACACACACATGGAAAAAACAACCGTCATTAAACATGGCGACTGGTGTGACACACCATGGACTGAACGGAACAAGATTTCGATCACATTTCTTGTTCTTTTTTTTTTTCTTTTTCATTTCGCACTGAACATGAAGCCGGCACCGGCGGTTATTGCGCCCTGAGAAAAGTCAATATCAGAAAACAGCGTGAAAACGTTTTCCTTATCTTCTGCGTCATGCGACCGCAGATCCAAAGCGCCGCCGCCAGGTCAATGTCCAGACAGAGTCGATACACGTTAGCGAAATTCGCTATCGCACCGGTGTAGAGGGCCCGGGTCAACCGATTAGGGAAATCTTACTGACCCTGGCACAGAAGAAGGCGCGAAGTAATTCCCGCGGACGTTCATGGCACAACCTAATAAATGGGTACAGATTGCCGCTGAAGCTAACTCCAGCTCACCTAACGCGCACTCGGGCTGTCCACAAACACCTGCCTCACTCCATGCATATGGGGGTGAAATACATGCGGTAACGCAGCTGTTCTGAGTAAGGCGCGAGTATACTTGAACTCCTCGAAAAGAACGAGTTCGAACAGTGACATTCGAACACAGTGCAATCAAGCTATAGCTTCAAAGGAACATCGCGTTGTAATTACTCGATTAGGTTCGAGGGCGGTGTCAGTACATATGGGGCGGCGTCCTGGAGACGACTGTAGCACACGATATATTTCAAGCGGAACAGGTCTTTCTGTCGCTTTGCGCTAAATAATATACTCGTGATGTCAGAACACCAACAATTAACTCTCTTAAAGAAGCGGGAGAGCGCTCACGGTGATGCAGTATATACCACCAGGATACCCAAACGGCAAGTTCGCACCAGCGCTGGTGAATTGCTAGTCGGCTTTTTCGTGGAACCAAAATGTATACATTCCTTCTTGCAGGAGCTTTGTCTCCTGCACCCCCCTCTCCCTTTCTAAGTTTATGCTTAGAGGCTAATTAAAGAAAAGCATCTCAGCTGATAATGCAACGATTGCTTTCCCCCGATTCACTGCGGAAACAACGCAAAGCTTATACGAATAAACCGAGACTCCTAAAGTTAAAAAAGAAGTATTGCAACTCGTAATTCAAGCCAGGCATCTCATCAAGGAGAGCAACGGTGAGCTGAATTGTCGCTGCAGTGGACCAACGTACACAAAAAAAAAAAAAAAAAAACGACGCGCAGAGAGACGCACTGAGCCAAATACGTGTTTCTATATATACACACGTATTCGGCTCATTGCGTGACTTACCAACTTTTTCCGATGTTTCACCCATTCACCCATTTCTGCCTGGTCAACCTTGACCATATCCTGTGAGACTGTCCCCCCCCCCCCCCCTCCCCCCCCCCCCCCCCCCCACACACACACACATAAAAAAAAAATAACTTCATATTCATTGAAAGGAGCAGTGGAAGGCTGCCCTGCGCAGCATAAGCGCCTGATCTTCAGGACCACATCCTGGATTGGGCTCAGAAGGTAGCGTTGGCCTATCCAACGTAGAACCTCCCCCCCCCCCCCCCCCCCTGCCCCTTCTCCCTATGGGATAAATAAAGTTGATTCTCACTCACTCACCCGTTTCTTTCTTTCTATTTTTCTCCGCGCTCTGCCTTTCATACATTTCAAAGATATCGCGCACGTACTCGAGATGTTCGTTAACAATTGCCTGGTATTATTCTTTTTTTCGAGAAAGCGCCAAGGAAATGAGCAACGGAAAAAGAAACATGAAAAAGAAACAAGTCTGGTCGCAGAACCAAGGAAAATACAAGGAAACCTTTTCTGGAAAAAAGGATACAAACCGTTCGTCAACAACTCCCATCCTGCCGCAGCTGCGTGGGAAATGATGAAAAGGCCTGCTTACACATCGCGCCATGAGACTGCTGCCTTAACGAGCGAAGCACACCTGCTGCGAGCAGAAGAACGTGAAAAGGGGGCTATGCATCATCGTACTGAAAATCATGCCGCGTTTGACGAGGTTGCAGCGAGCCGACCGGGAAGTCTTGCTTTGGAGCTATACAATTAAAGCGCTGCAGAAGGACCGCAACTTTACGGCCTTGCCTCGATCCCCCGCCAGAAAACGAAGGCGGTGCACCAGACGCGCATAATAAAGCAACACACAGCAGTCGCCCGCGGTGTATTCGCGTTTGCTGTTCTTTGCACTTTGAATCTTAGCAGCAGACGTCAAAAAATGAAAGAGCGCGCGGCCTCCCACATAGATTCCGCTGCTACCCGGTTCTAGTGGCATGGAAGCTCTGTAGGAAAAACAAGCAGATGGGATTAAAGTCACGAGCGTCTAGGCAGCTTCCAACGCAGTGGCCGCAGGCGACGTGGCGGAGAAGTCCGTACGCAACAGGCGGCTGACGTCAGAGCCGGGGAGGAACACCTCGGCGGAAAAATGGGACGAGGTATATACTAGATGCTTGCCAAAGGAGATCGAAGAGAATACGCGAGTGCAAGTTGGCAGTACACGCCGTATAACTGCAGCTCTCTGTAACTTATCGCCCGGTGGCCTGCTAGCTCAGTCGGTTAGAGCGTCGTGCTAATAACGCGAAGGTCGTAGGTTCGATCCCTGCGCAGGCCAATGCTTTTTTTTTTTTTTTCCCACACTAGAGCTTCCCTGTACCCAGTAGTTAAAAATTAAACGTTTACTCGTTCTCCGACCTGCGTAGCCATTTTTAACCAGCAAAAGGAGAAATCCGAAACAAGCCACAGGGCCCTCAAGCACGCGATTGGCTTGTGGAATGGCAGGAATGATCAAGAATCCAGCAGTCTGTCTCACATCATAATGCAATGTTCTACAGCAGCTGTAACTTCTCCGGCATGCCGTAGTCGGAGAGAGTGATACGCGCGAAGCGAGGAAAAGTGAACGCGCAATCCCAAGTTCAGGTGGCGAGATAACCGAGGCATGCAGCAAAGGCGCGGAGAACAAACACGGGCTCGTCCCAAGGAGAGTAGCACTCCAGCTTGATTTCCCAGGCGGGGTGCAAAGACGGGCGTTGGTGCGACTCTGCTCCCTGTCGCGCTCGGCCGAGACGCCAACCGTTGGTCGCGCTTGAGAGGGCACGCTTGAAGATTCAGCTCGCCTTGCACCGCTTTAGCGCGTCTAAGCAAATCGCATCCGCGCGACTGCGGCAGTGACCTCAGGGCGCACGTTACAGACAGAGAAGTGGGGACGCCTGTTCCCACGGGTCTTTCAGAAAGCAACAGGTGCGCGGCGCGCTATTCGCGGCACCACATTTCTCAGAAGCAACTTCTAAATTATGTTACACTTTCGTCAGTCGACAGTGCGGGAAACAGCGCGCTAGAGCGGAAAGACAAAAACAAATAAAAGTCTCATTTTGAAAATAACCACACACGAGCTATGCTGAGAGCGCGAAACAGAGGCGGTGTGCGCGGGAAGGAGAGGGGTGGCGACCACCACGCGTGCTATTCACCCGTAGCCGGCGCAGGATCCTCATGGCAGCGGGCAGGGAGACGCCGCGGAAGAGCCCTCCAGCACGGCTGGCTTCGGTCGTGGCCGAGCCGCGGTCGTCGTCGCGTCGGCCAGTTCCGTCGGCGGCGCTGCGACGGGAAAAGCCATCGGTATCGGATCGCAAGACGACGCCTGCAGGCGATAGCTGACGCAGCTTCCGGTCGTATCCACTATCCACCAGTCGGCGGCGGAGCTGTGCACACAACACGCACTCAGGCCGGCGGCAGAAGCAGCTGCGGAGAGCAGTCTTGCGCGCCTTCCAAGCGGCAGACCCACGAGCGCACAGGCGAGCGGCGACGACGCTGATGACCTGCAGGCTGGCCGGCCACACAGCGAGGCGAGGGAGAGCGGCTCCCCTTCTCACGTCGTCCACTTGCTCTCTTCTCCAGAAGACAGGAGGAAACAGAACGAACGCGCAAGCAAACACGAGACTCCGCCGGCACTGTTTACGTCGCTGAACACGCGACCACTGCAAGGAGGATCTTCGCTGCGGAGTTTCTTCGTCGCCGCTTGGCCCGCGGCAGCGTATGACTCAAAAGCGACGAGGTCGGCGCCAAGAAAGCGCTGCCGTCGTCTCTGCACTCGGGAGGCATCCTGAGTCATGACGTCGTCCACGTAGAAGATGCACTCAGCAACGAGGGTAGGAAAGCGGGCTCTCTTTAGGCATTCCCCTCCTCCATTTTTTTTTAAGGACACCGGCAGCAACAAACACAACGTAAGAGAAATGGGGCGAGGGTGAGGAGCGGAATTTTTCTGCTGCCGTCGCAACAGGCATGCGACGAACGCCAAACGGAGACCGCCCTTTTGCATTGCACAGCGGTTTCTCGCCACTGCTGTGGGATTGACGTCTCCGACGTGTCGGCCGGGAATTCCAGAGCACGTTCTGCAGTTTTATTTTTTTTTCTATTATTTCTCCATTTCTCCCACCTCCGGCACCCCAGAACAAGCCGCTGTTGGAGGCTGTCAGGTAACGCCGCTTGCAACGGTGTTGTCGCATTCAACAACTGGTGATTTG